>NW_012109008.1:499326-500546 GCF_000951045.1 Mandrillus leucophaeus | reverse complement strand
AGCCTCCCGAGTAGCTGGGATTACAGGCGTGCACCACCATGCCTGGCTAATTTTTATATTTTTAGTGGAGACGGGGTTTCACCATGTTGGCCAGGCTGATCTTGAACTCCTGACCTCAAGTGATCCACCTGCCTCAGCCTCCCGAAGTGCTGGGATTACAGGCATGAGCCACCACGCCTGGCCTAAGCATCACCACTTTTAATTCTTATCACAAACCTGAGAAGTGGAAATCATTTCCATTTTATAAGTGAGGAAATAAACTTGGAAAAATTAGGACACTTTCCTAGTGTCACTTAGCAAATGACAGAGCTGGCTGAATCCAAAGGAAATATTTCAACTCATTTTTTTTTTTCTTTTTCAAAGTATGATCTTGCTTTGTGGCCCAGGCTGAAGTGCAGTATTGTGGGCTCAAGCAATCTTGCCTTCTCAGCGTCTGAAGTAGTTAAGACTATAGGTATGCATTATCCTGCCTAAGTAATTTAAAAACAATTTTTTTGTTTTTTTGTTTAGAGATGGGGTCTGACTATGTTGCCCAGGCTGGTCTTGAACTCCTGGGCCTCAAGTGATCCTCCCGCCTCAACCTCTCAGTGTTGGCATTACAGGCATGAGCCACCATACCCAGCTAAAATCACATTTTATTGGAAAAAAAGAAAGCTTTTTCTAACCTGGGAAGTGACCAAGAGGATGATACCACTGAGAAAAGGAACTGCTGCAAATAAATTTAGGCTAGTTTTGTTAGCTTGCTAGAACAAACATTTTGGAGAGTTGGAGGGAGTTTTACAGAGAAATATTAACTTTTTGATACTATTTTATTGAAACTTAAACATTTTAAAACAATTTCTGTTTTGCTGTGTACTCTGTCATTCTGTAGTACTTTTATATGTTATGTCACAATAACCACTAGGTTTGTTTTTAAAAAGGACCAGGGCTGTGAGCGGTGTGACTCACACCTGTTGTCTGGCATGTTATGAGGCTGAGGCAGGAGGATCCCCTTTTTTTTTTCTTTTTGAGGCAGAGTCTTGCTCTGTCTGTCCCCCAGGCTGGAGTGCAGTGGTTCAATCTCAGCTCACTGCAAGCTCCGCCTCCCGGGTTCGTGCCATCCTCCTGCCTCAGCCTCCCAAGTAGCTGGGACTACAGGTGCCCGCCACCACGCCCGGCTAGTTTTTTGTATTTTTAGTAGAGACGGGGTTTCACCATGTTAGCCAGGATGGTCTCGATCT
>NW_012109008.1:491868-492231 GCF_000951045.1 Mandrillus leucophaeus | reverse complement strand
TTGTTTGTTTTGAGACAGAGTCTTGCTCTGTCACCCAGGCTGGAGTACAGTGGTGCAATCTCAGCTCACTGCAACCTCTGCTTCCCAGGTTCAAGCGATTCTCGTGCCCCAGCCTCCCTAGTAGCTGGGATTACAGGTGTGCACTACTATGCCCAGCTCATTTTTGTATTTTTAGTGGAGACAAAATTTTGCCATGTTGGCCAGGCTGGTCTCAAACTCCTGGCCTCAAATGATCTGCCCACCTCAGCCTCCCAAAGTGCTGAATTATAGGTGCGAGCCACTGCACCTGGCTTGACCGTAAGAGTTCAGTCATATCATCTGTTGTCAAACTCTTCAGTCAAAATCCAGACACACAGTTGGCAA
>NW_012109008.1:485452-487568 GCF_000951045.1 Mandrillus leucophaeus | reverse complement strand
AGCTACCACACCTGGCCAATCTTACACTACTTCTTTCCTGCCAGCTCCAATCAAAAAGCTCCTCTGCCTTGTTTTCGGGACTCTGTGTAATCTGCTGCCTGGGATATTTGTTCAAAATATTTAACAACCATACAGCAGTATTGCAATGTTTCAGCAACTGGCGCGGCTGTACAGGTGCACACGAGCTGAATAGAGGCCCCTGCTGCTGTCCAGCTGCACATTAACACAGGCCTGCCAGTCCTGTCGGGCTTGCTTTTAGGCTGAGCCAACTGTTAATGTCTTAGCTGCATTGTTCCCCTCTCTGGAATGTGCCCCCTCCTCCCTGGTCAACTCCAGTCCACTCCAGAGATGGCTGAATGGAATCCATTAATTAGTCCCAGGTACAGACTTGTTGCTGGACTTGAACACGCTGCCTGTTAGATACTTGTTTTCTTTCTCCTTTGCTAATTGGCTCAAGGGAAGCATAGGGTATGCAGAATGGAAGAGCTGAGTTAAGAAACATGATCTTGGTTAAACCTCTCAAAAGCAAGATCACAAAGGTCACCCGAAGGCCCAGTGTGTACTGCTGGAGCTTGATAAACTCTGGGTAGCTCATGTGGCATATCTCACCTGCGCCCTCTGGAACCTTTGTCCTGGAGAGCATCCAAGGTACTTTCTAAAATAGGACAAGGAGTTTCTCTGAAGTCGTTGTTAGACATTAACAATACAGATGTAGGAAATATCAGCCCTTTCCTCAAACTTGAACTTGTGCCTAAGAGCAGTGTCGGGGAAATTGGTTGCATGTATACAGCAAATTGAATGTTAAACACAATAAGTCTTTGATGATTAAAGGCCATAGCTGGCAGGCCGCTATAAGTTTAAAGTAAATAGTGATTTAATGCACCTTTAGTCTTATTCTGGGAATCTGTCAACATCCCAGTCTTCAAAGCTCATTTTATAACTTACGTATTTAGGCATTTCATCCAAGGAATTTAATCTTTAAGAGTAAAAAAAAGTTTGTTGTCTTCCTCTCTATAATTCATATTTCTTTGTAATTCTATAAAATTTTATTTCCAAAAGGAATGAATTATAAGCTCTTGGATTAAAAAAACTCAAAATAAAATTTATATACTGGTTGTTGAATTCCTGATGTGTTGAATTCCTGATGTGTTATAGTTTTAAAATAGGAGTCAGGGTGTATTTTAGATATATATATAATGCGAAAGACATTTTATAGGTGCATTAAGTGATATCCAACCTAGTGGCTAATACCCAGTCACTAGACTGGACCTAAGATTCAGAGAGGAAAGGAAAGAAGGGAACAATGGTTATTGAGCCAATTCCCTGAGAAATAACTGAGGACACAGTGGGGTACATTTTATCAGATACTAACTGGATGGGCTTTATTTGGAAAGTTTGGGCGTTCTGTGTGGCAGTGCTTCTCTGCTTTTGTTGCCTCTTCCTAGATTTGGGGTTTTTTGTTGTTGTTGTTTTTGGTTTTTGTTGAGACAGAGTCTCTCTCCGTCACTCAGGCTGGAGTGCAGTGGTGAGATCTCGGCTCACTGCAACCTCCGCCTCTCAGTTTCAAGGGATTCTCCTGCCTCAGCCTCCTGAGTAGCCGGGACTACAGGAGCCTGCCACCACACCCGGCTAATTTTTGTATTTTTAATAGAGGCAAAGTTTTGCCATGTTGGCCAGGCTGGTCTCAAACCCCTGACCCCAGTTGATCCACCTGCCTTGGCCTCCCAAAGTGCTGGGATTATAGGCGAGAGCCACCAAGCCCAGCCTGCTAGATTGAGTTATGCAGATTCAGCTATCTAGACTGAATTTTCAGCTCCAAAATCGGATTTTGAGCTCTTTGCATGCTGCTGTTAGAAGGCAGCAGTGAATTTTAATTGTATGGCCTGGGGTGTGAAGGATAAACCATAAGCATATATGACGAAGGCTCATAGAGTTAGAGAAGGTTACAGTCTCTGAGCTGGTGGTTCCACACAGCTCTTTAGGAACTACAAGTTTGAGATTGAGTGGGGTCATGAGCTTGTGGGGCCCTGGATGCTCTACCTTATGCATCCAGGCAAGCATTCATCCAAAGAAAGGGTGCCAGGACCAGGAGGAGTTCAAAAACCACTGAGTGGCC
>NW_012109008.1:479400-482622 GCF_000951045.1 Mandrillus leucophaeus | reverse complement strand
AGTCAATCCCAAAGACTGTAGGTCATAAGACCCCCATTTCAAACAGACACCGTCTCTAGTTTCATTCACTGTTGTATATTTATAAGATAAAGACTATACACAAGGGAAGACCAAAAGATGGATGGTTTTTCCATTTGTTGTGCACTTACATTTCAGGCACTGTGCTGTGCATTTTACGTATGTTGTTCTTTTGATTCTCACAGCCACACCCAATAAGTAAATCCTGTTATGATCTCCTTGTTACCCACGAGGAAACAGAGCTTCAGAGAGGCTTGTTTCATATTAATGTTACCCACAGATTGGTGGAAAGCTGAGACTCAAACCTGCGTCAGGTTGATTGCAAAGGCAGAACTTTAAAGAAATGCAAACATCTAGGTATGATTCCATACTATGCATTCAGAATTAAGCTTTAGGCCAGGCGCAGTGTCTCACATCTGTAATCCCAGCACTTCGGGAGGCTAAAGTGGGCGGATCACCTGGGGTCAGGAGTTGGAGACCAGCCTGGCCAACTCTGTGAAACCCCATCTCTACTAAAAATACAAAAATTAGCCGGACGTGGTGGTGCATACCAATAGTCTCAGCTACTCAGGAGGCTAAGACAGGAGAATTGCTTAGACCTGGGAGACAGAGGTTGCAGTGATCTAAGATCATGCCACTGCACTCCAGCCTGGGCAACAGAGCGAGACTCCGTCTTAAAAAAAAAAAAAGGAATTAAGCTTTAAATATTTGCAGTTACTTCTTTAAGTCTGCGCTAGCATCTTTCTACTAACTCAGTATCTTCAAGCCGGCCGATATCAGTACCCTGTCGGGATGACTGTGACTCCTGGTCCCCTGGACCACTGTTGTGTCCACTGTCCACTGAGCTCTCCCTTCCATTTTTCCCATCTTCCTGTTGTGGAAGAAGCTCGAACTACCTGTGCACTAATTGGAGAGAAGGTGTTGGGGCTCAGAAAGCAATATCCCAAAACGAAGGTCTCTGCAGCAGCCTCAGAAGCAAAAGTTTTCCTTTGACCTTTATCTGCCCTCTTGTATCTCAGTCTCATTCTCCCCCCAAGGCCAGACATAGAAGCTAGAATTCCTCTTCCCCAAGGCGGGTCATAGAAACCAGAACCCCCTTTCTCCAAAGCTAGCCATAGAACCTAAAAATATTACTCTAATTTTTCCTCTGCCTTTCTGGGTAAAACTTGGCCATAAAGAAATTGTCTGGCTGGGTGCAGTGGCTCACCCTTGTGATCCCAGCACTTTGGGAAGCTGAGACAGGAGGTTTGCTTGAAACCAGGAGTTCGAAACCAACCTGGCCAACATAGCAAGACCCCATCTCTACAAATAAAATAAATCAACTGGGCATGGTAGTATGCACCTGCAATCCCAGGTACTTAGGAGGCTGAGGTGGGAGGATTGCTTGAGCCCAGGAGGTTGGGACTACAGTAAGCTACAGTCGTGCCTCTGCACTTTAACCTGGGTGACAGAATGAGACCTCATCTCTTTTAAATTTAAAAAAAAAAAAAAAGAAAGAAAAATTATCTGACCTGCCTTGTTTGACTCTAGGCCATAAGACCCCCATTTCAGAGAAGGTCCTGACCCACACCCCGAAGGAAGGAGTGCTGCTCAGAGAGGCCAGGAAGAATCTGGAGAGACAGGCCTTGCTGGGCTCCCCACTGAATCTATTAACATCAGATCTTTCCTTTTGTGTTCAATCATATTTCTACACTTTGATGTAGTGGGGTTGCCTTTGCCAGTGCCCCCCAGCTGCCCCAGTGAATGTGGGCAGGGGGAGGGAATCTCTGGCCTGGGAAGACAAAGAGGCTTCTTAGGCCAGATCATTTGTTGAATTGGCAGGATCCTCTCATGTGTGCCTGCTGGCCACACTGCTATTTCTGCTGTTATAGAAATATAAAAGTCATATTTCTACATATGTTGCAGAAATATGAAAATCATATTTCTACAACAAAGTCCATCGTTTATTGAACCTAAGCATAAAAATGGACAATTTCCCCTGTGTCTTTGAGTTTTCAGTCTGAAGCCTTCGGTGTATACACATTCAATAAATTTGTATGCCTTTCTCCCATCAATCAATCTGCCTCATGTCAGTGATTTTCAACAAACCTTCAGGGGCCAAGGGCCTTGGTCCCCACAAAGGCATTGCCTTCTCAGTTAAATTTCTCACACCAGGTAGGATACAACTTCTTATGTGAAAACCCAGGGAAGAAAACAAGTCAGGAATTTTAACTCTCTTTGCTGGAATAAATGAAGCCCTTGATCACCTTTTCTACCCAGAAGAAGTTTTCTCATCTGATGCCAGAACTCTTCTTATTCTTGGCTCTTTGCCCTGAAGTTGCTGTTTGTCAGCTGAGTGGCTGCCCTTGGCCAACCTTTTAGCTCCCTGGAGTTTTTGATAGTTGGTTTTTGGTAACGTGCTTGAAGTTACAAACACCCAGCTTATTAGAACATAACTTTTAAGGATAAAGGCTTTTATGTGGATTCCTGGGTCCCCCATGTTTGACTGGCCAGGTTCATGTTTTGCCCTGTGCCTGCAGCCAGCTGTCTGCTACACCCAGACCCTGGTGTGAGTAGAGAATAAGGATCGGTCAGTGCCTAGCATATGGTAGGTGCTCAGTAAAGGCTGGTGAATGAATACATGAAAAACACATATAAGTGAAACTAGATACGGTTTAAAAATGGAGATCAAGTATTTATCACAGCGCCTTGCTCATCCATTTGTAACATTATCATGAAATTTAAAGCCGTGTGTGATCTGTGTAGGATAATATGATAACATTTCTAAGTTTAAAAGCATGTATTATTATATAAGCGCTGCAGATTTGTGTAACTCTTGATTGGAAAGTCAACTAGTCTCTCTTAAAAGCCCTTGGCTTTTTTTCCTTGAGAAGAAAACAGTAGAGAAAAGAACAACTGTAAGGAGATATAATGGTACTGAGAATAGAATACTATTCCTACATTTCCCCATCAGGAAGAAAGCATGTTCCTAGTGAAGTTGTTTCTTTTTCTAGCAAATATTTCTGTAATAACCATGCATGGAATTACGGCTTTAAGAATACCCCTAAATTGCTTTCAAAGCTATTTTCTTAAGAAAACTGTATTCTGTATTTTAAGCATGTGAGGTTTTTTCCTTCTTAAAAATAATACAATTGAGGGGCAAATTTAAATTAAGAATAATAATAATAATTTACTTAATAAATTATTATTTATAATTATAAAATA
>NW_012109008.1:476763-477614 GCF_000951045.1 Mandrillus leucophaeus | reverse complement strand
AAAAAAAAAAAAACTTTTGGGACTTGTAATCTAATAAGATGGCATGGAACTATTTCTCCTTGTTCTTCCATGCCAAGCAACTATGAACCCTGGAAATGCGAGAGGCAACCAAAGGAGAACTTGGAGATTTAGTAAGAAGGTGAATTGGTTTGGGGTCCCAGGACTGGAGGAACAATATGGTGTCTGAGTGTCTTCTGTCCTCCTACACAACTGAAGAAGGTGACCCAGACCCAGTGCATCCTAACCTGCAACCTAGCAACAAGAAGGTGGCCCAGTACCTTCTCCCCAGGACTGACAGGTTATCTATCCAACATGACCAGGAAAGCCCAGCCCCCAGGAGGGGGAGATTAATAGGAGACCACTAAGTAGCCAGAGGAAGTGCTCACCTTCAAAGGGCCTAGGACTTCCTTCCCCTGCTGAGTGATAGCTCTGTGGCAAGCACACACATGTGGGAGGATTCTGCCAGTTCAACAAATGATCTGGCCTGGGAAGTCTCTTTGTTCCCCTGGGCCAGAGCCTCCCTCACCTGCCTGCATTTACTGGGGAGCTGTGGGGGCACTGGCAGAGGGGATCCCACTATATCGGACAGCCCAACCCAGGGACCTTCCTCCTCCCAGGGAGCCTGAAACTTCCTTCTTCCTCAAGAGATTCCCATACCCTGAGGATGAGGCCTGGGGAAACATCTTCCATTCCTTCAGGCAGCACCAGCAGGGGCCTGTGGAAACCTCAGCAGTTCCAGATAAATGAAACAGACCAAAAAAAGCAGCAAAAACACTGAAAATTAAACTTTCATTGAAACCACAATCGCAAAAGTAGGCCAGGACTTGCGTGCTAAAATAAATGATGTCTTT
>NW_012109008.1:474178-476428 GCF_000951045.1 Mandrillus leucophaeus | reverse complement strand
TCTACAAAAAGTAAAAAAAATTTGCCAGGCAGGGTGGCATGCACTTTTAGTCCTAGCTACTTGGGAGGCTGAGGCAAGAGGATCGCCTGAGCCCAGGAGTTCAGAGTTGCCGTGGGCTATGATTGTGCCACTATACTCCATCTTAGGCTACAGAGAAATACTTTATTTGACAAGGATTTTAAAGCAGTCATTGTAAAGATGCCTTAACAATCAATTATAAGTTCTCTTGAAACAATGAAAAAACAGAAAATCTTAGCAAATAAATAAAAGTTATAAAAAGAAGCAAGTCAGCTGGGCTCAGTGGCTCCCACCTGTAATCCTAGTGGTCTGGGAGGCCGAGGCAGGTAGATCACTTGAGCCCAGGAGTTCAAGACAAGCCTGGGTAACATGGCAAAACCTCGTCTCTACAAAAAATATAAAAATTAGCTGGATGTGGTGGTGCGCTCATGTAGTCCCAGCTACTTGGGGGACTGAGCTGGGAGAATCGCTATTGTCTTGGAGGTCGAGGCTGCAGTGAGCCGTAATTGTACCACTGCACTCCAGCTTGGATCACAGAGCAAGACCCTGTCTCAAAAAAAAAAAAAAAAAGAAAGAAAAGCAAAAGGAAATATAAATGATAGAATAGAAAAATAGCCAAACATTGATAAATTGGACCTCATAAAAATTAAAAACTTTTGCTTTGCAAAAGCCCATGTGAAGAGAATGAAAAGACAGGCCACAGACTGTGGAAAATATTTGCAAATTCCATACCTGACAAAGAACTAGTTTCTACAATATATAAAGAACTCTCAAAACTCGACTCTCAAAAAAAGAAATACAGTTCACTTTTACAAGTCAATACACAATTCAGTTTCTCCACGTCTTTGCCAACACTTATTATTTTCTACTTTTTTGATAGTGACCATCCTAATGGGTGTGAGGTGATATCTCACTGTGGTTTTGACTTGCATTTTTCTGATGGTTGGTAACATTGAACATATTTTCCACATGTTCATTGGCCATTTGCATACCATCTTTGAAGAAACGTCTATTGAAATCCTTTGCCTATTTTTAAAATTGGGTTGATTTTTTTTGTTACTGAGTTGTAGGATTTCTTTATGTATTCTAGATATGAACTTCTTATCAGATAGGTGATTTGCAAATATTTTCTCCCTTTTTGTAGATTGCCTTTTCACCCTGTTGGTTGTGTCCTTTGATGCGCAAAAGTTTTTGAGTTTGATGTTGTACTATTTGCCCATTTTTGCTTCTGTTTCCTGTACTTTCAATGTCATATCCAAGAAATTATTGCCAAGTCCAATGTCATGAAGCTTGAAAACTCTGTGCTTTCTTCTAGGAGTTTTATTTTTTTTTTTATTTTTTATTTTTTTTAATTAAAGAGTCTCGGTCTGTTGCCCAGGCTAGAGTGCAGTGGCATGATCTGGGTTCACTGTAGCCTCTGGCTCCCGGTTTCAAGAGATTCATATGCCTCAGCCTCCCAAGTAGCTGGGATTACTGGCGTGCGCCAGCATGCCTGGCTGATTTTTTGTATTTTTAGTAGAGATGGGGTTTCACCATGTTGGCCAGACTGGTCTCGAACTCCCGATGTCAAGTGATCTGCCCACCTCGGCCTCCCAAAGTGCTGAGATTACAGGCGTGAGCCAGCACGCCTGGCCTTGACTTTGTTCTTTTGCATGTGGATGTGCAGTTTTCCCCTCACCATTTGTTGGAGAGACCCTCTTTTCCCTACTAAGTAGTCTTGGTGTCCTTGTCAAAGATCATTTGAGCATATACATGAGGGTTTATTTCTGCGTCTTTGTCCTGTTCCACTGGTCCACACATCTGTTTTTATGACAGTGCCACACTGTTTTGATTACTGTAGCTATGTTTTGAAATCAGGAAGTGTTAGTCCTCCAACTTTTTTTTTCCTTGGAATTGTTTTTGCTGTTTGGAGGTCTGTGTGTATTCTTTTTTGATGTACCCATAAATATATTTTAGTGTGGATAAATATGTGCATGTAAATTTATGTATTTTAGTACATTTGTTTATGCATAGATTTTAACAACAAAAAACCTGTAATAAAAACATGCTGCTCTGCAACTTGCCTTTTAAAATTCCACATTAGGCCAGACACGGTGGCTCACATTGCAGGTTTTTTTGATGTATAGAGATTTTAGATTCCTATATAGTCAGGTTTATCAATCAGTGCTTCTGCTTTAGCATAATATTAGGAAAATCATTCTTGCTTGCCAAGATTATATAAATAGGCACCTC
>NW_012109008.1:466702-468183 GCF_000951045.1 Mandrillus leucophaeus | reverse complement strand
GTATGCTGTGATTTAAAAAATTTAAAACTACCCTTCTTGATAAAATAAAGAAAATCAAAAAGGAAAGAAGGGGGAAGGAGAGGAGCTAGGAAAGGAAAGAGGGAGAGGGGAATGAGGGAGTGACTAGTATGCTTACATTTTATACTCTTGTGAGGGTTAAGAATAATGTATGTGGGCCGGGCACAGTGGCTCATGCCTGTAATCATAGCACTTTGGGAGGCTGAGGTAGGAGGATGGCTTGAGCTCTGGAGTTCAAGATCAGCCTGGGCAACATAGTGAGACCCTGTTTCTACAAAATATAAACAAAATTAGCTGGGCGTGGTGACATATGCCTGTGGTCCCAGCTACTCAGGAGGCTGAGGTGGGAGGATTGCTTGAGTCCTGGAGGTCAAGGCTGCAAGTAAGCTATGAACACACCACTGTACTCCAGTCTGAGTGACAGAGCTAGACTCCATCTCAAAAAAGAAGAAGAAGAATACATGTGAAGTCCCATATAGTCCCAGTCCCAGCACACTGTCCCTTACCTACTAGACACAGTATTATAGTATCTGCCATAGTGATGGGCATGTAAAATTGTATGTTTTAGGGAATCATATTTGACTGGAGACATGTCTAACTTGTTTAATAAGTCACATTATAATGCCTTTGCTACTCATGAACATCCAGTCACTTGGTTTCACTGATATCTGCAGTCCTAGGCTTGCCAGTGTCCCAGTCTTCTTTGTTCACTATTTCCTGGGCTACTGCTTAGGCTCTATGCCTGTTACACATGTAGATATGACCCTCTGTTCTCTGTCATCAACAGCGGTTGAATCAGAGGCCTTGTTTTGGTTATCTCTTACTGCCTAACTACAAAATTTAGTGGTGTAGAACAACAACCATTATGTTCTCTCTCACAATTTTGTGGGTTGATGTGCTTCAGCTGAGTGGTTCTTATGGTCCATGTAATGTTGACTGGGGCTGCAGTCACTTGGGGGCTTGAATGGTCTGGAATGTTCAAGGCTGCTCCTTCACGTGGCTGATAGTTGATGCTAGTCATCAGCTGGGAGCCCAGCTGGGCTGTCAGCTGAAGTGGCCACCTATGGTCTCTCCATGCCCATGTGGCTCAGGCTTCTGACAACATGGTGGCTGAGTTCTGAGAGGGAAAGTCGCAAGGGTGAGCCTTCCAAGAGAAGAAAAGTAGAAACTCTCAGTTCTCTTAAAGGCTAGCCTCAGCCGGTTGTGGGGGCTCCTGCCTGTAATCCCCACACTTTGGAAGGCCAAGGTGGGTGGATCGCTTGAGCCCAGGAGTTTGAGACCAGCCTGGGCAACATGGGGAAACCCCGTCTCTACAAAAAAATACAAATACAAAAATTAGCCAGGCATGGTGGTATGCACCTGTAGTCCCAGCTACTCAGGAGGCTGAGGTGGGAGGATCACCTGAGCCTGGGAGGCGGAGGTTGCAGTGAGTCGTGATCGCACCACTGCACTCCAGCCTGGAT
>NW_012109008.1:463087-464282 GCF_000951045.1 Mandrillus leucophaeus | reverse complement strand
AAACTCCTGACTTCAGGTGATCTGCCCACACTGGCCTCCCAAAGTGCTGGAATTACAGGGGTGAGCCACCATGCCAGGCCCCTTTCTCTCTGGTTTTAGATGTTCCCTCACTTAAAAAAAAAAAAAATTACATTCTGCATTTTATGTTTGTTCGTTTGTTTGTTTTGGAGTCTGACTGATCTGAGTTTTGATGTTGATTCTATAGCTGGCTAAACCTGCTAGCTTTCTGACCGTGAGCAAGTGACTGCACTGCACTCTTAGTTTCCTCATCTATAAGATGAGCACAATAACACTATCTGCTTCGTAGGCTGTCATGAGGATTGAGTGAGACACCTGGAGCTGAGTATACTTAGCAAAGGCTAGCTGTCATTACAACCGCTGCTGTTATAACTAGTGCTGCTATTGGGGTTGGTTTCTGGATTCACTTTCTTGAGTTCTTTTCAGGAGTCTAAGATTTCCACGTCTTTATGTTGCTCAGTACGAGGCAAAAAAGTGACCTTTCCTGGGACAGGCCCCTTACAGAGAAGTTATTCGTATTAACACTGACCAAAAGTATCTATAGAATTACTTCTTAGCATTTGCTATGAAAATATGTGTTTTCTGCTAACTTTGGATATAATTTTAGGCAAATTATCGAAACCTGTTCTTATATAATCTCTTCATTGTGAATGTCATGTATATTTGTCAACAGATGCCTTCTTATTTGCAAAGTGCTTTGATTTGTATTTGAAAGGTGTTCCTATGTTGTCTTTTACAATTAATGTTATGATGAAGGATCCCTGTTAATCTGGGGTGTCTTTAAGCAAAGCCATGTTTGTGAGACTGTATTAGATATCATGTTTATTAGACGTCTAATCAGTGAAATGAATGAGACTGTTTTTAAAATTATCTTCTCTGTACCATGCTACAGATTGAGGGTGATATAAATCAGTGAGAACACAGGATTCCTGTGCTCATGGAGTTGATGGTCTAGTTGGGAAAATACGATATGTAAACTTAAAATACAAAGTGATGGCTGAGCTTGGTGTCTCACACCTGTAATCCCAGCACTTTGGGAAGCCAAGGCGGGCAGATCACCTGAGGTCAGGAGTTCGAGACCAGTCTGGCCAACATGGTGAAACCCTGTCTCTACTAAAAATACAAAATAATTAGCCAGGCATGGTGGCAGGCGCCTGTAGTCCCAGCTACTCGGGAG
>NW_012109008.1:448457-463037 GCF_000951045.1 Mandrillus leucophaeus | reverse complement strand
TTCAAGGCTGAGAAACCCTGAGCTACCGCAAAGATTCTTCCCATGCTGTCTTGGAAGTTCATACAAAGCACATTGCTTTTTATACTCCAATACATCATTTGTGCCTCTTTTCCTACAAAAACCTTTTCTCTCTGTGTATTTCCAAATTCAAATTGTGAGATTTCTCTAAAGGCTCTTTACAACCTCTCTTTATTTTTTGTATTTAAATAATTTATAGGCCCGGACACGGTGGCTCACGCCTGCAATCCCAGCACTTTGGGAGGCCGAGGTGGGTGGATCACTTGAGGTAAGGAGCTCGAGACCAACCTGGCCAACATGGTGAAACCCACCCTCTACTAAAAATACAAAAATTAGCTGGGTATGGTGGCAGACACCTGTAATTCCAACTATTCGGGAGGCTGAGACAGGAGAATCGCTTGAACCTGGGGTGGAGGTTGCAGTGAGCCGAGACTGCGCCACTGCACTCCAGCCTGGGCAACAGACTGAGACTCCATCTTGGAAAAAAAAAAAAAAAGAATTTATATACAGAGATTGGATCAAGGTGACTTGTAGGGCACACCAGTTCCATCCTTTTTCTCCTACCTCAAACTCTAAGAAATGACAAGAAAAAAATTACATCTGTGTATAAATCCATCTTTATCTGTATCTATACCTATGTGGTGTGTGTGTGTGTGTCTATATCTCAGGAAAAAGAAGAAGAGGTGATCACTATGGATCAGAAATTTTGAGCATCGTTGAAAGACTGTGCGTCAGGGAAGGCTGAATTATGCTGTGGTAACAAACAACTCCCAAATTGAAGTTATTTAAAAAAACTATAGTCTATTTCTCAGTCATTATTTGGGCTGTCAGAGGGCTAGTTGTTTAGGGACTTAACAGCCACCGTTTTTTTTTTTCTTTTTGAGACAGAGTTTCACTCTTGTCACCCAGGCTGGAGTGCAGTAGTGCGATCTTGGCTCACTGCAACCTCCACCTCCCAGGTTCAAGCGATTCTCCTGCCTCAGCCTCCCAAATAGCTGGGATTACAGGTGTGTGCCACCAGGCCAGCTAATTTTGTATTTTTAGTAGAGATAGAGTTTCACCATGTTGGTCAGACTGGTCTCAAACCCCTTACCTCAAGTGCTCCACCCACCTCGGCCTCCCAAAGTGCTGGGATTATAGGCATGAGCCACCGCGCCTGGCCCAGCCACCAATCTTGAATGTTGCTACTGCCTTATAGAGGCAAAAAGAGAAGTTAAGGTTCTTAAGGTTTTCTTTTCTTTTCTTTTTTCTTTCCTTCTTTCTTTTCTTCTTTCCTTCCTCTCTTCCTTTCTTCCTTTCTATTTTTCTTTTTCTTTTCCTTTTTTTTTTTGACAGGGTCTCTGTTGCCCAGGCTGGAGTGCAGTGGCGTGATCATGGCTCACTGCAGCCTAGACCTCCAGGCTTAGGTGATCCTCCCACCTCAGCCTCCTGGGTAGCTGGGACTACAGGCATGCACCATCCTGCCTGGCTAATTTTTGTATAGTTTGTAGAGACAGGGTTCTGCCACATTGCCCAGTGTCTCAAGAAATTTGTCCACCTCGGTCTCCTAAAGTGCTGAGATTACTGGCATGAGCTACTGTGCCCGGCCTCTTGAGCTTTCTTTTAATGATTATACCAAGAATTCTCTGTCACTCACTGCAGGGCCAGGACCAAGACAAAGTGTTAAATGGGTTCCATCTTGCTCTGGCTTCTATCTGGCTTGATTACCAGTCCCGGCCTTACCTTCTCGCTGTCCTGGGCTTATTCTTGCCTTTAATATACAGTCAATAAGCAACTCAAGAGGGGCCGTATTTCAATCCAGCATTCCTGAAGACCAGGGGGCCTTGTGAACACATTTGTTCTTCACCTTATTTGATTGCAGATCTTTTTTCTTTTTCTTTTTCTTTTTTTGAGACAAAGTTTTGCTCTGTTACCCAGGTTAGAGTGTAGTGGCGTGATCATAACTCACTGCAGCTTTGAACTCCTGGGCTCTATCTGACCTACCTTAGCCTCCCAAGTAGTCGGGACTTCAGCTGAATACCACTATGTCTGGCTAATTTTTTAGAAAATTTCTTTTGTAGAGACAAGGGCTCACTATGTTGCACAGGCTGGTCTTGAACTCCTGGCCTCAAGTGATCCTTCCATCTCAGCCTCCTGAAGCATTGGGATTATAGGCATGAGCCACCAAGCCCAGTTTGTAGATCCTTCTGAAAATCTGATAGAAAGAATGAAAGCTTTCCCAAATGTGGGAGCCTGTGGCTTCAAGGGAGTCTCCAGAATTCTAGGCATTAGATTTAACATTTAAAAAAAAACAAGGGCCGGTTACAGTGGTGCACACCTATAATCCCAGCACTTCGGGAGGCTGAAGGGGCGGATCACAAGGTCAAGAGATCGAGACCATCTTGGCCAACATGGTGAAAACCCGTCTCTACTAAAATTAAAAAAAAAAAATTAGCTGGGCGTGGTGGCACACACCTGTAGTCCCAGCTACTCAGGAGGCTGAGGCAGGAGAATTGCTTGAACCCGGGAGGTGGAGGTTGCAGTGAGCCGAGATCATGTCACTGCACTCCAGCCTGGCCACAGAGCGAGTCTGCTTCAAAAAAATAAAAAAGATAAAAAACAAAAAACAGAAAAAAACAACCAAGAATGAGGAAAGAGCAGGTGGTGTGGGCTTGCTGTTTGGAGGTTGAGGGCCTGTCTTCTGCCCCTTTGATCATTAAGGAAGTTATTCAGTCTTATGGCTAGATCAATATCATTACTGTATGGCCGGACGCGGTGGCTCACACCTGTAATCCTAGCACTTTGAGATGCCGAGGCGGGCAGATCACTTGAGGCCAGGAGTTTGAGACCAGCCTGGCCAACACAACAAAACCTCGTCTCTACTAAAAATACAAAAAAAAATTAGCTGGGCATGGTGGCATATGCCTGTAATCCTAGCTACTTGGGAGGCCGAGGTATGAGAATCATTTGAACCCAGGAGGCAGAGGTTGCAATGAGCTGGACTTTCTTGCTCTCTCTCTATATATAGTAAGTTACTATATATACACTATATCTACTATATATACACCATAGTATATATACTGTATATAGTAACTATATACACTATATACACTATATATGTACACTTATATACTATAGTATAGTATATAGTATACTACTATATATACTATATATACTATACTATATATACCATATATACTGTATATAGTGTACATATATAGTGTATATATAGTATATACAGTATATAGAACAGAGTAATCTGTTATATAGTATATACAGTATATACAGTGTATATAGTGTATATACAGTGTATATAGTGTATATATAGTATATAGTGTATATATAGTAAGTTACTATATAATAAGTTACTATATATAGTTACTATATAATAAGTTACTATATATACATATATACTCTATATACTACATAGTATATATACTCTTATATACTCTATATATGATATGTAACTATACACTATATATACTATATATAACTTACTATATATAGTAAGTTACTATATATAGGGTGACTTACTATATAGAGAATAACTTACTATATATAGTAACTTACTATAGATCTATATATGTATATATAGTTACTGTAAGACATTTATATATTGCAAAAAAACTATATATATACAGTTACTATAAGACATTAGTATACTGTAAAAAAAATCTAGAAAAAACACAAAAAAGAAAATCTAGCTCCCATGTGTTTTTTACATGACCTTGTGGCACCTGAAGGCTAATTTTGTTTGTTCAGGGTTTGCCACATCCTGTGATCTTTCATTATCTTTGACTGGATATGTGACCATACAAGAACATTTCAGTTACGGCCTAACATAATATGTACATAATATGTACTCCAGAAATTCCATTGCAGAAATCGTACTTGATAGAGGTGGCCATCATTTATTTTTGTCACCTAATCATGAATGCCAGTGCCACTTTCCATTTCAGGACTGGCATGGAAAGTTATGCCTGTGCAGCAAACAGAAGTTTACACGAAGAAGGAGCCTCTTGTTCAATTTTGCATGAGATGTTTCCTGTTGACTTCGAAAACTTGAAGTGTTTGAAGGCAAGGGAGAAAGCAAATCAACCCAAGAGATTCTACATATTCAAAGACTCCAGCAGTTTGTTTACCGAACACAGAACTGTGTGCTGGTGGCAAAATAAAGCCTTTGCCCTGAACAGGAAATCTTGGAGTCCAGGCAACAGGAGGCCTGGCAGCATTCCACGGTGACCAGCTGACGGAAAAACAAGAATTTACAATACTAACCCCAAATGCCCTTTTTGTCTCCCAGAAGAATAATACTATCTTGGCCTAGGAGGGTTGTACCTTCATGCTCAACTCTTGGTCTAACAGTCATGAAGCTGCAGTAACATGCTGTGTTCCTCTCCTTAATCTTCTTTATCAATCAATGCCTTAATCCTTTGGGTGTTGTTGTTTGTTCGTTTGTTTTGTTTTGTTTTGTTTTTTTGAGATGGAGTTTTGCTCTTGTTGCCCAGGCTGGAGGGCAATGGCGTGATCTTGGCTCACCGCAACATCCGCCTTCTGGGTTCAAGCGATTCTCCTGCCTCAGCCTCCTGAGTAGCTGGGATTACAGGCATGCACCACCATGCCTGGCTAATTTTGTATTTTTAGTAGAGATGGGGTTTCTCCATGTTGGTCAGGCTGCTCTTGAACTCCCAATCTCAGGTGATCCGCCCACCTCGGCCTCCCAAAGTGCTGGGATTACAGGTGTGAGCCACTGTGCTCCTAAAAAGGCCCCTAACCCTTTTTGTTTGTTTGTTTAAATTATGAAATTAGGCCATTCTGTAAGTGGTACATTTTTCAATTTCTTAAAAAAGAGAAAGGTAAATTATTTGGGGCAGACAACAAAATAGGAATGTAAATGCTTCAACTGTTGACTATATTTGTGTGTTGTTTTGTTTTGTTTTGCTTTGCTTTGCTTTGCTTTTTGAGCCAGAGTCTCACCCTGTCTCCCAGGCTGGAGTGCAGTGACATGATCTCGGCTCACTGCAACCTCTGCCTCCTGGGTTCAAGTGATTCTCATGCCTCAGCCTCCCAAGTAGCTGGGATTATACGCATGCGCCACCACACCCAGCTAATTTTTGTATTTTTGGTAGAGACAGGGTTTCACCATTTTGGCCAGGCTAGTCTCAAACACCCAGCCTCAGGTGATCTGCCCTCCTTGGCCTCCCAAAGTGCTGGAATCATAGGTATGAGCCACTGTGCCCAGCCTAAATTTGTGTTTAATATGGTAGGAGTGATGGCTGGATCTGGTGACCTCCATTTCTCTATTGAATGGGGAGAAAGCACGGCCTTTGGGGTTGGAAGGGCATTATCACTTTAAAAATTTTGTTTAATTTAAATTTTAAAATATTTTTTAGAAATGGGGCCTTGCTGTGTTACCCAGGCTAGTTTTGAACGCCTGGGCTCAAGTGATTCTCCTGCGTCAGCCTCCCAAAATGTTGGGATAATAGGTGTGAGCCACCACACCTGGCTGCTTTATAATTTTTTACTTGGTGTTTCTTTATCTGTTTTATGGGGACAATAATATCTACCTGATGAGTGGACACATAGTTGGTGACATAAGTGAGAATCTCCACCCCCAAACTTTAAAACTGTTGCTTAAGCATCATGCTAATGGTCCACAGTATATGGATTTGTGGATTGTGTCTTCTTCCTTCCATTTGAAAACTAGAACATTTGCTTGTCTCCTTTCCCTCTATCACTTACCTCATCCTTTGTGACGGTTTGAAGCACTGATCATTTTCCTATATTACTGTGGGGAAGTGGATTATCTGCAATCAATGCTTTGTGTTCATTTCCTCTCCTACCAGTCAGGCATGCCGTTTTGATAAACTACCTCCCAAGTTCTGAAGAAATTAGGCTTAACCTAAAATAAACCAAACAATAGAATTTTGATAGAAGTGGAGCAGAGGCCTGCAGTGTTGTCCCAGGAGTTGTTGAGGGCAGTGGCGCCTGCTTCTGGCCATGGACATAGAGCTTCAGCATCACCATGTCATTGCAGAATAAAGGGAGAGTTGGCTTTGTTAACCACCTTGGCTGCCCGTGATGTGCTGATCAGTTAAGATACCAACATTTCTAATTTACATCCTGTGTTGTTGTTTCTGTGCACCCAAGGGATGTGAACAGAGTAATCTGGGGTGGGGGATGGTGCAGAGTGGTGGCAGTGATGGTTGCCAGCCCTCTGTCACCACCCTCTCCACTAGAATGCCATGTATTATGTATTTCCACTGAAGGACTTGATTTTAGCACCGAAGACTGAGTGAGTGGTCTTGTAACCTGTACCTGCAATCTTGGCCTTGAATTCTCATTTTATTCCTCAATGCAATGGCTTAGAAATCAGCTGGTTGGTAGCTGTGAGCCAGGCCCTTGCCCGCTGCTTTCAGCTGGAGCCTTGAGGCTGTGCCCTCCTGGGTGACCTTTGCCTGGTACGCCTCTCTTGTGCTGGGCTGAGGGCAGCTCTTGGCCATGTATGATTATGCTCGAATTGTGATTCAAAATTGGCACAATTATATCCTAATTTTTTAAAAACCTGAAAATGTAGTATAAATTCCTGACTTCTGAAAATTTCTCAAGTACCCATCCCAGTTTTCAAAGCAGTTTCGTAAGTTACCAACCATATTTATTTTTCCCTTCTTTTCTTCTCATTCCTTCCTTCTTCCTTCCTTCCTTTCCTTCCTTCTTTCCTTCTTTTCTTTCTCTCTCTTTCTTTCTTCCTCTTTCTCTTTTTTTCCTTTTTTTTTTGAATTGGGGATGTTGCTCTCTTTTGGTAATACGATCATAGCTCACTGCAGCCTTGAACTCCTGGGCTCAGGCCATCCTCCTGCCTCAGCCTCCTGCGTAGCTGGGACTGTAGGTGTGTTCCACCATGCTTGGCTAAGTTTTTAAATGTTTTTGTAGAGGTGAGGTCTTGCCGTGTTTCCCAGGCTGGTTGCAAACTTCCAGGCTAAAGTGATCTCCCACCTCAGCCTCCTGAGTCACTGGGACATATTTCTGTGGAATCTCCCAATTTGGCAAGACATTAATGCTAGAATGCCTTTAACACTGTTGGAAAAGTGGTACCCTTCTTCCTTTTGGAGAATATAGCCTCAGAATGTATGCTCCCTGGAAACAAGAAGTGATTTCAAGCAATGAGCTAGAAAGAGAAAATCTCTCTTCTTTTTGTAGACTTACTACTACTAGTCTTTGGATGAAGGTCCCCAGTTGGGTATATGTATCATAGTTGTGACACTTGTGATAAGGTTAGCCTATTTTTAATGATAAAGCACTAGTCATCCTTTTCTTTTAAAATTATAAAAATAAATAGTACAAATGAGTATAAAATGAAATGTAAGACCAGGCTTGGTGGCTCATACCTGTAATCCCAGAACTTTGGAGGCCAGGGCGGGGTGGATCGCGAGGCTAGGAGTTCGAGACCAGCCTGGCCAACATGGTGAAACCCTGTCTCTACTAAAAATACTGTTGGGGTGATCAGACCTAACACCAGGGCGTGGGGGTGACAAAGTCCGATGGAGTCAAAGGATTGAGAAAAAGACAGTTTGAGAGAGAAAAGCTGGGACCAGGAGGCCATCGCTACTGTATGGAGGCTGTGAAGGCCCTGAGCTCTGGGAGCCCACGCTATTTATTGGTAATCCAACAAAGAAACAGGTGGTGAGAATGTGGAGGTCAAAAGGGCAGTCGCATGGTCTACAGCTGTGATGGTTTAGCATTTATAAGGAACATGTTCTACTACTTGAGATAATGCAGAGCAGGTTCTTCTAACTCAAGATACAGTCGATCCTGGGAGAGCAAGGAGCAAGGAGCCAGCAAGTCTAGACACATTCCAGAGCCACGAGCCCTGAATTCTATCCAAGCCACGAGGGCTTTTATGCCCTGGGCTTAGATCATGGTGCATCAGGGTAGCCTTCCACCTCTTAGCACCGTGTTCCAAAGGCCACAAGGGGTTTTTAGACCCTGGACCCCGGGCATGTTCCAAGACTTACATTATATCAGACATGCAAGCCATGCCTCAGCTTCTCCCAGCACTCAGGTTTTCCCAACAAATACAAAAATTAGATGGATGTGGTGATGCACACCTGTAATCCCAGCTACTCGGGAGGCTGAGGTAGGAGAATCCTTTGAACCTGGGACGCGGCGGTTGCAGTGAGTCAACACGCCACTGCAGTCCAGCCTGGTGACAGAACAAGACTCTGTCTCAAAAAGAAAAAAGTAAAAGTCCTAGGTCTTCATGCTTCTCCCCAGAGGTAATTATTGTAGATATGCTTTGCATATCCTTCCATATACATACCTACAGATCTATATACATAAATATACATAGACACACATATGCATATACATGTGTGTATTGTACACACACAAACAGCACGTATATCTTTTTTTCTAAATACCAATGGAATTTTACCATAATATCATCTTATATCTTGCCGTTTTTTCACTCATTGCTATAATAAGGCAGTTGGCCGTGTTGGTACATGTAGCTCTCTCATATTTTTAATGTCTGCATAATATCCCATTGTACGGTTGGATCATAATTTATTTAATGAGATGTCTGTTGATGGATGTTTAGATTGACCCATGTTTTTACTCATAAACAATCTTGCGGGGAATCTCCTCTTACATAGCTTACCTAATGCCTTTGGTGAATGAATATTCTCATTCATGGAGTCAAACTTGGTAACTATATTGTGTTTTGAATATCAGTGATTTAGTAGATTTTAGCAGAAAATATTTTTAATGAAATTGAATGGCTAAGTAACAAAAGATCACCTTTATTTGTACAAGAGACACATTTATGGATGGCGAAAGTGTTATAGAAGCCAGTTTAGTTGAATTAATATTATCAATTAGGAGTTAATTCACAGTAAAATGTTTGTTTTAGAACATCAAATTAATATGCCATGAAGGAATTTAAGGGGGTGGCATTTTTTATGAGTTGCCATAGTGGCAGATACAGAGTTGTGGCACATACATCATGAGAATGTACTTCCAGAGGTAGAACTAAAAAAGAATAATTTCTCATAAGAGGAGGTGAGAAATGTTGGGGGTGGATTTTCTTTCTAAAAGCATGCTCATTAAGTGATGAAAAGGACAGCTTTTAAAAATCACCAAAGAACTAAATGTATGACTAAATAGTGGAAAGGATCTTAACGTACATGTTTGCACAAAAATAAGAAACTCACTTTAATTCCATGAAACAAATACTAACTGTGGTTTAGAGTGAATCTTGATAGCATTCATAGATATGGCTCTCCCTAAATAGACTCTTAGAATTAGATGTATTTGCTCTGAGCTCACAGTTAAATCCTCATTTCCCCTTGTGTCACACCTCTACTGCCAAGTGTCTGATTAGCAGCGTCCTGAAAGGAAACGCCGGCTGTCTCCCATGAAGTGGGCCCCCAGTTCCGCAGTCCAGCTTGCTCTGGAGGTTACTGTCACTCTGCCACCAAAAACAACCCAATACAGTCAAAGCTCAGCAGCTCCAGCTCCAGCTGGATGAATTTTCTTCTAACCACTGTTACCCCACATTGTACAACTGCATCCGTCCTTCCTCAGTTGTATAGACAACTTAAATATTTCCTCTACACCATTGGTTCTCAACCAGCGGCAATTGCCCCATGCTGCCACCACCAGGGGACATTTGGCGGAGTTTGGAGACGTGGTTGTTACAGCCATAGGATGCTACTGGCATCTAGTTGGGAGAGGCCAGGGATGCTTCTAAATATCCTGCAATGCACAGAATAGTTCCCCCACCCAACAAAGAATTATCTAGTGCTGAGGGTATGAAACCCTAATGTACACAGTGATGTCACATACTGAGGTCTCATTGTTATTTCAGTTTTCTGGCATATCGAGTTTATCACATACTGCACCTTTGTCAAAAATTGGATTGTTCGGCCAGGAGCGGTGGCTCACGCCTGTAATCCCAGCACTTTGGGAGGCCGAGGTGGGCAGATCATGAATTCAGGAGTTCGAGACCAGCCTGGCCAACATGGTGAGACCCCCATCTCTACTAAAAATACAAAAATTAGCCAGGCATGGTGGTGCGCGCCTGTAATCCCAGCTACTCAGGGGGCTGAGGGAGGAGAATTGCTTGAACCTGGGTGGTGGAGGTTGCAGTGAGCCAAGATTGTGCCACTGCACTTCAGCCTGGGTGACAAAGCAAGACTCTGTCTCGGGGAAAGAAAAAAAAAAAATTATATTGTTCAAGAATAGACCACCTTAGACATCGAGTAACTAAGGGGACTGATACTGTGGTAGAGTGATGTTAGCATTAGGCTAGGTGGCAATTAGGAGATAGGTGTTCTAATCTCATTATTGCCTCTAATCAGCTATGGGACCTTCCGAGCCATTTAATTAGCTTTTGGTGAAATGAGAGCATTTGCCTAAGTTATCGAGAGTCTCTCTAAGTCTTAAAATATCCCGTTACTCTGCCATTGCACATATATTTTTTAAGTGGGATAAGGATGAACAGCAGGTACATACAGGTGTTCCATTGATTCTTTCTGTTTCCCATACCAATAGATGTATTTCTGCAGGCCAGGCACGGTGGTTCACACCTACAATCCCAGCACTTTGGGAAGCTGAGGTCGGCAGATCACTTGAGATTAAGAGTTTGAGACCAGACTGACCAACGTGGTGAAACCATGTCTCCATAAAAAATGCAAAGATTAGCCAGGCATGGTGGTGCATGCCTGTAATCCCACCTACTTGGGCAGCTGAGGCAGGAGAATGGCTTGAACCCAGGAGGTGGAGGTTGCGATGAGCAGGTATCATGCCACTGCACTCCAGAGCGAGACTCTGTCTCAAAAAAAAAAAGACATAATTCTGTTATATAATCCTTTGTTAACTCTGCAGATGTCCTGGCTTTAAGATCATCCTGTATGATCATCCAATGCTGAGAAGTGCTGATGACCTAATAATAATATATCACGTGACACTTCCTTTTCCAGCAGCAGTAATATACAGCATTAGTTCATTCATACATCTACTTTTGATTAGACATTTAGTGAGGGCTGATCGCTGCCAAGTATTTGATCCATATAGTAATCCTGAAGCCAGGCAGGAAAAGGCTTATTCTCTCCAAATTACATACCAGAAACCACAGCTCAGAGAGGTGTCCCTGGTCATATGACTCCATAAGTGACAGTCCCAGGGCAGATGTTTCCAGGACTCCCTTAATTCTTGGAGAGAGCACCTTCCTTCTGTGATCTTGCCAAGTCATAGGATAGGGGAGCCACAGCCAGCAACTGAGAGTGGAAACTTTACTTATCAGATTAGAAAACACATGCCCCCAGAAAGGTGAAATCTCACAAAATAGACACAAACCTCAGGAGTTTTAACTAAAAAGGACAGCTTTTTAATTCCCTTCTCTTCCAGTTCTCTAAATAATGTATCTCTGGCATTAAGTGCATTAGGACCAGACTGGTCTCTTCTGGCAATAGAATGGTAGACAAAAGAACATGTGTTTTGAAGCTGGAGACCTGAGGCTGGGCGTGGTGGCTCACGCCTGTAAAACCCGCAGTTTGGGAGACTGAGGAGGGAGGATGGCTTGAGCCCAGAAGTTCAAGACCAGCCTGGGGAACATAGTGAGACTGTGTCTCTACAAAAAAATTTTTAAAATTAGACAAGTGCAATGGTGCACACCTTTGGTCCTAGCTATTTGGGAGACTAAGGTGGGAGGAGCACTTGAGCCCAGGAGGTCAAGGCTGCGGTGAGCCATGATTGCGCCACCGTGTGGCAACAAGGTGAAACCGTGTCTCAAAAAAAAAAAAAAAAAGTGAAGTTGAAGACCTGCACTAAATTTCATCTCCACTACTGCCTGCTGTATGACCTAAGGCGAGTTACTTTCTCTTAAGCCTTAATTTTCTCATCCGTAAAATGGGGATTACTAATACATAGTTCGTGGGATTGCTATGAAGGGTAAGTGGGATAATATGTATCTGTGAGTCCTAGTCCAGGAACTTCTTTTTCTTTCTTTCTTTTTTTTTTTTTTTTTTGAGGACCCAGTCTTTTATTTTGCCAAGCAAAAATCTTAAAAACAACCTCTACCACTATCTCCACAAATCTATTATCATTTCATAAACGAAAGGATATTTTAACATCCAAAATGAAAGAAGGACCTAATCCCAAAATAAAGATCAGTTGTCTGTAGTCCCTAGTGTTTTTTTCTCACATATCCATGAACTAGTAAGAGTTTCATCACGGCCTAGCATGAATCCATAGGCCACTGCTTGGAAAACTTGTATGTGTCTAGTATACAATGCACTGATTATTGTGCTCAGTGCTTAACAGGCAACCAGAAGATGGTAAGAACTATTATTAATAACAGACACTTAGAGGTTTTGATATATGAAACTTTAGAGTCCTTCTTTCCATTTCTAAAAATTCCAACCATTTTTGAACAAGTGAACGAGTGACCTCTTGTAAGACGACAGAGCCACAAGTCCTCAGGACCTCAGTAGAATTATGTCTTTGCTTTATAAAATAAATCATCATGAATGAGAAGTAGCTTTGCCATGTGTATTACTTTCACCGGGTATTATGCCTCACCAAATGCAGAGTTCTTTTCTGTTTCCTCCGTATTATGTTGGATTGTTTACCTGAACCCCTGATGACTAGCTTCTTTGCAAGGTTGTGAATGTTGTCCATTCAGTCATTAGCACAATGCTTATTGTGTGTGTACTATGCTGCAGGGCCTGTTCTTAGGGTTGGGGATACACAGTGAACAAAATAGACACAGGCTCTACCTTTCTTTAAGGGGCTTTTTGTTTTTATTTTTTTGTTGAGACAGGGTCTCACTCTATCACCCAGGCTGGAGTGCAGTGATACAATCATGGCTTACTGCAGCCTCAACTTCCCAGGCTCAGGTGACACTCCTACCTCAGCCTCCTGAGTAGCTGGGACCACAGATGTGTGCCACCATGCCTGGCTATTTTTTTCTATTTTTAGTAGAGATGGGGTTTCACCATGTTGCCCTGGCTGGTCTCAAACTTCTGGGCTCAAGTAATCCACTCGCCTTGGCCTTCCAACGTGCTGGGATTACAGGCGTGAGTCACCATGCCTGGTCTTTAAAGAGCTTTTTAAATTCTAGTTCTTCGGCTGGGTGCTATGGCTCATGTCTATAATCTCAGCATTTTGGGAGGCCGAGGCAGGTGAATCACCTGAGCTAAGGAGTTCAAAACCAGCCTGACCAACATGGTGAAACCCTGTCTCTACTAAAAATACAAAATAATTAGCCAGGCATGGTGGCAGGCGCCCGTAGTCCCAGCTACTCAGGAGGCTGAGACAGGAGAATTGTTTGAACCTGGGAGGTGGAGGTTGCGGTGAGCCGAGACTGTGTCACTGCACTCCAGCTTGGGTGACAGAGTGAGACTATGTCCCTCAATAAATAAATAATTCTAGTTCTTAGGATCATGGTTGGAAGGGGCAGAAGGGGTAGATAGGTACTAAAAGAAATCTGTATCAACTGGTGCTGTGAAGAAAGGAAAGCAGTGTTAGAGATGAAGGCTGTAATTAAAATATGGTGGCCTGAATAGGCCTCTCTGATAAGGTGATGTGCGTGTAGAGTCTGGAAGAATTTTGGTATTAAAGGAGTAAATTAATACATTTTTCTTTTGCTTGTAAAGTTAATTATCTGATGAAATGCCTCTTCTATTACCTTTCTGTGGAAGAGGAGAAAATGCAAATATTGGAAAAGAGCAAGAGAAATAGTAACATACTTATGGCACTATTTCCTCCATTTATAGAGCAAAAATGAAACAACCAAAAAACTGAATTAAGTGCTTGTTTGGGCTTTCAAACCAAGACATGAGCCTGCTTTTCTCAAACACCTTTTTCTTTTTCTTTCTTTTCTTTTTTTTTTTTTTTTTGAGACAGGGTCTCACTCTGTCTCCCAGGCTGGAGTGCAGTGGCACAATCTCTTCACTGCAACCTCCGCCTCCCTGATTCAAGCGGTTCTCCTACCTCAGCCTCTAGAGTAGCTGGGACTACTGGTGTGTGCCACCATGCCCGGCTAATTTTTGTACTTTTTTGTAGAGACGGGTTTCTCCATGTTGCCAGGGCTGGTCTTGAACTCCTGAGCTCAAGCGATCCACCCACCTTGGCCTCCCAAAGTTCTGGGATTACAGGCATGAGCCACCGTGCCCAGCCCCTCAAACACCTATTATTACTGCTTTTCCTCTTTGGCTGCCTGGGTATTAATCCAGGAAGCATCTTTGAAAGTGTTAAATATTTACTCACACTGGCAAAAGTAAGCTTCATCTGTGAAATTGTCTTACAAGACCCAAGAATCTTAAAGAAAAATACTGACCACTCAGTGGTGGCTTATTTAGGAATATCTGTATATTTTTTGTTAAATGTTCTAGAATTTAAAATTCTTCTGAGCACAGTCCCTATAGAATTGAATTAATTCTTTAGCATCATTCCAAAGTTGAAAAAGATGAATGACTTGTCTACTTTCAGCTAGATTTTAACTTTTGAGGTAAAATTGCTAACATCCTTTCAAATAAGTTCTTTATTTCCAGAATTACTTTTTTTCTTTTTCTTCTTCTT
>NW_012109008.1:447559-448087 GCF_000951045.1 Mandrillus leucophaeus | reverse complement strand
GGTTCCAGGAGCCATTCATGCCTGAGAGAGAGCGGCCCTGGTGGGGAATTGGGCTGCTTTCTCTCCTTAGCAGATGAGCTTGTTGGACTGCATTAAATGAGCCCCTTGAACCACTGTGCTCAACCTTGGCTGCACATCGGCATCACCTGCGAGCTTTAATGATCTTGATGCCCAGGACTCATCTTCAGAAGCTCTGATTTAATTGGTATAGAGGGCAGCCTGGGAATTAGGATTTTGTAAAAGCTCAAGTGCTTCTAATATGCAGCCATGCTGAAAAACCACTGCCTTAGAGCAGTGCTTCTCAAAATGTAATGTGACTATTAACCACCCAGGGATCCTATTCCAATACAGATTCTAATTCAGTGAAGTGTGAGGTGGAGGCCAATGATATGTAAATAAGACCATAGAGCAGGAGTCAGCAGCCTCTGGCTTGTGGACCAATTCTGACCCTATGCCGGTTTTTGTACAGCCTGCAAGTTAATAATGGCTTTCACATTTTAAAATGATTTTTTTTTTTTTTTTTTTTTT
>NW_012109008.1:442970-444703 GCF_000951045.1 Mandrillus leucophaeus | reverse complement strand
CTGAAAGTCTCTTCTCAGTATTATCCCACTTTATTGGATCCTATAGCCCCTTGTCTTAGGAATTCTCGTACTTAGGAATTTGTTTTTATATAAAAGAAATGAGGTTTGGGTGTAGTGGCTCATGCCTGTAATCCCAGCACTTTGGGAAGCCATGATGGGCCGATTGCTTGAGGCCAGGAGTTTGAAAGCAGCCTGGCCAACGTGGCCAAATCCTGTCTCTACAGAAAATACAAACAGTTTCCAGGTGTGGTGGTGTGTGCCTGTAATTCCAGCTACTCTGGAGGCTGAGGCATGAGAATCACTTGAACCTGGGAGGCCGAGGTTGCAGTGAGCTGAGATCGTACCACTGCACTCCAGTCTGGGTGATAGAATGAGACTCTGCCTCAAAAAATGAAAAAAAAAAAAAAGAAAGAAAAAGAAATGGCATAAACTGGTAGAATACACAGCCCATGAGTTGTTGGTCATAAAATTAACTGCAAATATAAATATTTTAGAATTTCAACTCTATATTTTTTTAAAATTATTTTGTGGTTTTATTATAAATGTAGTTCCAAAAAGACACATTTTTCTTGAATGACAGTTTTTTTTAATTTTTATTTTAAGTAAAGATTGCCAGGACAGAGAGAATCAAGAGTCACTGAAGACTGCCCTTCAGAAATAGTAAAGTTCTACTGTGCATATTCAGGGTTTGCCAACAATAATTTGAAAAATAAAAGGTTGCTTTCTACCGAAAGGCTGAATGAATAAATTCTGGTGCATGATAGATTCACTGTTTGTGGGTAAACAAGGGGCAGTGTGAGTCTTAAAAGAGGAAAATTGTTGAGGTCAATATCTACATTTCACAGATGAGGAAACTGAACTTTGGAAAATGCAAGTGAAAATCTGAGGACCATAGCAAAATAGTGGCAGAACGAGAACTGGAAGTTGTTCTCCTGATTTGGTTCTGGTTCATATTTTTTCTGTGATACTGCATTCTACTCAAGAACTAATATTATTATTAAAATGCCTGATAGTATAAAAGGACCAGTTTAAAAACTATCACAGATATTCCTATTTGTCATACATTATATTTATGTTTTCCTTTAAAACCCTGAGGATAGGCTGGGTGCAGTGGCTCACACCTGTAATCTCAGCACTTTCAGAGGCCAAGGTGGGTGGTTCACTTGAGCTCAGGAGTTCGAGACCAGCCTGGGCAACATGGCAACCCTGTCTCTACAAAAAATACCAATAAATAGCTGGGCGTGGTGGTGCATGCCTATGGGCCCAGCTATTTTGGGGGCTGAGGCAAGAGGATCACTGGAGCCCAGGCGATCAAGGCTATAGTGAGCCAAGATTGTGCCACTGCATTCCAGCCTGGGTGAAAAAGTGAGACCCTATGTCAAAAAATAAATATAAAAATAAAACCTTGAGGATATTTATAACATTAGCTGCTTTCATATCCTCATTCGTTAATTCCATCATCTTTATCATTTCAAGATCTGTTTCTGTTGACTGTTTTTCTCCTGATTATAGGCAACATTTTCCTGCTTCTTCCCATGTCTACTAATTATGAGATGCTGGACTTAGGGATATTACATTGTAGAGTGTCTGTATTTTGCTGCCTTTTTATAAAAAGCATCAAAGTTTGTTGTGGCAGGCAGTTAAATTACTTGCTGATCAACTTGATCCTTTCAAGACTTCTTTTAAGCTCACTGGGGATATTTTCCTCTCTCTCTCTCTCTCTCTCTCTCTCT
>NW_012109008.1:436053-436590 GCF_000951045.1 Mandrillus leucophaeus | reverse complement strand
GGGCGTGGTGGTGCATGCCTATAGCCCCAGCTATTTTGGGGGCTGAGGCAAGAGGATCACTGGAGCCCAGGCGATCAAGGCTACGGTGAGCCAAGATTGTGCCACTGCACTCCAGCCTGGGTGACAAAGTGAGACCCTATGTCAAAAAATAAATAAATAAAATAAAAATAAAACCTTGAGGATATTTATAACATTAGCTGCTTTCATGTCCTTGTTCATTAATTCCATCATCTTTATCATTTCAAGATCTGTTTCTGTTGACTATTTTTCTCCTGATTATAGACAACATTTTCCTGCTTCTTCCCATGTCTACTAATTATGAGATGCTGGACTTAGGGATATTACATTGTAGAGTATTTGTTTTTGTATCTGTATTTTGTATCAGTATCTGTATTTTGCTGCCTTTTTATAAAAAGCATCAAAGTTTGTTGTGGCAGGCAGTTAAATTACTTGCTGATCAACTTGATCCTTTCAAGACTTGTTTTAAGCTCACTGGGGATATTTTCCCCTCTCTCTCTCTCTCTCTCTCTCTCTATA
>NW_012109008.1:428562-431073 GCF_000951045.1 Mandrillus leucophaeus | reverse complement strand
CAGCCCTGTGTGAGTTCTGGAAGTTGTTCAGCTCACAGCTCCCCTGGCTGTGCCTGGCATTATGACTTAGTGTTCACTGTGAAAGACTCAAAAGAATCCCTATGCTGATTTCTGGAGCTCTTTCTCTGTTTAGCTCCCTCATCTCCAGGACCCTGCTTCACAAATTCCAGGCACCTGAAACTCTGATCTCTGTCTCTTTGCTGAGGAAACTGCTGTGAGGCAGTGAGATTGCTGTGCTCTGTTTGGATTCCCCTTCCCTGCACTGTGGTCTAGAAAGTGCCTCCAGCAGAACACTGGGGGCAATTGTAGGCACGTCTTGAGTCCCTTCTCTCAGTGATCAAAGTCCTATACTAACTGTGACCAGGATCTGAAAGCAGTTGTTTTTTGTACAGTTATCTTTTTTTTTCTTTTTTTTTTGAGACATAACCTTGCTCTGTTGGAGTGCAGTAGAGCCATCTCAGTTCACTGCAACCTCTGCCTCCCGGGTTCAAGCGATTCTCCTGCCTCAGCCTCCCAAGTAGCTGGGATTACAGGCACCCGCCACCATGCCTGGCTCATTTTTGTATTTTTAGTAGAGATGAGGTTTCACCATGTTGGCCAGGCTGCTCTAGAACACCTGACCTCAAGTGGTCCGCCCGTCACAGCCTCCCAAAGTGCTGGGATTACAGGCATGAGCCACTGCACCTGGCCATTTTGTCCAGTTTTCTAGCCATTTATAGCAGAAGGGCAAATTTGGTATAGTTAACTTTGCCATTGCCAGAGGCTGTTTACTTAGATTTGTCTTCTAACATTTGTCTGTAGTAAGTAAAGGCAGGGATCCTGTCCCCATTTTATAGGTTAGATAATGCAGAGTTGCCAAGAAATAAGAGGCTTGGAATCACATGCTGGGTTAGTTGGTAGGTAGGTCATATGATCCAGGAACTCTTGGTCCTTGCAAGGAGATAGGAGGAAATGCTCAAATTTGTCTCCCCAAATGGGGGCCTGGGTTGGAGTTTATAAGCATAGGGTAATGAGGTGTGAATGAAGTGACTGGATTGATCTTGGAATGAGGTGATTGATTGGATCTTGTAATAAGGTGATGATGTTGGGGGTCATGATCTGACTGGATTCCGCCATGGGGTGACTCCAGGGCTCAATCTGACTGGATCCTGGATCCTGCCATGCAGTGTCCACTTCTTTTTTGTTTTGTTTTGTTTTGTTTTTTTGAGATGGAGTCTTCCTCCATTGTCCAGGCTGGAGTGCAGTGTTGTGATCTCAGCTCACTGCAATGTCTGCCTCCTGGGTTCAAGCGATTCTCGGGTCTCAGCCTCCCAAGTAGCTGGGACTACAAGTGTGTGCCATTACACCCAGCTAACTTTTGTGTTTTTAGTAGAAACAGGTTTCTCCATGTTGGCCAGGCTGGTCTTGAACCCCTGGCCTCAAGTGATCTGCCCCCTCGGCCTCCCAAAGTGCTAGGATTACAGGTGTGAGCCACCACACCTGGCCAATGTCCACTTCTTAATTCAGTCCCACTCCTCAGTCTGAGCACTTAGGTTCCCCCTAGTGGAACTAAGCATGGTTGCACACTTGGTTCTTCTGGGCTTGCTCAGGTTATGAGACCTGTGAGTCCGTGGCCACTGAAAAACAACTCACAACTTTGTGACATGAAAGTTGAACCAGATTGATCTGCTGTGGCCACACTCTTACCCTTATCTGTTATTTCTGATTCCAAACTTTGCTTATTAACTGTAATGTTTGCCTTTGTAATTGCTTCACTTTCATCACATATAGGAAGTACTCAGTGAATGCTTACTGGTTTCATGCACTGTAGGAACAATATCTACTATTGTCATGTTGGCTATTGTCGTATTAAAATATCAAGTAGGCCAGTCATGGTGGTTCACATCTGTAATCCCAACACTTTGGGAGGCTGAGGCAGGAGGATCCTTTGAGGCCAGGAGTTCAAGATCAGCCTGGACAACACAGCAAGACCCTGTTTCTACAAAAAATAAAAAAATAATAATCAGGCATGGTGGAGTACACCTTTAGTCCTAGCTACTCAGGAGGTTGAGGCAGGAGGAGCGCTTGAGCCCAGGAAGCCAAGGCTGCAGTGTGGGTCATGATGGTGCAACTGCACTCTAGCCCGAGTGACAGAGTGAGACCCCGTCTCTTAAAAACAACAACAATAAAATCATCATATAACTTGCTAAGGCAGCCACACCTTTGTGTTGATGCCTAAAAAGTTACTGAGTTCTGGTGGATACATAATGAGGACTTGACAGTCTTTTTTTCTTTTCTTTCTTTATTTTTTTGAGAAGGAGTATTGCTCTGTCGCCCAGGAAGGCTGGCGTGTAGTGGTGCGATCTCAGCTCACTGCAACCTCCACCTCCCGGGTTCAAGTGATTCTCCCACCTCAGCCTCCCCAGGAGCTGGGATTACAGCCACCATGCCTGGCTGATTTTTCTGTTCTTAGTAGAGACAAGGTTTCACCATGTTGGTCGTCCAGGCTTGTCTCCTGACCTCAGGTGATCC
>NW_012109008.1:426660-428512 GCF_000951045.1 Mandrillus leucophaeus | reverse complement strand
GAGACCCCGTCTCTTAAAAACAACAACAATAAAATCATCATATAACTTGCTAAGGCAGCCACACCTTTGTGTTGATGCCTAAAAAGTTACTGAGTTCTGGTGGATACATAATGAGGACTTGACAGTCTTTTTTTCTTTTCTTTTCTTTCTTGATTTTTTTGAGAAGGAGTATTGCTCTGTCGCCCAGGAAGGCTGGCGTGCAGTGGTGCGATCTCAGCTCACTGCAACCTCCACCTCCCGGGTTCAAGTGATTCTCCCACCTCAGCCTCCCCAGGAGCTGGGATTACAGCCACCATGCCTGGCTGATTTTTCTGTTCTTAGTAGAGACAAGGTTTCACCATGTTGGTCGTCCAGGCTTGTCTCCTGACCTCAGGTGATCCGCCCACCTCGGCCTCCCAAAGTGCTGGGATTACAGGCGTGAGCCACCACGCCCAGCCAGTCTTTTTAAGTGCTTCAAATATATGTCACATTCAGCTTCATGTTCCTGATGGCTCCTAGCACCATGCTACACTAATCAACACTCAACAGATACTCTTTGATTGACTGGTAGACCTTCAGAGACGGAAAGCAAATGCAGTGCATTTATTTAGCAAAAATTCAATGAGCAGCTGCTATGTGCTAGGCACTGTGCTAGCCCCTGGGGATGAAGTGTGAATTAAAGGCAGTGTCTGCCCTCTTGAAGTTCACCACCCAGTGATAGAACACCCAAGAGACCAGCCTCCAAGAGGTTCAGGTTAAAAGAAATTCTTCCACAGTGACATTTTCACCAGGCAAACTCAGAGTTATTTGACATGAGAAGGTTTAAAAAAGGATAGTTGTGAAAGACCAGGCAAAGTTCACAAAGTAAAGAAGGGAAAATGTTATTTCAGACTGATATTAAATGATGGCTCAGCCCGCTGCCATACTGTCTCACAGGGAAAAGTTTTATTTATGTCTCCTTTGATCTTTTCTCCTTTTCGTCTCTAGGTTTGATGTACAAGCTTTAGCTTGGGCCTTTGATTTACAGTGTTCTGAAGAAAGAGACCAGGAATGACAAAGCCAACCAGGCTGTTACCTAAAAACCTGACATATTGTCCTAGATCTGGACTGTCTTAGAGCTACACAAAGAATTTCCAGCAGACTGCTCAGGAAGAGCCTGCTGGGAAGGCAGTTCCCCTAAAGTCCCATAAAATAAAGAGCTTCCCCGTCCTTCTTTGATATCCACGGTTTGCTTAAGTATTGCATGTTAGGGCGGCACCTTCTAGTCCCATGGAAAATCTTTTAATATCTGCACTTAATCAACTGAGAAAATAAAACTTTACAGATCCATCAGTGATAAATATATTAAACACAGGCTTTAAAAATTGCATGGAAGTCTGTGACCAACATTTTTTTAGCCTGTAAAATACAGTTTGTTAAAACTTATTAAGGCTGGGTGTGGTGGCTCATGCCTGTAATCCCAGCACTTTGGGAGGCTGAGGTGGGCGGATCACCTGAGGTCAGGAGTTCGAGACCAGCCTGGCCAACATGGTGAAACCCTGTCTCTACTAAAAATACAAAAATCAGCCGGGCAGGGTGGTGTGCGCCTATAATCCCAACTACTCGTGAGGTTGAGGCAGGAGAATCACTTGAACCAGGAGGCGGAGGTTGCAGTGAGCCGAGATCGCACCACTGTACTCCAGCCTGGGTGACACAGCATGACTGTGTCTCAAAACAAAACAAAAAACTTCATTATAGTATACTGAATATTGAGGGATAGGGAGTTTAGTTATCAGTTAGGAGTAATAACAAATTTCTGGAAAACTCAATGGCTTGAGACAACAAACATCGATCGTCTCAGAGTTTCTGAGGGTCAGAAATCCAGGAGGAGCTT
>NW_012109008.1:425641-426610 GCF_000951045.1 Mandrillus leucophaeus | reverse complement strand
CTCCACCCCTCTGCCTTCAGTCCCTTTTGTATTTTTTGTAGAGACCGGATTTTGGTGTATTGCCATGGTGGTCTCAAACTCCTGACCTCAAGTGAGCCACCTGACTTGGCTTCCCAAAGGCATGAGTCATAGTGCCTGGTCTAGTACAGACTTTTTTTCTTTTTTTTTTTTTTTTGAGATGGAGTGTTGATCTGTTGCCCAAGCTGGAGTGCAGTGGCACAATCTCAGCTCACTGCAACCTCTGCTTCCAGAGTTTAAGCAATTCTCTGTCCTCAGCCTCCCAAGTAGTTGGGATTACAGGCCTGCGCCACCATATCCAGCTAATTTTTGTATTTTTAGTAGAGATGGGGTTTCACCATGTTGACAAGCCTGGTCTTGAACTCCTGGCCTCAAGTTATCTGCCCACCCCAGCCTCCCAAAGTGCTGGGATTACAGGTGTGAGCCACTGCACCTGGCCTCCCCACTCTGCTTCTTTTTCTTCTTATTATTATTATTTGAGACAGAGTCTCACTCTGTCTCCCAGGCTGGAGTGCAGTGGCATAATCTCAGCTCACTGCAACCTCTGCCTCCCGTGTTCAAGCGATTCTCCCTGCCTCAGCCTCCTGAGTAGATGGGATTACAGGCGCATGCCACCATGCCTGGCCAATTTTTGTATTTTTAGTAGAGACAGGGTTTCACTATGTTGGCCAGGCTGGTCTCGAACTCCTGACCTCAAGTGATCCACCCATCTCGGCCTCCCAAAGTGTTGGTGGGATTACAGGTATGAGTCACCGTGCCCAGCCTTTCTTTTTTTAAATTAAAAAACAATGTGTTTTCTCTCTATATATATACTTTTTGTAGAAATGAGGTCTCACTAAGTTGCCCAGGCTGGTGTTGAACTCCTGGCCTCAAGTGATCCTTCTGCCTAGGCCTCCCAAAGTGCTGGGATTACCAGTCTGAGTCACACACTTGGCTTTTTTTTTTTTTTTT
>NW_012109008.1:408121-425491 GCF_000951045.1 Mandrillus leucophaeus | reverse complement strand
CTCCACCCCTCTGCCTTCAGTCCCTTTTGTATTTTTTGTAGAGACCGGATTTTGGTGTATTGCCATGGTGGTCTCAAACTCCTGACCTCAAGTGATCCACCTGACTTGGCTTCCCAAAGGCATGAGTCATAGTGCCTGGTCTAGTACAGACTTTTTTTCTTTTTTTTTTTTTTGAGATGGAGTTTTGCTGTTGTCACCCAGGCTGGAATGCAATGGCGCGACCTCAGCTCACTGTAAACTCTGCCTCCCAGGTTCAAGCGATTCTCCTGCCTCAGCCTTCCTAGTAGCTGGGATTACAGGCGCCCGCCACCACACCTGGCTAATTTTTGTATTTTTAGTAGAGACAGGGTTTCACCATGTTGGCCAGGCCGGTCTCAAACTCCTGACCTTAGGTGATCCGCCCACCTCAGCCTCCCAAAGTGCTGGGATTACAGGAATGAGCCACCGTACCCACCCTAACATAGACCCTTGACAGATAAATTATAGAGTCAAAGTATTTGAGTCTTATGGTTCTGGGAAGATGACACCGGCTTAGCCTCCACTCAGCGGGCTGGGCGGGGGCTCATCTCCCCACACCCTGAGTAACATGCACTCATTCCACAGATATGGATGTCCACTGTGTGCCCTCATTGAGGATACAGTATGAATAAAGTGTCATCTCATTTTATTTTTTTATTTTTAAAATTTTCTTTTATACTTTTTTTAGGCTAATCAAGTGCAGTAGTGAGAAAGGAGGAAAGCGTCGAACAAGGAGTTCGATCTGTAGCTATGAACAATCAGTTGAGATAAGTCATTATCTTTGGACCAGCCTCATTGCTTTAATTTGCATTTATTTGCCAATGAAATGCAATATTTAAAAAGTCTGTGGTAAAATATACATTGCATAAAATTGACTATATTAACCATTTTACCTATACAGTTCAGTGGTGTTAAGTACGTTCATGTTGCTGTGTAGCCATCACCATAATCCATCTCCAGAACTTTTGCACCTTCTCAGATTAAAACCCTGTACCCATTAAATACTAATTCTCCATTCCCCAGCCCCTGGCAACCGCCATTCTACCTTATGTCTCTCTGGATGAAATGCTGCACTTTTTTTTTTTTTTTTTTTTTTGAGACAGAGTCTCACTGTGTTGCCCAGGCTGGAGTGCAGTGGCATGATCTCAGCTCACTGCGACCTCTGTCTCTCAGGCTCAAGTGATTCTCAGCCATCCAAGTAGCTGGGACTACAGGCACGCACAACCACACCTGGCTAGTTTTTGTATTTTTTGTAGAGACGAGGCCTCACTATGTTGTCCAGGCTGGTCTCGAACTTCTAGGCTCAAGTGATCCTCCCGCCGCAACCTCCCAAAGTGCTGGGATTACACGTATGAGCCACCATGCCCAGCTGCAGTACTTTTTTTAATATGTATTGGCTATTCACATTTCTTTACCTGTGAGTTCTCTGTAAATATGCTTAGCCTATTTTTCCTTTTGGGACATTAGTATTTTTTTCATTGAGTAGGAAGCGTTTACTCGGTAAATTGAGAGCAAAGGGATTAAGGATTTTTCGTTTTTTAAGTGTTGTGGAAAGGTAAGTAGATTTTTCTGCCTGGTCCTGATTCTTGGGAGATTTGCCTTGTTTTGCGTCCTTCTGGTGCTAGGTTTCTCCCAACTAGAGTTTCTCCCAACTCTCTGTAAAAATGGGCGTGGCAGGCCTCACGCTGGGAGCTGGGCTGCCGGTGGACTCCAGCGCCCCCACTCGTCCAGTCTGGGTTCATTGTTGTCTGGGTCTAGAAGGAGCCAGTTGTTTCTGTCTTTTCTAAACTCATAGAGCCTGAGCCTATGAGCTCATAACCCGGCTTCCTGCTTCTTATTTTACTGTGGAAATCGAAACAACTTTCTCATCGCTCTACCACAGAGGTGTCCAGTCCTTTTGGCTTCCATGGGCCACATTGGAAGAAGAATTGTCTTGGGCCACACATAGAATACACTAACACTGATGACAGCTGGTAAGCTAAAAAAAAAAAAAAAAAAAAGAAAAAATCACAAAAAAATCTCGATGATGATGATGATGATGATTATTATTATTTTTTTGAGATAGAGTCTCACTCTGCCACTCAGGCTGGAGTGCAGTGGCCAGATCTTGACTCACTGCAACCTCTGCTTCCCGGGTTCAAGCGATTCTCCTGCCTCATCCTCCCTAGTAGCTGGGATTACAGGCGCCCACCACCACACCCAGTTAATTTTTGTATTTTTAGTAGAGACAGGGTTTCACCATGTTGGCCAGGCTGGTCTCGAACTCCTGTCCTCAAGTGATCTGCCCAACTCAGCCTCCCAAACTGTTGGGATTACGGGCAAGAGCCACCGCGCCCAGCCAAAAATCTCATAATGTTCTAAGAAAGTTTACACATTTGTGTTGGGCTGCATTCAAAGCCATCCTGGGCTACATGGGCAAGCTTGCTCCACCGCCTGCATCTCTCCCCATAGGCCACCTCCAGAATGTGTTCCAAATAGAGTAATGTCTCACCACCTCCTCCACTCCACCCAAACCCCAGCCACCGTCTTCCGCAACTCCTGCAGTAGCCTTGTACCTGGGCTCCAGTCCCATGCTTGCCCTCCTTGGTCTCCTTTCCAGCAGCAGCACCAGAATGTCACTTCCACCTGCTTAAAATCTTTCAGTGCACTTAGGACATAATCAAAGCTGCTCCATCAGCTCTCTGGGTCCCACGGGATCTGGCTCCTCCCTGCCTAGCTATGACCGCTCCTCCCACCTCTTCCCAGCCACACTGGCCTTCCTTCTGGCCCTCACATACAAGCTTACTCCCACCTCCGGGATTTTTGCACTTGCTGGTCCCTTAGTCTGGAATGTTCTTCCACTACAGCATGACCTGTTCCCTCACTTCTTTCAGATCTCTGCTCAGATGTGACTTCCAAGAAAGCTTCTTGCCCTCCCCATCCAACCTGGGTCTCCATTCATCTCGCTGTCTATCCCCTTCCTCTATTTTATCTTTCATTATGGCATTTATCACTGCCTGTGGTTAAATTCCTTATTTATTTGTTTATTGTCTGTTTCACCACTGGAATATAAGCTCCACAGAGCAAGTAGCTTGTCTCTCTTGTTCACTCCTGTATCTCCAGCATCTAGAATAAACCTGGCACACAGTAGCTGCTCAGGAAATTTGTGCCAAATGATGAATAATTAACTATTATTTCTCTTCTATGATCATTGAAGAGCTATGTTTTTTGTTGTTGTTGTTTGTTTGTTTGTTTGTTTTTTGAGACAAAGCTGGTTCCCAACCTCAACTTTAGGTGATGAAGGTTGCATTTTTAAGGAAAAAAAATGTACCCAAGGAACAATTTTATGATAAAATAACCAATTTTCTACAATGTGGATTGAAGTTTGTGTCTTCCCAGTTTTATTCAAAGGTCCTAAAATTCATACTGCTTTTTCCAAATCCTAACATTTAGATTGTTTTTCAGATGTAAAGTTGTGGATGAATTCTTGTGACTTCTGTACGTACTTTGACTGCTATGGTCACTAGAAGCTTCCTTTTCAAAACCACAGGGTAGCTTAGCTAAACCATGTCCTTTCCAAACTGCTTTACTGAATCCCTCCTGTTATACCCCAAAGAGAAGATGTACTCCTTTATTAGCAGTTGGAACCTGAAAGAATCAATAATTCAAAATAGGGTCAGCCTTTGTTGGCTCCTATGACTTTGAAGGTATGGCACATCATTGATTAACAAGTGTTGTCGGCCGACTGCCTCTTGCACGTAAAAAATGAGCATACATATAATCGCGGCAACCTGCCTTTGCCGTGGAGTGAACAGCTGCAGAAATGGACCATTCTGTCTCATCCTGTCTTTACATATGTGGGACCCAGCATGAGGTTATTTAGAAACAGCAGAATCAGGTCGAGGCCAGTCAATACAGTAGGTAGCTGTTATTGAATGCCCACTGGGTAGCTGCAGGCTCCTAGCTGACCAGGTTTCTAAGAGCTGGTTAATGGAGTCCTCATTACAGTCTTGGTTAAGCTAGCACATGTAACAGCCTGCAGTGCAAATGAAAAATACATAGGTCTGACTAGGGAGCATTTTCCCTTCCTGTCTTTTTCCATAAAGAGAGGAAAGCAATTGCTGTGGAAGTTTCTGACATTAATAGGCATGCTGGCATGTGGCTGTAAGACAACCTGAGTTAAGATGGTGATACCCTACTTAAAATAACAAGGCCGGCACGGTGGCTCATGCCTGTAAACCCAATTCTTTGGGAGGCCAAGGCGGGAGGCTGGGCTTAAGCCCAGGAGATCAAGGCTGTAGTGAGCTATGACTGTGCCATTGCACTCCTGCCTGGGTGACAGAACAGGACTCTGTCTCTAAAAGAAAAGAGTAACAGGGTGTGCTGTGCTGTGGTTACATGTATAAACCACTCCTTATTTTCCAGAGCATGGTTGTCTTTATGATCTTATCTGCTGCAAGAGACCTTAACCGATATGGATCAATATTTTCCTGACAGTGTAAGTTTTCATTCTCAGAACTGAGTATTATGCAACTGACTACATGAGGAGTGGGGCTTGGATTTTCTGGACCACTCAGGGTGGGGATGTGAGTGCCATCAGAGAGTCCCTGGGCCCACAGGGAGGAAGGGCTGCGCATGGGTGCAGGGCCACACTGAGGTACTGTATGAGTGGTGGGAGGCCAGCTGGCGTCAAGCACTGTTCTCTACCATCAGTGGGTGTGAATGTGACTGCAGGTTGTTTTTCTGTGCTGTTCAGGTTTTGCTTTTAGTTCTCTTTTGTTGGTCTGATCAAGCCGTTTATTATTTGCAGATGGTAACAAATATAATTAAGTTGTTTGTTGTTGAAGCTCCTGTAGGAAAAAATTATCTAGTTTTATCAACTCTGTAACCACAGCCCTCCTTTTCCCATATTGAAATAGCTATTTATATGATTTGTTAAATAAATGTGAGGTTCTTAGGAACATAGTTATTATAGCAGAGCTAATTGTAATGTATTTGAACACAAGGATCCAAACTGTTGAGGATTACTGCCTTCTGATACTTGTACAAAATTACGCACTGTCAAAAAAAAGAAAAAGATTATGCATTGTCCTTGGGGCAGTTTGTATAGGATAGCAAGATCTTCTCCAGGTGGCTTTCTTTTGACGGTCCACACAGATGGCTTTCCTGGGAGTTGCCATCACAGTCCCTTGTCGCCCCCAACATCCCCAGCTCTGAAGTCCTCCTCCTCCTTGACCTCAATCAGAGTAGTCAGTTCAGTGCAGTAGTTGAGAATATGACTCTGGTACCGGACTCGCCTCGGTTTCAATCTGAGCTTCATCACTTACTAGTTTGGGATGTTGACCAAGTCACTTGGCCTCTCTGTGCCTCAGTTTTCTCATCTGTTAAATAGGATGTCTCATACAGAATCTGTATGGGTTAAATGAGTTCTGTGAAAGCCTGGGGAAGAGTGCCTGACACACGTAGGTTTCACATAAGTGCTGTGGTCTGTGTCTAGTCCGTCATCGCCCCTCCCTCATATCCCCGGCTTCACCACATCACCACCTACCATCCCCCAGTCCCCTCCTTCTCCCACACCCTCCCTCTCTGCATTTGCCCCCAATGCCTTCAGTAGTCCCCACTCCCACCCCATTTCCTTGCTGCCTGACTGTATCAGCTCAAGTCCTGGTAGAGAAGAGATAAAACAGTCCAACCAGGTAAAGCGAAGAGAGCTTAATGAAGAGCTTCTGTACGAAGGCGTGAGCGGGTGTGGGCACCCACAGGGAAAGCACAGAGCCTGGAGCCCGCCACCATGAGAGTGTGTGCTGGCAGCAGCTGTGTGGAGGGGCTGCCTGACGGGAACTGTGGGCCTGCTGGAGGGATGCCGCCAGCTCAGGAAGGGAGCCAGGGACGTAAATAGTCCAACCTTGCCTTCCTCCCTCCTTCCACCTCCTGCCAGGCTTCCTCTTGGCTCCCAACCTGAAGCCAGAGGGAAAGGGCAGCCATCAGCGTAGTCCGCGTAGTCCGCCTCCCAAGGGCAGAGCAGGGTGGAGACCGGGAGAGCGGATGTAGACCGGAGGTCAAGTGGAAGAGCGCTGCACAGTTCCCTATGGCACCCCTGGTCTGCAGCCGCCACTCAGCCTGGAGTCATGGCCGCCTGCAGTCTGGCCCACCTGCCTTCAGCCGCAGGCCCCCCATCTCTGTCCCCACACCCTCCTCCCCTGCCATTCTGCCAGTCTGCAGCCTGCTCACCAAATACACAATGACCTTTGCACTTCTTTTCGACTTTTCACGCCTCTTCCCTTTCCCAGGAGTGCCCTTCCCTCCTAGGCCTGGAGAAATGCTACAGAGTCCTAGGATCCAGCCCGAATCCCCTTGCTCTCTGCAGATTTTCCTTGCCTCCAGTTAGCTTCCCTTAGGGCTGATTTGACACATACTTCATTACAGTGCATACTTCGCTAGGGCGCACTTCATGCCGTGGTCTTGCCGGTTATTTGTGGACTGCTTCCTCTATAGACCAGAGCATTCACTCTTTGTGGGCAGAAACTACACCATGGTCATCTCTGCATTCCTTTGTGCTACCTCCAAGTAGCTGAAATAAAAACAAGTGCTGAAAAAATTAGTTGCATTGAAATGACTGATGCAAGGATACGATGAATATCATTTACTTGGTTAAAGGTGGTGTAACCAAGTCACTCCCTGACATGCCTCCCCCCAACATACATCTAGATTTAGTCACTGTTGTCTCCTCTGGGGACACCCTTTGTGTCACTTACTAGAATTTATCTCTATAATTATTTACCCTGGGTTCTACCTCCTCTTCTAGATCTTTAACTCCATAAGGGCAGGGGCCATATCTGTGTTAGTCATCACAGAGTCTCCAGAACTTAGAACAGTGTATAGTACATAATAGGTAGTTCATAGCTGTTTGTTGAATGAATAAATATGTTGGTCATAATACGTTATAACGTATCGTAACCTTAGAGGCCTGTAGAGTGGGGACTCTAGGTGCCATGGAAGGGCCTATGACATTCCTTTCCATGCCCCTCAAACAATTTCCTACTGCTGGGAGGAATCATTTCTTGAGGACCCCATTCCCCCATCATTAGAGCAGCCACCCTTTCCACTTATGTGGAAGTAGGTCTTGTACCAAGAAGAACAAATTTCCTTTTCCTTCTGTCACCATAGGGAATATAGTAATATTGGAGGAATTATTCTTTTTCTGCAATTATTTTGCTTCTCATTTCACTGTCCTTATTGTGCTGATCTGCAGTTTCTTAAATTGATGGTGCCAAGTAAAATATATTTGATTGTAGTTTGTACCATTTCAAATCGATTTAGTAATTTTGAAAATGTGTAATAGGCATTATCAGGTCTTAAAATTGAAAATTGGCATGATTTTATGTCATTTTATATCATTTCACTAATGTGATAGTCTAGCCAGATTCTATTATCATTATTATTATTATTATTTTGAGACAGGGTCTCGCTTTGTTACCCTGACTGGAGTGCAACGGTGCAACGTTGGCTCACTGCAGCCTCAACATCCCCAGGCTCAGGTGATTCTCCCACCTCAGCCTCCCGAGTCGCTGGGACTACAGGCATGCACCACCATGCCTGGCTCATTTTTTGAATTATTTTTGTAGAGACAGGGACTCACTATGTTGCCCAGGCTGGTCTCAACTCCTGTGCTCAATCTGTCTGCCCGCCTTGGCCTCCCAAAGTGCTGGGATTACAGGTGTGAGCCATCATGCCCGGCCAGATTTTATTATTAATTAATGAGTTCAGGAAGTTATTTTTAAAGGTCACAAATGATGTTTAATAACAGGAAAAAGATTATCTTTTGGAAACAGAAAGTAGCAACATAGCCTACAAGCCTTAATTTATTTAAGCCCTACTACTACTCACTAATCTTTTTATTTGAGGTTTAATATTCTGACAAATATGTTCTGGAAAGGAAATTAAACTCAGAATTTGAGATAACAGAGCTCTTATGAAGCTTATATACTGGAGATATTGAAAAAAGATACTAATCTCCCTCTCCCCTCAAAAAGCAAAAAAGCAATTAGTTTGGAGGGACTGTCTAAATAGGATTATCTAAAGGAAAACCTGCAAAAAATTGGGCAGATGGTCTTTATAAACTTGGAGAAGATATATTCTGCGGCCATGTTGTAACAGGTTTTTACAGATGCATTTGTTGCAAATTAATTGCCTCTTTTCGGCCTTAATAACCTAAATTTAAGTTTGGGGGTTTGTATAGAAGCAATTAAAAGCTCAATACTGTCATGTTTTTCATTAATTTACCAGTGAGTTCTTAGGTTTGTATGAATAATTTGATTTATTTTGAAGTTAAATGTAATTATAAGTTGTGTTTTGCTAGGCAGCTTGTCCTTTATAATAGAATTTGCCTTGAACTACAGTATAATTTATTCTACCCTTCCTGGTTAACAGCCTGTTCTTTAGGGGAAAAAAAAAATCGACAATATCTGTGAAGATAATATTTTTAAGGTAGATGCAATAGAATGGTTTGGGGGTCTTTCCGTCTGGGTGATAGAAGATCAGATTTGGTGCAGATATGGTGTAGAACCCCATCATTAGGACTAAAAGCAGACAAAAGCAGAACTGGGCCCTCAGTTCTCAGATAAGCTGTTATACCTACTTGCAATATCTTCAAAGGTGAACATATATATACCCTGCAACCCAGCAGTTCTACTCACAGGTAAGTACCTCAGATGCATCCGTATGTTCATGGAGAGACATGCACTGAAACAGTCACAGCAACACTCATTATAACGGCCCTAACTAGAAACTATATACATACCCAACATCAAATAAATAAATGGTGGTGTGTTCACATCATGGAATATTATTCATCACTGAAAATGAACAGACTGCCACTGTATGCATATAAGGTTGAGTGAAAGAAACCAGATAGCAAACAGTACATACTGCATGATTCCATCTATATAAAATATAGAAGACAAAGCAATGTGGCCAGGCGCGGTGGCTCACGCCTGTAATCCCAGCACTTTGGGAGGCCAAGGCGGGCAAATCACCTAAGGTTGGGAGTTCTAGACCAGCCTGACCAACATGGACCAATATGACCAACCCCATCTCTACTAAAAATACAAAATTAGCCGGGCATGGTGGCGCATGCCTGTAATCCCAGCTACTCGGGAGGCTGAGGCAGGAGAATCGCTTGAACCTGGGAGGCGGAGGTTGCAGTGAGCCGAGATCGTGCCTCTGCACTCCAGCCTGGGTAACAAGAGCAAAACTCTGTCTCAAAAAAAAAAAAAAAGGCAAAGCAATGTAGGTGTTAGAATGGTGGTAACTCTTAGAAGGTAATAGTTGAAAGGTGGCACAAGGAGGTCTTCTAGGGTTCTGTGCTATTCTGTTTCTTGATCTCAGTGCTGATTATACTGGGTATACTCAGTTTGTGAAAATTGATAGAGCTTATGATTTAGTATACCATGAATAGTATATACCGTGATTTGTAACTCAGCTCCTCTTATTACTGCTTAAATTTTATTTATTGAATTTTTTAGAGACTACCTTATGTATTAGGCACTTTGATGTATGCATGTTATAATTTAATAAAAAGTAAAAAAAAAATCAGTTCGAAAATAAGGCATTGCGATAATTTAAGGAAGAGTTGGTCACCATCCTTCTGTGCTTCACCCCTAGGTGGGTGTTGTGTGCTGACTTATGAGAAAAAGAACACCATAGCAGTGCACACCATTTAAAATGACAGTGATCCAAGGTTAAAGGTCACACCACTATTTAATTGTCTTTAAGCAGAACTTTACTACCTACCAAAAGAAACTGTTGAGATACTTCAGCCTAGCCATGGTCTTTTTGTGAAGAACCGTAAGCATTTATCCAACTCCCCACCTCCTTTGGGGGTCAACTTGGGTTTCCTGGCTCAGTGACGTCTTCATAGCACTTCTAGCTTCTCTTCTCTGTAAGCTCTGATTTACAGCCATCATCAAAAGTACCTAGTTTAGCAGTTAATAGCGCTCTAGGTATTGTATTTCTTTTGAATATTCCTTGACCGCAAGTTTGTTGAAGCCAACAGCCCACCTTTCACATCTCCATTCAGGGTCCAGCATTTGGCATACATTTAATAAATACTGGACAAGGGATGGACTGTGGCCTTGAAGAAATAGGAAAATGAACAGAGGCCCTACCTGAGGCAGCCTCAAAGATTTGCTTTTAAGTGACAGTAGTTGTGTTGTTTCCCTGGAGTTGTCTCCATTCGACTTTTCAAATCCCTTTGATCTCTCTCTCTCAATTTTCTTGTTTACATGTTCATTGTAGAAGATTAGGAAATGTGAAAAAAGCACAAAGAAGAAAAAGATAAACACTCATAATCCTTCTACAGAGGGAAGGTCTTACTATTTTGTTGTATTATTTTTTCTTCTTCTTCTTCGGCTTTTCCTATAATACATGTGCTTTCATGCTCTCTGCCCCCGTTCCCCCCCCTTTCTTTTCATTTCTTTCTTGGAGACGGAGCCTTGCTCTTTTGCCCAGGCTGGAATGCAGTGGAGCTATCTTGGCAACCTCCGCCTACCTGGTTCAAGTGATCCTCCCACCTCAGCCTCCCAAGTAGTTGGGATTACAAGCGTGTACCACCACGCCCGGCAAATTTTTGTATTTTCAATAGAGACAGGGTTTCACCATATTGGCCAGGCTGGTCTCAAACTCCTGGCCTCAAGTGATCTGCCCGCCTTGGCTTCCCAAAGTGCTGGGATTACAGGCACGAGCCTCCGCGCCGGGCCTCTCTTCATTTCTTGAGAACAATGGAAGTGAATCCAGGAGACAAACTTCTCCACATTGTTAAAAGCTCTTCGTGCAGAGTGGAACTGCACATGTTGCCACCTTGGTTTTCTTTACTCCAAATACAAAGGTGTAACTTGGATTAAGATCGGGGCTTTCATGTCTTGCTGAAAAATAGTATGCCATAATTTGTAACTCAGCTCCTCTTATTCACCACTTAAATTTTATTTATTTAATTTTCATTTTTAGAGACAGGATCTTGCTCTGTCGCCCAGGTTGGTCTCAAACTCCTGGGCTCAAGTGATCCACCTGCCTCAGTCTCCTGAATAGCTGGGACTGTAGACATGTGTCATCACACCCAGCTACTGCTTAAATTTTTAAGATTAGTTTGGCTGGTATATACATTATGCTCCAAATCACGAAAAGTAGTATTCTTCTGGGGTAAAACCATGCAGTTTACTCACATAATCATCCTCAGTCTCATCATGAAAGCAGGGATCGTACAAACCTGCTCACCCTGCATGTGTACCCCTGAACGTAGAAGTTGGAAATCAAAATAATAAATAAATAAATAAATAATGGGGAAAAAAGCTGGTATCCAACATATTTTAGACCTAAAAATCCCATTAATCCCAGTCCTCTCCTGAGATTATAACAGATTTGCTTTTCCAGGTAGAGGGTATCTGAGCAGTTGTGCAAGGCTCTGCTGTTGCTTATGTTTCTGGAACCATGCGGTGCCTGGCCAGTGTTGCATGGCTGACGTGTCCTCTGCTCCTGGTGCAGACACCATACAGTGCTAGTACTCTTGTTCTTTCCTCCTAAAAATAGACTCCTGAAACAGTCCTAAAATAGACTCCTCGTCTTCTCTCCTTTTTGACTTTTTTTTCCTCTAGACTCCTCTGAGCTTGTCCCCAGTTTTGCTTTAGACTCCTGAAATATTTATTCGTTTTTTAATATCTTAACTTGTATTTTAGGTTGAGGGGTACACGTGCAGGTTTGTTACATAGGTAAACTCATGACTCAGGCGTTTGGTGTACAGATTATTTCGGACTTCCGAAATATTGAAGTAATACTCATTTAGATGAGGTTGTTCATTGGTAAGAGGAAAAATCACTCCTGCAACCCCGACAGACTGTTTCTCCTGACCTTTAAAAGACCTTAATGGGTACATTGTTTTGTTTGTTCTGCTCTGCTCTGGTTGAGGGCAATGTGACATTTGCATTATCTCTCTAGGCCTCTGCTTAATTATGTTGCTATAAATTACTGTCTGTCCTGAACAGAGTCCATCTAACTTAGTGTCCTGCTGCCTGTAGGAAGAGGGAGATAGAGAGAGACAGAGACAGGGAGAAACAGAGAGAGAGAGAGGCAGAGAGAGAGACAGAGACAGGGAGAAACAGAGAGAGGGAGAGACAAAGAGACAGAGACAGGAAGAAATAGAGAGAGACAGAGAGAATAGTTGTCTAGAAAAGAGAAAAGAAACATAATTTGGATTCACGTCTAGACAGAGATAGGGAGAAAAAGAGAGAGAAAGAGAGAGGGGGCAGGCGAGGGGTGAAATAGTTGTCCAGAAAAGAGAAAAGAAACATAATTTACATTCACATCTTTGTCATTTCCGTTTGCTCTAACGCTTGGCCTACATTCAGTTACCTAAAGTGGTCCTGTAACCCTCTCTCCTGGAACCCCATTCATCTCAGATAATACTTCTGTCATTGGCACTGAGGAGACGAAACTTCAAGTGGTATTTGCATTTAATTCCCTTCAGCTTTGTGACCCTTAGGATCCAGATAATCTGCCTAGTTTGTAAATGTGATATTTATGTTCTGCTGATTGTCAGGGAACAGTGCTCAATTTTGGGGAAAGCAGACTGGGAGCTACCTTTCCTGTCCGAGCCTTCTCCTGGAGGCCGGGAGGGTGTCAGGACGCAGCAGGAAACAGAGCTCCCTGCCTCCTGGAGAAAGGTTTGCGGAAGAGCTTCCTGCCTCCGGGAGTGGGTTCTCCTATCCTGTGAGTCCTTCTCTTCCAGTATAACTTTTCCAAGTTAATTTTTTCAATAGAGAAATTAACATGTGTGACTTTTATGCTGAGGAACTTAGGAAAGAGATTATTCGTATAATAATATAGGCAAAAAAATGTTACAAACTCATCCAGCTGGGTTGCATTCTAATTTGACGAATGAGCTGAGTCAAGTAACATTCTTTTTTTGTTTTTTTTAATTAAAAGTACTCTGTCCTCAATGTGAAAAAACAATCTTCAGAAGTATAGATGTTGGAGAAGAGTAATGGTAATGAAAACAGTAGTTAGTATTACTCAAGCTTAGTAGCACTTTGCCTGCATTGCTTCATCCCATCCTCTTACAGTTCTGTGGGCTAGATACTGTTGTGCAAAGGTCTTTGATAAAGATCTGTTCCATGTTTTTCACCCTGTGTCTTAGTCTATTTGGGCTTCCATAACAAAATACTGTAGACGACGTGGCTTATAAGCAATAGAATATTATTTTTTACAGTTCTAGAGGTTGGAAAATCCAAGATCAAGGTGCTAACAGATTCAGCATCTGGTGAAGACCACTTCCTGGTTCACAGAGGGCACCTTCTAGTTGTGCCTTTACATGGTGGAAGGGGCAGAGTGGCTTTCTGGGGTCTCCTTTATGAGTTCCATTCATGAGGGCTCCTCCGTCGTGACCTAATCATCTCCCAGTGGCCCTACCTCTTAATACCATCACCTTGGCGGTTAGGATTTCAACATATGAATGGGGGGAACACATTCAGATGATAGCAAGCCACCCTTCTCAAGCTTATTAGAAAATGGAATCCCTTTTTTTCATGGAACCCCCACAACTGTCTCTGAGGACATAGGTGGTATTCTGCAGACACAGTTTGGGAAATAAGAGAAGTCTAGCTCTACACTGCTGGCTAGGGGTTGAGGCGGGAACAGACACATTTGCCTCCCCTTTGTACTATCTAGCTTTCCAGATTCTTCCCACTAGTTGTGTTGATGGTGATTTGGGATTGTTCTTTCCCATTCAAAGCTAGGGCTATACACTGATTCATTCATTCTCAATCACTAAAAAATACCTACCATCACACTGTGCCAGGAGACCATAGCTAGAACAGGGTCCCTGCCTCTGGGAAGTCCCAGTGCCATAGGAAACCAGACAAACACATATATTCAATGGGAGGTAAGACCTGCCAAGTACCATCTACTGAGCACTGCAGGAACTGGGGTGGGGGCTGGCCAGCTCTACCTGGGGAACTGGGGAAGGCTTCCTAGGGGAGGGGATGGGCACAGCGTCCCCAGGGAGCAGTGGAGTCCTCCAGGTGAAGAAAACAGGGAAACGGAGAGTTGAGAATGTGTTTGGCAGCATGTGAGTGCCAGGGCTTTCAGCAGGGGGGCTGGTGGAGGAGCACAGATGGCCTTTAAAGTCAACTCTGAGTCACTCTCTGAAATTACAGAAATTCAAAGAGAAGGATCTGGAAATCCTCCAACAAGTTATTTGACCTTCTGGTCTCTCAATAACCATTTGGTATCTAGCTGATAAATGGAAATTCTCTGCAAAATTGTGTCATATAGGAAAAGTTGCAGAAAAATTGTTAGAGAAAGAAAATCATTCTCCTGTCTTCACCTGTAAACCATAGAACTCACATTTTCCTAAGTGGCTTCAGGCTACCAAGTGGCCCCTGGATTCTCCATTCATGCCTCATCTACTAAAATGATCAGAGGTTAAATAAAACTTCCAAAGCAGAGCCAGGAGTTATTCAGCTTCTCTATGTAACAGTAGTTGAGATAGATACTATTTTCTGTCTTTTTTTTTCTCGTTGCCTTGACAACTTTTTTTTTTTTTTTTTTAAGCTTTTGATTTTTCTCAACAACATGAGCTGCTTCCTTTGGTTGAACCGAGACGTGTGTATGGATTTACGTCTTATTCAGAGAGTCTCTAGTGTAAATGTTTATGAGATACCGATTTTTTATTTTTCAGCATCTTCAGTGTTGAGCAGAGTAGATAATTGCACAAAACTGTTAGCCTGCCTGATTAACCAAGCCAAGGCAAATCAGCAGTGATTTTCCATGTCTGATGTCAAATACTGTAAAAAATGATTCCAATTCATTTTTACAAAATATCTTGGAATATTTTAGTATTTGGCTTTTTAATGTCCCTGACAAGGTCTGTGTGAAAGTTGTTTCCATATACCAGAAGTGCACGTCCTCCCTCCTGCACTTCCCCTTGCTCCCATGGCTCTAGCCACAGTGGTCTCTCATCCTTGCAAAGCTGTTCCCATCTCATGGCCTTTGCCATTTCCTCTGCCTGGAACCTGCCTGTCCCAGATACTCACATTGCCTGCTCCCTCCTTGCATTTATGTCTCTGATTCAATGCTACCTTCTCCTCCTGGACCTTCCTGTCTAAAACACCATCCTTACTTGTCATTGGCCAGTCAGGATGTGGGAGGATCCCTCTCTGGAAAAACACTTCAGTTATCCTATATGAAACTCCCCAGACCATAAGCCCTACCCATAGTAAGAGCTTCCAATGAGCATTTTAATGCTTCGCCCTTAGATCTGAACTCACAGCCAAAAATCACCAGCTATTTGAGGAAATCCTCTATTAAAAAATATAAAGACCAAGACTAATAAGTAAAGAACTTGAAAGAAACAGAGACAAGGATGGAGCAGGAGAAATCTGCAAAAAAAATAAAAAAATAAAAAATAAATAAATAAAAATGGAAAATGGGGCAATGGGGCAGAGGAAAGCATCCTAGAAATCATACAAGAAATGTAGGAGTGGAACCGAGTGGGGCCCAAGTCAGCGGCTATGGAGCAGGCCTGGAGGGCAGCCAGACCAACTGGAGCAATAGGACAAGATTCTCAGGGGGACATTACCGGGAGGTCTGGGGTCCTGAGGAACTATCCCAACAGGCTGACATGCAGAAATTTGTATTGAGAGGCTATTGGAGGAGATGGGTAAAATTAGGATACAGTTGACTCTTGAACAACACAGGGGTTAGGAGTATTGGCCTCCCCCCCTCCACCCACCACCTGCAATAATTTTTGACTCCTCAAAACCTTTTTTTGTCTTTAACTTTTATTGTAAGCTCAGGGTTACATGTGCAGGATGTACAAGTTTGTTACATAGGTAAACGTGTGTCATGCTGGTTTGCTGCACAGGTCATCCCATCACCCAGGTATTAAGCCCAGCATCCATTAGCTATTCTTCCTGATGTTCTCCCTCCCCCAACCCACCCCCTACCTCCAACAGGCCCCACTGTGTGTTGTTCCCCTCCATGTGCCCATGTGTTCTCATCATTCAGCTCCCACTTGTAAATGAGAACAGGCGGTGTTTGGTTTTCTGTTCCTGCGTTAGTTCGCTGAGGATAATGTCTTCCAATTCTATCCATGTCCCTGCAAAGGACATGATCTCATCCCTTTTTATGACTGTATAGACTCCCCAAAACCTTAACTACTAATAGCCTACTGTTTACCAGAAGCCTTACAGCTAATATGACAGTGGATTAACAATATAAATAGATTAGTATCTACATATATATATATATATTTTTTTTTTGAGGTGGAGTCTCGCTCTGTCACCCAGGCTGGAGTGCAATGGCCGGATCTCAGCTCACTGCAAGCTCCGCCTCCCAGGTTTGCGCCATTCTCCTGCCTCAGCCTCCCGAGTAGCTGGGACTACAGGCACCCGCCACCTCGCCCAGCTAGTTTTTTGTATTTTTTAGTAGAGACGGGGTTTCACCGGCTTAGCCAGGATAGTCTCGATCTCCTGACCTCGTGATCCGCCCATCTCGGCCTCCCAAAGTGCTGGGATTACAGGTTTGAGCCACCGCGCCCGGCTAGTATCTACATATATTTTACACATTCATGACATACCTAATTTTTCTTAATTTTTTCGATATTTTTAGGCTACGCAGTTTGTCTGCAAGTTTTTTCAAATTGTTGCAAATCTCCAAAACACTTTTCAATATATTTATTGAAAAGAATTCTCATATAAGTGGACCTGCACAGTTCAAACCCACGTTGTTCAAGGATCAGCTGTAGTTACAAAACAAAGCAGGCAAAGGCTGAAAAGAAATACCTATTTACCACAGAAACAATAACGTCGTACAATAAATGAAACATAGTACATTTAGTAGTGATCAATCTTTGTATCGTTATAATAGTATAAACACTGAATATTGCTCTAATGAAAATTGGATATGAGCATATTTGGAGAATGGGACAAGGGAAGCACCTGTGTATCTGTGTGTATATGAGTTTGTGTGCATGTGTGTGCCTGAGACTTAAATTCTTACCTGTTGTAATAGGATGTCAACACATAATGTCTAAAGCTGATACATTATCATATATGAGCATATTAATTAGACATATAAAGATTTTAAAAGCCAAAAGGAAGAGTAAGTTGGAGTGGTAGATTCTGGGGAATGGAAAGGAGAATGGGAGGAATAGAAAACTATTCTTTTTTTTCACTGTAAGACTTTTAGTCTCATCTGACTTTTAAAAGCTGTGAGTATATATTATGTAGATAAAAATAAAAATTAGTTATGAATTAAAAGATAAATTTTGGCAGGGTGCAGTGGCTGGTGCCTATAATCCCAACACTTTGGGAGGCCGAGGCA
>NW_012109008.1:400674-402136 GCF_000951045.1 Mandrillus leucophaeus | reverse complement strand
TGGAACACCTACAACCATAAATAAAAAATATTTATTAGTTTGTTCATTCATTCATTCATTTATCCATTAACTGAAACAAATATTTACTGAATGTCTATTCAAGGCATGCTTCAGTGGCCTTAGGATAGTGGTTACCAACCTAGCTGGACTTGAGAACCATCTAGAAATCTTTTTGAAAAAACTTAATTTCTATGCCACATCCATAACTTATTGAAAACAGGGAATGTGTGTGTGTGTGTGCATGTGCATGTGCATACATATATTTTTAATTGGAATACAATTTACGTAAAGTACATAAATCTTATGTGTTACAGTTTGGTGAATTTTCACATATGTGAGTGTATACCCACATAACTGCTACCTAGATCAAGATATAGAAAAACAGAAATTTGCGTGAAAGATTTATTGTGTGCATGGGTGTTTTGGGGGCCCCATTAGGAGCTAAAGTTTCAAATACATTTGAGGTTTTGCCACTTAGACGTCAAAAAAATTTAGTCATCCAGAAAGACCAGTGTAATTAGGTTATTTTTCTGTTTCTTTTTCTTCTTCATAGCATCCTTCAAATTTGTATTCCTCTTTAGGTTTATGCATTTATATGTGAAATGAAATTTAAGGAGAACCTTAGATAACAGAAAATTCTAAAATGTTAATAAGGCAGTAAATGTTATCAGTAATAACTCCATGACTCATAATTTCTGCCTCTGTTTATCTTATGATTGGCATAATTTATTGACTAAAAGAACATTTAACTGCTTTAAGCTTAAACAGCTTCTTCCTCATGATCTCTTCAAAGAGTGAATATCATGAAAGAGTAGAAATAATTATTTTCCCTTTTTTCCAAAAGAGATAGACATCTTCGTTTGTGGGCCAGTGGCAGAACACTCAGTATTGCAGTGCAGAGGCTATTAGAGCAGCACGCAGGAGCTGAGTTAGGAAGATAAAGTTACTTAAAAAGCAAATGGAAATAGTTGACTGGAGAAAGAGAACGTTGTCTACAAAACATTAATAGCCTTTACAATTTTTATAAAACCAACCTAGAACAACTTTGAAGTTGAATGATTTTGCATAATTAGCTTATTATGGAATGAAACTTTCAGAAACAAAATGTAGAATGGAAATGAACTGTACTTTTTTTGTTTTTTGAGATGGAGTCTCGCTCTGTAGCCCAGGCTGGAGTGCAGTGGCACCATCTCGGCTCACTGCAAGCTCCACCTCCTGGGTTCATGCCATTCTCCTGCCTCGGCCTCCTGAGTGCTGGGACCACAGGCGCCTGCCACCACGCCCAGCTTATTTTTTGTATTTTTAGTAGAGACGGGGTTTCACCGTGTTAGCCAGGATGGTCTCGATTTCCTGACCTCGTGATCCGCCCGCCTCAGCCTCCCAAAGTTCTGGGATTACAGGCGTGAGCCACCACGCCCGACCGAGGTGAACTGTACTTTTAAGATGATCACATGTGATTTGA
>NW_012109008.1:396169-398278 GCF_000951045.1 Mandrillus leucophaeus | reverse complement strand
AAACCCCATCTCTACTAAAAATACAAAAATTAGCTGGGTATGGTGGCGGGGGCCTATAATCCCAGCTACTTGGGAGGCTGAGGCAGGAGAATTGCTCAAACCTGTGAGTTGGAGGTTGCAGTGAGACAGAGCTTGTAGTGAGCCGAGATGGTGCCACTGCACTCCAGCCTGGGCAACAGAGCGAGACTCCATCTCAATAAATAAATAAATAAATAAGATAAATTTTAAGCAGCCCTGCTTCTGTGTACATGTCACTGATAGTTTGATGTACATTTGATTAATATTAAATTTTGTCCAGCGTGTGGCCGATGTCCTTGTCAGGCTCATTTGTTTAACTAAATCCATTTTAACTTGCTCCTGGAGTAATTAACTCAGACTCACCTTGTTGGAAGTCATGCTGAAGATATTTATCATTTCCTCCTACACCATGGAGATAGATTGGACTGTGGCTCATGCTTGCTGAGGTTGTATGCTTATTAAAAATGGAGTAGATGCATGTGATATTAAATTGAGCTTTTTAATTTCTTTAGATTTAATGACGTACCTTTGTCATGGACTTAATCTTCAGCAAATATTTACCCTTCTGAAACTGGCAGATTTGCATTTTATAACTTGTCATGTCAAATGAAATATCTTCTCTTTTCTTTGCCCCTAGAAGGATCTCTGCTGAAAATTATAATCTTTTAAAAAATAGCTGTCACATTCTCCTTTGTGGGGAACATTCAACATTTCTATCCTGTGATTGAAACTGACCCTTCTCACTCCTCTCCAGCTTTAGCCTATACATATTGATATATTTATTTTGGATACAGTTTAGTGTTTTTATTCTGATATCTAGGTCATAGAGAGATGAATGGGTAAATGGAGAAATGGATGAATGGATAAATTAGATAGATGAGAGAGAGAGAGAAAGAGAGAGAGAGAGAAAAGCAGACCAAAGTATACCACAGATGTGTGGAAGTACAGGTTCAGATAACACAGAATACACTACAAGCTTTAGTCTCAAGCTCCCTAGACTATAAAAGCTTACAGAATGGTCAGCTTTCCAAAGCAGAGGCTAAATAACTGTCATTCTATTGCATCCAACATAGCTTCCCAAACTTTGTTGATGTAGGATTAGTAAGATGTTCCATTAAGATGTTCCAGTAAGATGTCCTAAAATAACTTCCGGATACTTTTAAGTATTCTTTTCATTTGTGCCATGGAACTAATATGAGGAGCTGGGAGTTGGAGGTGGTTATCGAAGCCTGGGAATGGATGTCTCCAGTCACGGTTTGGTGGAAGAACCTTTTTCAGGTTGCCCCTGTACCCCCACAATACTTGAGAACACTTTCTAGACCAGAATAAAATGCTCAAGTAAATTAATGACATCTGTTTGCATTTTGAAATGAGAAACTGTGAGACTTTTAATTCCTAGAGGTGATAGCAGGATAATTGAGTACAGTAAATTAGAAGTTGCTATTTATGAGCAAAAGTATGCATGACTAGAGACTTCATCCCCATGAGCTTGCCTGTTCACCATATTGTTATTTTCTTACATGCTTTATTAGTCTTTGGAGCCATACTTCTTGAGTTTGAATCCTGGTTCTGCCACTTAACTAGCTAGCTGCATGTCTTTGAACAAGTTTCTTAATCTGTGTGCCTCAGTTTCATAATTTGTGAATCTATCGATTAGTCCACTCAATACCTATTCCAATCCCCTTTTAGCATGACTTTTTTTTTTTTTTTTTTTTTTTAATCTTACAGAGAGTAGAAATTTTCCATTTCCAGAATCCGTTGAAGCTAGTGTTCAGGGTTTGTTAACCAAATGCATTTCCATAAACCTTTGAATTCAGACCTAGATTGTGTGGAATGAGAGATGGGACATAGGACCTTCATTTTTTGCTGGTATGGATAGTGGCAGAGGCAGCATGGTTCTGGAACTAGTCACTGTAGTCATAGTGTCCTGATTTAACAGTCAGCTTTTTTATTGGGAAGCTTCCAGATTGTTAGTTTGGAGCAATATCTGAACCAGCAGCTTCCTAATTCTTTAGGTTATTAATAGTGATCAAGGCAACAGCGCCTTTGGCCATTCAGTTCTGCTGAGTGGTTTGAGGAGTAATTCCTCTT
>NW_012109008.1:388819-394410 GCF_000951045.1 Mandrillus leucophaeus | reverse complement strand
GCTGGGACCACAGGCGCCTGCCACCACGCCCAGCTTATTTTTTGTATTTTTAGTAGAGACGGGGTTTCACCGTGTTAGCCAGGATGGTCTCGATTTCCTGACCTCGTGATCCGCCCGCCTCAGCCTCCCAAAGTTCTGGGATTACAGGCGTGAGCCACCATGCCTGACCGAGGTGAACTGTACTTTTAAGATGATCACATGTGATTTGAGATCAAAGTCTAGCATTGGAATACTGTTTCAAGGACAGCTGGACTACCTTGGTGAATTAAACAGATGTGTCACCAAAGGAATGGAAAACCTTGAAATTTTATGTAGCTCCTTCCTCTACCTTCAGATAAAATTACTGTACATCAGCCTAAGTGATATGAATATTGTCTATTTCAAGCACTTTTAGAAAATGAGCTTTGGATATAAGGGCAATCTGGCTATGACATTTATTATTTTGGTTGATCTGGCCAGACTGATGTCTTAACTCCCTCACCATTGCCTGCACTGCACGTCCGCAAGTTGGTAATTATTTTCTTGGAACTTTGAAGGTCTGTTTCATTGCCTTCTTGCTTACAGAACATTGTGATTAATAAATTTGAGGGTTTGTGCTTTATCAGTTCGGAGAAATTCCACCCATTAACTCATTGTCTCATTGTGCATTGCCTTTCCTTCATTCTCTCTGTTAGCTCTTTCTGAAATTCCAATTGCATGCATGTTGGACCATCTCACTTTGACTTCCATATCTCTTATTTTTTTTCTCCATCTCTCTCTCTATGCTAAATTATAAGTAATATCTTCAACTTTGATTTCATTTTCTAATTATCTTTCCACTGGACTCTAGTCTTGTTTTACCTGTTTGCTGAGGTATAAATGCCTATTACTGTAATTTTTCTTTTCCTGTAATTTAACATTTTTCCATTGTGCTTTTTGTTTTTCTCATTTACTTGTTCATTTCTTGTAGTCTCTTGTTCCTTACTCAAACTTTCAACTTCCTATTTTATTTCCTTAACATATTAAGCATATTTGCCTTATACCCTGATTACGTTAACGCCGATATCTGAAGCCTCTATGGGTCTTGTTTGCTTACTCCCACTCAGTAACGGTAGATTTTTTTTTTCTCCTATGCATTTTGAGCTCATGTTCAATGGAACCCTGTGTGGAGGGTTTCTTTTGATGTTTGGTTGAAAGTACATCCCTCTAAGGTTTACACTTGCTTTCACTAGACATATGAGGGCATGTCAGTCTGGAACCATATTAAAATAAATAACCTGGCTTGGAGGTTTTTAGACCACAAAAATAGTTCCAATTTGAGCACAAACACATGTGAGTTCTGGCTCATGATAAATTGTCTTTTTCTTTTTTTCCTTTTATTTTCTTTTATCAGGTTAAATCTTGGGGCAGATATTTCTTTTTTTCTCTCTCTCTACCCAGAGCCAAGGCCAAGACAAGTTTTTTTTGTTTTGTTTTACTATAACCTTTTACAAAGTGTTTTTTTTTTTTTTTTTTTTCTAGTTCACTTTTTCTCTGGGGGGGTAACTTCAGGGCTCTCGGCTTTATGGGGTGTTTTCTTGTTAAGCACCCCCACCATGCCATGGCCCTAGGCTCTGTGTCCTGAACCTGTGTGGACATTGAAGCTGACGTGCTGGGTCTAGACACCAGCTCAGGGTTTGCTGACCTCTCAGAACTTCTATTCTCATTTTGCTTTTGGTCTCTATGGGCTTTCCTTGCTTTGTTACCAGCTCAGTCATTCATTTTAAAAGATTTTTCAAAAATATTTTATCCAGCATTTTTACATGTTTGGTAACAGGAAGGATTTTCAGAATATCTTGTCCACCATATTATTTTGTCAAAAATAAGTAACTATTTCCGTGACCACACTAGAGGTATCCTCGGGAAGGTGGAAATTCAATTCCTGTGTGCCTCACTTCTAGCCCTTAATAACTCATGTTAGAAAATCTCCCAACACAAATGCATCCCAAACCCGCCTTTCTCTGTCACTTAGCCTCAGTTTTCACTCTCTTCTGTGTATATTCCTTTTCTGCATACGTTGTATTATGCAAATTTTAAATTTTGTGGCTTTTTTCCAGTTTCTGTGAGTTTTCTGTGTTCTCCAATGTTATGTGCTTCAGGAGAGAAGGCTCAAAGGTTTGCTCTCCTTAAACTCAAGTGTAAATGGGAGGTATGGGTGTTGAGAATGATCTCCTATAACTGATTTCATTGTGTTTCCTTCTCGTCTTGCCTGTTTGATTCAGCACTGCGATTCTGACTCAACCAGCAGTCATTCTGTGAACCCTAGATCTTCTCCGCCTATTTTCACAGTCTTGTTTTATATTTAATGCTGCCTGTTTCTCCTTCTTCGGTGTATTTACTAACTCAAACTTTTCCTGAAGCTCTTTGCTTGATTTATAGCTGTCATCAACTTACAAAAACCACCACCACCATCAGGCTCTCTGGAGGTTGAGTCATTTCAGTCCCACCCACATCCTGGTGCTGGTCCCCCTTGGAGGAATGTGTTTGGGGATGGCTGGAGGGCTCCATCAGCCTGGGCTTCTGTGTTTGACACTCCCACACACTGAGGCACCTGCTGTTTCGGCCCACACTAGGATCATGTTTACTTTGCAGAGGGTGCACCAGGGACCTCTGTATAGTCATAGTCCTCCTGCTTTGAGATGGGTAATGTTCACTATGATTCATCCCTTCAGCTCTAATGCCAGGATGGGGCAGTAGCTATTGGTAAGGCTGATGTTCCTTCCAGTTACAAATAAATGCTTGTTTGTCTGGAGTTTCCTTTTAATACAATGTCTATCACTGTGTAGTAGACATATATATATACACACACACACACACACATATATATATATGTGTGTGTATATATATATTTGAGATGGAGTCTTACTCTGTCACCTAAGCTGAAGTGTAGTGGTGCGATCTCAGCTCACTGCAACCTCCGCCTCCTGGGTTCAAACAATTCTCATGCCTCAGCCTCCCAAGTAGCTGGGACTACAGATGCACGCCACCATGCCTGGCTAATTGTTTTTGTATTTTTAGTAGAGATGGGGTTTCACCATGTTGGCCAGGCTGATCTCGAACTCCTGACCTCAGGAGATCCGCCAGCCTCGGCCTCCCAAAGTGGTGAGCTTCAGGCGTGAGCTGCCGCGCCCGGCCAGACATATATTAATAGAAGCATTCACTATTCACTTTGAAAAATCCCAGATGTTAAAGAACAAGTACTTGAATACTGTAACAACACTGCTGTGGGTACTATTCTTGTTACTAAGGTAATAATTATAAAGTATCTTTTATTTACGGAGCACTTACTATGTGCTGGGCTTTATGCTAATAAATCATTTAATCCTTACAAGAGTCCTATGAGGTAGGAGCTGTTATTATCCCCATCTTATAGATGAGGACATGGAGATTCAGAGATGTAAAGTAACTTGCCCAGGATCACATAGCCAGTAAAGGGCTTGCTAGGACTCAAACTCAAGGCTTCTTCCTCCTAAGTCCATGCTCACAGACATCTCTTCTCTTAGGATAAAACCAGATTTCTGATCTATGGCAATGAATTTTTGCAAAGGCCAGAACTTAAACCTACCTTACAAGGTAACATATTTGAAAGTAAAACTGTGTTGCCTGCATTGCACAGAACTGATGTTAGAATACCTTTGCCAGAACTGCTTTGAGAACCAGCATGTGTAATATAAGGAAATCAATTTTATTTTGTAGACAAACCTTGCTTTTCACCCCAGGCTATGTTATCCTGCTTGATCATCTATCTTATTTACAGATTTCACTCCTCATGCCTCTTGACAGTTTCTAAAAAGAAAATTCTGTCCCCTGAGGATGGAGATTTGTCACCAATGAGGACATTCAGAAGGAGCTTCCAGAGGAAGTGAAGATGATTCCTAAGGGGCTGCAACAGGTTCTGAGGGAAGTCATTTTACAAATAAGAGCTCAGCCCTTGGGGTGATCATTTTAAAGGGGAAGCGCTCGGCTGTATCAGTACATTCTAGTGTCTTTGTTTACACCCCATTCTCTGACTTCATAGATATACTTAACGTCGACTTGATAGGGAGTGAAATCTGTTTACAAAAATCCACATCTAACAAAAATTCTATGGCATATAGAAAAGCGCCAGACTTTCCTCATCTGTTACAGATGTTGCCTTCTCTGGGAAAGGCTTATTGCAAATGTCAACACTAAAACTGGCTCTGTTTTGATAGGAATCTTGTTCTGTTTCTCTTTAAATCTTAAAACTACCAAATACTGACTTGTTGATTTGGACAGATTGTGGGAGGCCCCACAGCCTCCTCTTGAAGGAAAAAGGATCAGGTTTCTGCTTCCCCAGGAAACGGGGAATTATCTCTCTGCTGAATATGCATCAAGCAACACTCTGGTGTCATTTTTAAAGTGCTTATATTTTTCTTACAGGTAAGGTTGACGTTTGAAGCATCATCTTAATTAGCTGCTCACATTTAATGTAACTGGGCCGCAGTAAACAGTCATAATCAAAATAGCGATGTTGCCGTAGCAACCAAGATCCAACTCAATTTCTTTTCCTCTCTGCTCACAAGTGCTGCTTACCATCTAGGCAAGGATATGAAACAAATCTGCTGAAACCTCCTGTGTGAAATGAAAGTTTAAAACCGCTGGGGAAAAACATTCTTGAATGATTGTTTTAAGTGTTTCAGTGACGCTCCTGGCTCCAAATGGCTCCTGAAGGAAATTGTCTCCCCGGTTCTCTTGTCTGACAGCTTTGCCTCCTGAGAGCTGTTCCCCACACGTGGACGGGATCACGGGATTCATAGCTTTATTCCTGATCAAGCTGCAAGATCCAGGAAGTGGGAGAGTTGACCCAGATAATCCTCCCTGGCTTTTCTAGCTATAAAGTGATCCTTGAACTTGGTTTTTCCTAAGCAAAATACAAAACCACACTGTTTTAAAACAAGCCTCAGGGCAAGCCTCAATTTCATGGAAAAGAAGACAGAGGATTATTAATCATTTTTATGCTGTAAGCCAGTAGTTCCTAAATTTTTACTATCTGAATCCTTTAGGGAAGCCCTCGAACTCCCCTGCTTGGTCCATCATCACTAGCACTGGTTCTAGTGATGTCAAATGATAGCCGTATGAAGATCACATTAGGGTTTTTTTTTTTCTTTTTTGTTAATTATTGCATATTTTGGTATGAAGATCATATTAATGAAGAAAATTAATGAGCAGATAAACCTTTTCTGTGTTCTAATTGCCAACCCCTTCACCCAGTGATTCTGGAGACTTAGTCTTGGTCTCAATTTTCTTATCAAATTTCTTATCTTTCTTTTCTTATCTGGTCTCAATTTTCTTAAGACACAGTAGAGCCGGATATTTTCCGTGCTCTTGGATCCAGCTTGGTACGTGACTTCTTTATTAAACAGAATAGAAAAACAGTATCACCTTTTGGTAACGATAAGCCGACGCTGTGAGGGTTGTTTTGCTTGAAAAAACAAAACAAACCCTGTGGCTTCTTAGGAGGTCCTTGTTCCACCCTCACCTTCTTTTTATCGCTTTCCATGTAAGAGATGGGAATAATCCAATTGTGACATTAATCAAAGAGAAATCAGACA
>NW_012109008.1:384307-387314 GCF_000951045.1 Mandrillus leucophaeus | reverse complement strand
GAGGCAGGCAGATCACTTGAGGCCAGGAGCTTGAGAACAGCCTGGCCAACATGGCAAAACCCCCTCTCTACTAAGAATACACAAATTAGCTGGGTGCCAGCTACTCGGGTGGCTGAAGCACAAGAATCACTTGAACTCAGGAGACGGAGATTGCAATGAGCTGAGATTAATTTTTTAAAAGCGGGGGAGGGGCTAGAAGCAATCAAATTGTTAGGTTGGTGCAAAAGTAATTGTAGTTTTGGTCAATGTCAAAACCACAATTACTTTTGCACTAACCTATAATATCTGTGAAAAAGCAGTCAACTTTAATTTAAATGTTTAATAAGAAGAAAGTTTTGAAGCAAATAGGACAATGTGTTAGTTGCCAATTTGAGGTGGTATGAGCTTGGATGTTATAGTTCTCTGTATTTAGAACATTTGAATTTTTCAAGAAAAATTTAAAATGCCAAAGTAGAAGATTGCTTACAAATCAGAACATTGGTCTTATTAAATTGCCCTGGCACCTGCTTTTAGAACTATTTACTAATCATACCTGTCTTTGTTTTTTTTTCCGGCATTCATTTTATTCCTCCGTGGTGGCCTCTTAGAGGACCCCGTCCTCTGCTCATGGCATCTGTTTGTCATTAGGATGAAGGGTGATAGCATATGCCACTTGCCCTCTGGGTGATTCATCCAGTTTGAACTTTCAGATATAAACAAGCACAGAAACTGTGGTTTCAAAAGCACCTGACCAAACCATCCATCCCTTTGAAATGTTAATTTGGATTAAATATCGTGATATCTATACACTCTCACTTTGTGAGGATGTGGTTTTGTCCTTTAGAGGAACAGTTACAAATACTAAAATATATGAACCGTGGATGGCAGGATTGCTATCAGGAAAAAGGAAGCTTAAGCTTATTGTTTTTCTGTCACTAATTTTATGGGATTAATAAGATAGGATGTAAGGTGCCCTAGAACTCCAGCCCTGGTGTTATTACGCAGTAGGGAAAAGCCAGACTAAACCAGAAAGAGAACTCAAGCGAGGTGCCGATGGGTCGGAGTGAATCAGGGCCAGCTCACTTGCTGAACAGTAACCAAAAGGTTTGTACAGCTAGGAAGTGGGAGAAATGCCAGTAGTGAAAACAGGGAAAAGGAAAGGAGGATTGGCTTGGAGCGTCATAGGACAAATCCATGGAAGTTTAGCCAAAAACAAAAGTCTGTAGACACCTTATTGTTTATAACATGGACTGGGATGATTTCCAGCATCAAATCTCAGCCCTCCGGAACATAACTGTGTGATAGGAACTTTCCACTGTTAACCGAAGTATATCAGCCTCACTCCTCCAGCACCAGGTTGCGTAATGTGTCATCATGCATGTATACATATAATGAATTGTGTGATCAAGGGCCCTCTAGAAAGTGAAAAGTGGTGCTATTAATAATTCATTGAGGCTGGGGTGATGGCTCATGCCTGTAATCCCAGCACTTTAGGAGGCCGGAGCAGAAGGATCACTTGACCCCAGGAATTCAAGACCCGTCTGGGCAACGTAGTGAGACCCCGCCTCCATAATCATAGTAAAAATAATAATAATAATTAACTGAGACAACAGGCCTAAACCAGGACTGTCCTGGGCAAACTTTCCAGTCACTCTAGTGAGTACCAGTCCCTCTAGTAAGAGCACACTTTTATAGAAAGGAATGCCTGAAGTTAAAAGGTTAGCAGAAGTGTTTACCTGGCTTCTTAGCCTAGCCCCCAAGCCCTCCAGAGCCTACCCCATTTCTTCCTCTCTTGTAAGGATTCTCTGCACCTTCCAGACCACCTCTCACTAGGCTCTTGGGCATTCTCATGTCTGCACCTAGTACTGGGCTTCCCCTCCCTGAAGTAGCTTTCTTCCTCGGCCTGGTCTGTGTGAGGATGACTTGCCTTCCCACTCCCAGCTTTTTTTAATTTTAATTTTTTTTTTTTTTTTTTTGAGTTGGAGTCTTGCTCTGTTGCCCAAGTTGGAATGCAGTGGCCAGATCTCGGCTCACTGCAACTTCCACCTCCTGGGTTCAAGCAATTCTCCTGCCTCAGCCTCCCAAGTAGCTGGGATTACAGGCACGCGCCACCACACCCAGCTAATTTTTGTATTTTTAGTAGAGGCAGGGGTTTCACCATGTTGGTCAGACTGGTCTCAAACTGCTGACCTCATGATCTGCTTGCCTGGGCCTCCCAAAGTGCTGGGATTACAGGCGTGAGCCACTGCGCCCGGAGCCCAGTCCCAGCTTTACCTCTCATTCGGCTTTACTCTGCATTGCCTTCCGGAACTTGGCCATCCTTCACTGAGCTGAACCTGTGCCTTGGCTGGTGGATGCTCCGTAATTATTGAGTATGAAAGGGAGGGACAACTGGGCCACTTTGGAAGACTGGTCCTTGCTTCTTCGCAGTCATGGTCTCCAGGGGCAGCTGGCCAAGGAGGACAATACAGCACACAGACCAACCAGTATGGGCATCTCGTGCTTCTCTAACAGTGAGGGACATCGTAGCACAGCATAAATCAACATGGCTGCCATCCGAATGCCACCTGATTTCTGAGAGCTTCAACATAAACCTTCAGGAAAGATTATTGAAACCAAAGCTTTCTTAAACCACAACTATAAAGAATGTCTAGCCAGGCATGGTGGCTCACACTTGTAATCTCAGCTGCTTGGGAGCCTGAGGCCAGAGGATCACTTAAGCTCAGGAATTTGAGGCCAGCCTGACCAACACAGTGAGACCCCATCTCTACACAAAAAATTTAAAAATTAGCCGGGCGCCATGGTGGTGCATGCCTATAGTTCTAGCTACTCAGGAGGCTCAGGTGGGAGGATCCCTTGAACCTAGGACTTCGAGGCTACAGTGAGCTATGATGATGCCACTGCACTTTAGCTTAGGTAATAGAGTGAGACCCCTGTCTGGAAGGAAGGAAGGAAGTCTACACCAGCCATTGGAAGGAAGGAAGGAAGGAAGGAAGGAAGGAAGGAAGGAAGGAGGGAGGGAGGGAGG
>NW_012109008.1:383260-384257 GCF_000951045.1 Mandrillus leucophaeus | reverse complement strand
GGGAGGGAGGGAGGGAGGGAGGGAGGGAAGGCAGGCAGGCAGGCAGGCTACACCAGCCATTGTCCAATAAAAATATTATGTGAGTTACACAGGTCATTTTAAATGTTCTAGAAGCTACAGTTTACAACATAAAACAAAGAAGAAAAAATAAAAACCTAAACTATTAATTTTAATAATATGTTTTATCTAACTCAATATATCCAACATATTTTCATTTTGACATGTAATTGATATTTTTAAATTATTGAGATAAATATTTGAAATCATTTGGATGTCTGTCCCCCTTAAATCTCATGTTGAAATGTAATCCCCAGTGTTGGAAGGTGGGGCCTGGTGGGGGGAGCGTTAATTTAATTAAAATTAAGTTAATTAATTTGGGACCGCATCCAGCCTCAAATCACTTTCATTTGACTGTGTAGACTTCGTTACTTTTATTGCTATTGTAAAGTTTTTTTAAAAATCCTTAAACTATGTCAGTCTTTAGGAAATATCCCTGGGTAGTATTGTGTTTGGGCCATGAGGGTGGATCCCTCATGGCTTGGTACTGTCCTCGAAATAGGGAGTGAGTTCTCACGAGATCTGGCTGTTTAAGTGTGTAGAACTCTCTCTCTTGCTCCTACTTTGGCTGTGTGCCATGCCTGCTCCAGCTTCACCTTCCACCATTCATAAAAGCTCCCTGAGGCCTTCTTAGAAGCCTAGCAGATGCCGGTGCCATACTTGTACAGCCTGCAGAACTATGAGCCAATTAAACCTCTTTTCTTTATAAATTACTCAATCTCGGGTATTTATTTATAGCAACACAAGAACGGAGTAATACAATATTATTTTTTCATCCTAAGTTTTTGAAATCTGGTGTGTTTTTCTGCTTATGGATCCATTCAGACTGGCTACATTCCAAGTGCCCAATGCTACACATGGCTAGTGGCTGACTGCTGTATTGGAGAGTACAGATCTAGATGCACTAGATGCATTATGTTGCTCAAATCACCTTTTCTTT
>NW_012109008.1:375392-378118 GCF_000951045.1 Mandrillus leucophaeus | reverse complement strand
GGTCTGGCTCTGTCGCCCAGTCTGTATTGCAATGCGTGATCTCAGCTCACTGCAACCTCTGCCTCCCGGGTTCAAGCGATTCTCCTGCCTCAGCTTCCCAAGAAACTGAGATTACAGGCATATTCCAACACACCCGGCTAATTTTTGTATTTTTAGTAGAGACGGGGTTTCACCATGTTGGTCAGGCTTGTGTCAAACTGCTGAATTCCAGGGATCTGCCCACCTCGGCCTCCCAAAGTGTGGGGATTACAGGCACAAGTCACCGTGCCCGGCCTTATATTTTTTGGTATTTTTTTGATAGAGACAGGGTTTTACCATGTTGCCCAAGCTGGTCTCAAACTCCTGAGCTCAAGTGATTGTCCACCTTGGCCTCCCAAAGTTCTGGGATTACGGGTGTGAGCCACCGTGCCCAGCCTCCACTTCTGCTATGATAAAATTGCGTTCCTTGGTAGAAGCATTCCTCCTTAAGTTACTAAGGCTTCTAAACTAACAGAACACAGAAACCCAAGAGAGGCAATCAAGCTATGAGTGGGACTCTAGATATTAGCTTTGTGAGAAATGTAAGGCAGGGAAGGGAGATCGCGATAGCCAAGACTCAGGGGAGTGGGAGAAAGGTAATTTTTAAAAATTGTGATGAAATGCACATAACGTGAAGTCTTAATCATTTTGAAGCACATAGTTCTGTAGTACTAAGTTCATTTGTATTGTTGTCAGCCAGTCTCCAGAACTCATCATGTAAAACTGAAACTCTATACCCATTAAACACCAAATCTGCATTTTCACCTTTTCCCCTCTCCCCAGCTTCTGGTAACCACCATTTTGCTTTCTGTCTCTATGACTTTTTTTTTTTTTTTTAAGAGACAGGTCTTGTGCAGCCACCCAGGCTGGAGTCCAGTGGCAGTGGCGTGATCACAGTCCATTGCTGCCTTGATTTCCTGGACTCAAGTGATCCTCCCAGCTCAGCCTCCCAAGTAGCTAGGACTACAGGCATTCACCACCATGGCGGCTAAATTTTTTATTTTTTTTGTAGAGGCAGGATCTTGCTATGTTGCCCAGGTTGGCCTCAAACTCCTGGCTTCAAGTAATCCTCCTGCCTTGGCCTTCTAAAGTGCTGGGATTACAGGTGTGAGCCACAGCACCCAACCCTGTCTCTATGAATCTGACCACTTTAGGTATCTCATCTAAGTGGAATCATACAGTATTTTCCTATTGTGACTGACTTATTTCACTTAGCATAATGTCCTCAGGGTTCATTCATGTTGTAGCATGTGTCAGAGTATCCTTTCTTTTTAAGGCTGAATAATACTTCATTGTGTGCACATACCTACACATTTTATTTTATTTTTGAGACAGAGTCTTGCTCTGTCACCTAGGCTGGAGTACAGGGGGATGATCTTGGCTCACAGCAACCTCCACCTCCACATTCAAGAGATTCTTGTGCCTCAGCCACCTGAGTAACTGGGACTACAGGTGCATGTCACCACGCCTGGCTAATTTTTATATTTTTAGTAGATACAGGGTTTCACCATGTTGCCCAGGCTGGTCTTGAACTCCTGGGCTCAAGAGATCCACTTTCCTTGGCCCCTCAAAGTGCTGAGATTATAGACATGAGCCACCGCACCTGGCCTGCCAACCGCATTTATCCATTTATCTGTTGATAGCTGGGTTGCTTCTAACTCTTGGCTAGTGTGAATATGAGAAATGCAATTTGAAACAGTGTGCCCAGGAAAGGTATGGTAGACTGAATTATTGTTCACCAATATTCTCTGCCTCTCCCTACAGGATAATCTTTCATCCTCATCCTTTTGAAATCAGGCTTGGCCATATGACTTCACGTTAGCCAGTGAAATATGAACAGAAGTAATAGAGCTTTCCCAGTCACTGCTGGCTTCCCCATACTCTTTCCTCTGCTACAGTCACTAGGCAATGTTGAGATAGTAGCTGCTCTGTTGGTCTGGGTTCTGGAGTGAGGGTGAGGATGAACAGATCTACTTATATATGTGTATACTTGTAGTATGACACAGATCTCTGGGTATTGAGAAGTAACCCTTTGCTGTTTAATGCCCTTGAGATTTGGGGCTTACTTGTTAGGCAGCATAACCTGGCCCATTCTGACTGAGAAGCCCTCACTGAGAAAGTAACATCTGAGCAGAGACCTAGAGGAGGTGATATGTGGAGCAAGCATGTTCGATGGCAGAGCAACAGCAAGTGCAAAGATTCTAAAGAGAAGTTTGTTTCAAGGCTCAGGAAAGAAGCCAGATTTATGAAGGAGGCAGTGAAACAGACAGAGTGGTAGGTGCTAGTCAGACTTTCATGCAGCCCTTAGGGCTGGGCTGGAGGTGGGACTGAATTTTGTTCACCCAATGATTCTGTTCCCTCCTCCTCTCCTCCATGGAGAGTGAAATGGGTGGCTGTAGTGAGGGGGTAGAAGAAGGAATGAAGGAGAAAAAAGTGAGGTGTGGAGCAGGAAGATGCAGCCTAGCCCAGATCCATGGCCCGTGGCCCCTCGTATACTTAAAATGGTAGTGTCACCCGTGAAGCCACCTTATCCAGGGCATGGTGAGGCTTCTGAAGTCTGACTTCTGTCATAAGATGAATAGTGCATCAAGAGTTGCTGATAAGTGATCATTGATGACCAGGACATCCCCCGCTACTTCCTGTTCACCTTGTTCTTTTCAAATGCCTGGGACTTTAAAGAAAATTTTTCTTTTAATTTTATTTTTTAA
>NW_012109008.1:371602-373607 GCF_000951045.1 Mandrillus leucophaeus | reverse complement strand
CAGTTGCTAGTAAAAGAAACTCTGGACAAATCAAGCAGCGCGGGTGGGTGGCTATTGATTCAGATGCATGCAGAAGGCAGAATTCTAAGTATCAAATCTATTTAGTAGAAACCTGTTACAGTTGAAAGCAAAAATGTTTCACAGAGATGAAACCCTGCTGTGCATTTATGAACCACAGAAATAGCCATGGAAAGTTCTCTGGAAGAATCCCTCATTAGATATCTGGGTTTCCAAAGGCTAATGGCATCTCTCGCAGAACACAACCATTAATCTCAAGTGCTCCATGCCAGTTGACTGTCTCCTGAATTCAAATAAGCACCTACAACTCCTAAAGATATAAAAATATTTTTAGGTGTATAACAATCTCAAGTATCAGGCTGAGCGTGGTGGCTCATGCCTATAATCCTAGCACTTTGGGAGGCCAAGGTGGGCAAATCACTGGAGGCCAGGAGTTCGAGACTAGCCTGACCAACATGGCAAAACCCCATCTCTACCAAAAATACAAAAAATTAGCCAGGCATAGTGGCATGCACCTGTGGTCCCAGCTACTCAGGAGGCTGAGGTGACAGGATCGTTTGAGCCCAGGAGGTGGAGGCTGCAGTGAGTTGAGATCATGCCACTGCACTCCATCTTGGGTAACAGAGTAAGACTTCACCTCAAAAGGAATCTGAAGTGTGTATATGTTATCTGTTTTCTTGTTGGCAAAGAGAAAATTTAACAATTGGATGCATGCAAAAGCATTGTGATATCAAGCCCTGCCCTCCTCTTTTTCTTCTTCTAATTTCTAAAGAAATCCTACTCATGATGGAAAATATATTGAAATAAAAAGGGAAGTTCCATTCAATTTAAATAATACCAGAATCATTAGGACCAGGGCCAGTGGTTTTTCCCCTCAACGATTGTGAGGTAAAAAAGCCATCTCAAGGTTTGAGAAGGGTAAATGCGTAACTCGAATAGGTACCAGCAAGAAGGGTGCTGTGCAGGGAATGGGAACAGCAAAATCTCTTAGGGAGCTCAAGGCAAATCAAATATTATAGTGCAGCAGGATTCAACATTGAGTTTCCACTCCTTTCAAGATCCATCCTTTGAGCCAGGGGAGGGAAGAGGGGTGGGGGGACATTATTGGTATTTGGGAGAAGGACCATTCTTTGTCCTGTGCACTGTGGAATGTTTACATCCTTGACCCCACTCACTAAATGCAAGTAGCACTTTGCAATCCCTGACACAAAAGCATCCCTAGACTCTCCCTGAAGACACTGCTATCCCCCTTTGACAGTTCTACAAGGTTGGAATACACCAACAGAGAGAAGAAGGTGGGGTTTGAATGTAGCTGTGAGGATGCATCACTGAGCAGGAACTGACTAGTACCCATCTTTCTTTCCACACATGGGCACATCAGGAAAGGAAGAGCAATTAGCTCTATTTGCTGGCAAAGAAAAGGTGACATCCAAAAAGCTACAACAGCCTCATGATTAGAGAGGAGGCTTTATAGTTGGTAGTAAGGCAAATTTTAAAAGGAAATCAAAGACTGAAATGGACTGCAGGCAGTGTTCAAAAGAGCTGACATAGTAAATGACTCAACCTGTATGTCATTGGTCTTCTGAAGGGGAAGGGTTGTTTCTCTGAAGTCAACTGGCAGACTGCCTGACATGTGCATGAAAAATATAGGAGACAGCTAGCTTTTAGGCTCTTTTGTGGACACTGGATTTCAAAATTTTAAAATTAAATGAAACACAGATGAAAATTTAAAATCCTGCATATCAAAGCACACTGACCATTTACTTAATGGTCATTTAAGTGATGGCTTACTTAGTAAGTCATTAAGTAAGTAATGGAGTTACTTAAGACCATTTACTTAACAAGTACATGCCATGTTGCTTGGCATTTTCTGTATAAGTGGGCAGTTTCGGGGGTTCAACTTTCCCAGTGTTGCTGCTGGGGATCCCCTGCTCTCTCCCACCCACCCCATTGGCCCTTCCCAGCTTCTGTCTTCCAGCCACTACCC
>NW_012109008.1:357317-369054 GCF_000951045.1 Mandrillus leucophaeus | reverse complement strand
CCATGTTGGCCAGGCTGGTCTCTTAACTCCTGACCTCAGGTGATCCACCCGCTTTGGCCTCCCAAAGTGCTGAGCCACCACACCCGGCCAAATTAAAATGTTTTAAACATATGAGTCAATTATGAACATTAGTTTAAAGGGGACTCATGACTATTTTTAGAGCCACACAAGCCCAGGGAGCCTCCAACAGACCAACCAAGGAAGCGGGGCCTGGGAATTTAGGATTGTGTCATGCAGGGCCCTGAAAAAGGGACAGCTTCCCATCCAAGCAGCATAGAAGGAAACCGAATAAGCCACATACTCCTTCTTTCCTTAAATCCTGATACTTTTTCATTTTTAAAAACTTAAGTCTTGGCCAGGTGCCGTGTCTCACACCTATAATCCCAGCACTTCAGGAGGCTGAGGCGGGCAGATTACTTGAGCTAAGGAGTTTGAGACCAGACCAGCCTGGGCAACGTGGCGAAACCCTCTCCACAAAAAATACAAAAAAGTTAGCCGGATGTGGTGGCGTGCACCTGTAGACCCAGCTACTCTAGACTGAGGTGGGAGGACCACCTGAGCCCAGGAGGCGGGCTCAGGCGGTGAGTTCTGGTTGCGCCATGGCACTCCAACCTGGGGGCAACGAGCAAAACCCTATCTAAAAAAAAATAAAAAATAAAAAAAAAATCCAGGTGCCCTGGCTCACGCCTGTAATTCTAACACTTTGGGAGGCCAAGGCAGGTGGATCACAAGGTCATGAGATCGAGACCATCCTGGCTAACACAGTGAAACCCCGTCTCTACTGAAAATACAAAAAATTAGCCAGGCTTGGTGGCAGGCGCCTGTAGTCCCTGCTAGCCAGGAGGCTGAGGCAGGAGAATCGCTTGAACCCCGGAGGCAGAGGTTGCAGTGAGCCAAGATCGCACCATTGCACTCCAGCCTAGGCGACAGAGTGAGATTCCGTCTCAAAACAAAACAAAACAAAGCAAAAAAAAGTCTTGGATTTCTTTCAGCTCTGTAATATCCTTAAAACCATACATATGGCCTCTTAATCAGCAGTTGCTAGTAAAAGAAACTCTGGACAAATCAAGCAGCGCGGGTGGGTGGCTATTGATTCAGATGCATGTAGAAGGCAGAATTCTAAGTATCAAATCTATTTAGTAGAAACCTGTTACAGTTGAAAGCAAAAATGTTTCACAGAGATGAAACCCTGCTGTGCATTTATGAACCACAGAAATAGCCATGGAAAGTTCTCTGGAAGAATCCCTCATTAGATATCTGGGTTTCCAAAGGCTAATGGCATCTCTCGCAGAACACAACCATTAATCTCAAGTGCTCCATGCCAGTTGACTGTCTCCTGAATTCAAATAAGCACCTACAACTCCTAAAGATATAAAAATATTTTTAGGTGTATAACAATCTCAAGTATCAGGCTGAGCATGGTGGCTCATGCCTATAATCCTAGCACTTTGGGAGGCCAAGGTGGGCAAATCACTGGAGGCCAGGAGTTCGAGACCAGCCTGGCCAACATGGCAAACCCCATCTCTACGAAAAGTACAAAAAATTAGCCAGGCATAGTGGCATGCACCTGTGGTCCCAGCTACTCAGGAGGCTGAGGTGACAGGATCGTTTGAGCCCAGGAGGTGGAGGCTGCAGTGAGTTGAGATCATGCCACTGCACTCCATCTTGGGTAACAGAGTAAGACTTCACCTCAAAAGGAATCTGAAGTGTGTATATGTTATCTGTTTTCTTGTTGGCAAAGAGAAAATTTAACAATTGGATGCATGCAAAAGCATTGTGATATCAAGCCCTGCCCTCCTCTTTTTCTTCTTCTAATTTCTAAAGAAATCCTACTCATGATGGAAAATATATTGAAATAAAAAGGGAAGTTCCATTCAATTTAAATAATACCAGAATCATTAGGACCAGGGCCAGTGGTTTTTCCCCTCAACGATTGTGGGGTAAAAAAGCCATCTCAAGGTTTGAGAAGGGTAAATGCGTAACTCGAATAGGTACCAGCAAGAAGGGTGCTGTGCAGGGAATGGGAACAGCAAAATCTCTTAGGGAGCTCAAGGCAAATCAAATATTATAGTGCAGCAGGATTCAACATTGAGTTCCCACTCCTTTCAAGATCCATCCTTTGAGCCAGGGGAGGGAAGAGGGGTGGGGGGACATTATTGGTATTTGGGAGAAGGACCATTCTTTGTCCTGTGCACTGTGGAATGTTTACATCCTTGACCCCACTCACTAAATGCAAGTAGCACTTTGCAATCCCTGACACAAAAGCATCCCTAGACTCTCCCTGAAGACACTGCTATCCCCCTTTGACAGTTCTACAAGGTTGGAATACACCAACAGAGAGAAGAAGGTGGGGTTTGAATGTAGCTGTGAGGATGCATCACTGAGCAGGAACTGACTAGTACCCATCTTTCTTTCCACACATGGGCACATCAGGAAAGGAAGAGCAATTAGCTCTATTTGCTGGCAAAGAAAAGGTGACATCCAAAAAGCTACAACAGCCTCATGATTAGAGAGGAGGCTTTATAGTTGGTAGTAAGGCAAATTTTAAAAGGAAATCAAAGACTGAAATGGACTGCAGGCAGTGTTCAAAAGAGCTGACATAGTAAATGACTCAACCTGTATGTCATTGGTCTTCTGAAGGGGAAGGGTTGTTTCTCTGAAGTCAACTGGCAGACTGCCTGACATGTGCATGAAAAATATAGGAGACAGCTAGCTTTTAGGCTCTTTTGTGGACACTGGATTTCAAAATTTTAAAATTAAATGAAACACAGATGAAAATTTAAAATCCTGCATATCAAAGCACACTGACCATTTACTTAATGGTCATTTAAGTGATGGCTTACTTAGTAAGTCATTAAGTAAGTAATGGAGTTACTTAAGACCATTTACTTAACAAGTACATGCCATGTTGCTTGGCATTTTCTGTATAAGTGGACAGTTTCGGGGGTTCAACTTTCCCAGTGTTGCTGCTGGGGATCCCCTGCTCTCTCCCACCCACCCCATTGGCCCTTCCCAGCTTCTGTCTTCCAGCCACTACCCCCCAACCCCTACCCAGGACAAGGTCATCTGCGGGGAAGAAGGGAGGAAGGGACCCGTCATCCTGCCATCACGGGACCCCATTCCCTCTCCTTCTCCCTTCAGCTTTCTTACAGCAACATGATTTGTTAGGCAACTACCCGAGCTAAGGCTTCTTATTTGGTTGCTTGATATTAAAGTAGGCCACCAAAGGAAGGTTTAACATCTGTCCCCGCAGAGGTTTGTTTTAATTTTTTTACAACAATTTTTTAAAACAAAGAGCCCCTTTTCATGAATTATTTGAGATTTGCTCGCCTGAAGGCCACCACTCCTGATTTTTCTACAAACAAGGACATTCTCTTCTAAAATACAATCAAATCATCAAAACCAAGAAATTAACAGTGATGCGTTACTACTGTCTAATCCTTGGACCCCATTCACAGCTCTCCAGTTGCCCCAGTAATGTGCTTTACAATGAAAAGACGCAGTTTAAAAAAATTTTTTTTGTGTTTGGCTGTCATGGCTGTTTTTAGCCTACTTCAGTCTGGGACAGTAGCTCAGTCCTTCCTTGGTTTTCACAAACTTGGCAGTTCTAAAGAGAACAGGCCAAGAACTCCTCTCCTGCTGCTTCTATGCCATCAGGACCGGAAAGAGACCAGCATCTGCCTCCCTCCCCTTCCACCCATCCTGGAAGCTTCAGTCTAGTGATAGGGTTGTTGGGAAAAACTTGGGCAGAAGCTCTGGGCATAGCAAGGTCAAGAAAAGTTTCTTTACTATTCCTTAAAAAAAAAAAAAAAAGAGGGGCCTGGGACATAGCTTTAAGCTTTCTGGAAACTAGTGTAGCGGAAATACTGCCCCTGCTATCGAATTCTTTACAAAGTGTAGTCTCTGTTTTGGGTCCCCCCTGGCCACTCTGAGTTCTCTCTCTCCTTGAGCCTCTAGGCTGGGTCTCAGGCTGCTGAAGAAAGGCCAGCTGGCAGAGGAGGAGAACTGGAAGCAGCCATGGAGAAATTTAGTTTCTATTTCTTCTTGCCACTTGGCCTTTGTTCATCAACCCTACTTCTCTATTGCCATGGTCCTTTCAGAATAAGATTGCAGGACACCTCCTCCGAACAGGGAGCATGCACTCATTCTGGTACCCTTGCACTGCATGTCTCCTCTGAGTCCACAGCGTCCCAGTTAATGTCACTACATCATTTCATATCTATGTACATGCTGTGACTATATTTCAGTTGTGTAATGTCTGTAACAATGTCTCTTCTTCCTACTTAGGTTCCAAGTACCTTAGATGAGGGACATGGTCTTCGGCATCCATCTGTATATCTTCAACAACTTGTAATGAGTTGCGTTAATATCAGCTTTCTGTAAATATGTGTTGAATGGTTGAATGCTTGTCCATGTGTAGGCCTGCATGTGACTCAAAGAATACATGTCCATATTCTTTTAGAATGTGCTGATACTTTCGGATAATCTATTTCTCTGATCTTTATATTACCATAGACATTCTAGAAGAAAGATTTTTTTAGTGAAATCCTCATTTTAAAGTTCAGAAAGTTGGAGCCCAGAAAGGTTGTATGACTTGTCCAAGGTGTCATTTCCAGCTAGTAGCAAAATTAGCACCCAAACCAAAATCTTACCTACTTTCCTAAAGCTCCACCCACTGCACCATGCACCTTCCTTCAGCACTGGCAAGTACAGATATGTGTATTATAGCTACTGATTGAGTTCGTAGGGGCAGGGAAATGTCAAAGCTAGTGATGCATAAAAGCTTATATCAGGGTCTGTCATGGAGGTCCAAGAGCAGGAGGTCCAAAAGCTTGTATCAGGGTCTGTCATGGTCAGCTTCTGGTGAGGGCTCCTTTCCTGGCTTGCAGATAGCCACCTTCTCACTGTGTGCTCACATGGCTCTTCCTTAGTGCTTGCAAATAGAAATAAAAAAGAAATCTCCTTCTCTCTTCCTCCTTTTATAAGGTTACCAATCCTATCAGATTAGGATCCTACCTATAGACCTCATTTAACTTTAATTACCTCCTAAAAATCCCTCTCTCCAAATATAGTCATGGTAGGGGTTACAGCTTCAACACGTGAATTTTGTGGGGACACAATTCAGTCCATAGCATAGTGATAGTGTAAATATTTTTAAACACCTTCGACATACTATATAATATGAAAATAGTTTTTGTAGTGTGACGGGTCCCCCACCAGGTTACTTAAGAGTATATGTCTGCTGCTTAAACCCTGAAGGCTGGGCAGTGAACCAAGGCCATGGTGCCCAGCTGAGGAGTAGGTGTCCTTGAAAACTCAGATATCCCGGAGAGAATCTGAGAACCTACCAAGGAAAACAGTCCCATCGTGCACGCGCACGGATCTCTGGAGCTATCCTGCTGCCATCCAGGAGTGCCCTGTTTATAAGTCCTAATAAACTCATCTACTCATCAAGCTGGACTTGTCCATGTTATTCTTTGGTCTTTCAGCACCTTCCCAGTTTGGGGGTGGGCACTACAGTCCCAAGTTTTTCCTGTAACAGCTGAGATCTATTGGTGACAAAGTTACAGGTACTACTATTAATACTGTGATTTGCTGCCTACATTCATCATGGGAGGAAATGCTTCATTTCAGGTTGTGGTTAGTGAAAGTAACTACATACATATGTATATTTTTTCCATCCAAGTTCACCGGCACCCTGAATTTCTATACAGGGACATCGGGCTAAGAATCCTTGGTCCACACAAGTAATATGTTCTTGTTGCGAGCAAGCAAGTGGCATAACCTCCGGATGGTGAGAACAGGTTTTGAAATCAGCTGATTCTTCCCATTGCCAGTTACTCAGGAGCAGTAAGCATGTGGAACTGAAAATAGACATCATCTGCTCCTGGCTTGCTTTCTGATATTTTTGATTGTGTGTTTGAGTATTGGAATATGTTTTGTCTTGCAGATACCAGTAACCTAAATACAGAACACAATAACTCCTGGGCCTCCGAGAACTTCTGGCTTGACCCGGCTGTGAAAGGCCAGTCAGAGAAGGAAGAGGATGATGAGCTTCGGAAATCCCTGGATAGATTCTATGAAATGTTTGGCCATCCACAGCCAGGCTCTGCGAACTCACTCTCTGCATCTGTCTGCAAGTGCCTGTCTCAGAAAATCTCTCAACTAAGAGGCCAGGAGAGCCAAAAGTATGCTCTCCGCAGTTTTCAAATGGCCCGGGTCATCTTCAACCGGGACGGCTGCTCAGTCTTACAGAGGCATTCCAAGGACACCCACTTCTATCCACTGGAGGAAGGAAGTATATCTTTGAATGATGAAAAGCCAAACCCAGGACTGTCAAAAGATATTATTCATTTCCTCTTGCAGCAGAATGTAATGAAAGACCTGTAACTGGTGCCGGGCGGTGTGCAGGCTAGTAAGGGAGGTGCTGCGCCATGGCCAGCACTGTTGGTGGCCACCCAGATCCTCTAGGGTCTCTGGCCAGCTCTGTGTGCCCAATCCCAATTAAGTGCTTTGTGGTTAAAGGCTGGCACCTGTGACCTGGTACTGGAGCCAGTCAGCCCATATGGAGAGCCAGCAGGGTCTGGGAGTTCTCTGTCCCCATGGTCACCCCACCCACCACTCCCCTTGGCCAAGGCCACTGACTGACTGGGCTATGAGTCAAAAACCCAGCTCCCTTGCCTCAAGGAAGGACATTCTCTGAGGCGTAATTTATGCTCTAGAGCTCCCTTTCCTTGAGATCAGCCTGAGGCTGGGACGTTACATGAAATCACACCCTTGCTGGGCTTAATCCCTTTCCCTATCCTCCTCCCATTTATTTACTGGTGTCTCTGGGAGCCTTTCCTGAATAAACCTCTTATATCTGAATCCTTAACTTAGAGTCTACTTCTGGGAGAATTCAACCTGAGAGAACATGCTTCTGTGAGATGAGGTTTTAGAAGGATACAAAGCTCTACACTGAATCAGGTATAAGGAATTATATCAAGTTGTAAAACTGACACCATGTAAGTGAGAATACATGTTCTAAAATAATATAAAGATTGAAATACAGTTTAGAAAAGTATATCACATCTTGATCACACCCTTGCCTCCTCTCCAAAGCTAGAAATCCGTGTTTTGTCATACTAACTGGATGTGGAGGGAACATTTGGACAATCTAAAATAACAGCTAAAATTCACAATTAAAAAAAAATCTCTTTGTCTCTTGGATTGCAAATGTGAAAAGTGAGAAGATAACAAACATGCACCACCCACCACAGTATATGTAAGCACTATTATGATACGCTAGGCTGATGCCATGTGGCCTTGTCAAGTTGTAGTTGAAGAGAATAAATAATCCTTTGCCCAGGTGGGGCCCTACTTCCTCTTGTATTCTGCCTGCCTGCACCCTCTGTCACCTTGTGAACGGTTGGCCCCTCATCCTTGCCCTGTCCTTGCGTCCAATACCCTGAGCTCCATTTGCAAAGGCTTGTCCAGAGCAGGACTTCTTGGCCACCTTGTCCCTGTCCTCCAAGCCTGAGCCCTTCCTCACCAGGGAGCTCTTTAAATAGCCAGTGCAGGTTTGCACTGGCAGATGCTCCACTCTGCGGGTCATGTCCTGAACCCCCATTTGAGACTCAGTTGGTAGAATTACATCACCTGGCACCGGGATCTCTGAAGCTGCAATTGGAAGCCTCATGCTAATCCCTACCTCAGCAGTGCTTTCAGCAAATTGCATTGGTAGAAAGGGCTATATTGCTTTTGGGTGGGGGGAAACAACAAAAGAAGCTGGCAGCCCTGAGCAATTAGATTTTGAGACACTTGAGGTGCAATTTAATTGGCCTAAGATTCCAAAAGCTTTCCAGAAAGCAGATTACACGAATGGGTTGGCCGAAAAGTATACATTGAGAGTGAGTGTGCCATCTCAGGAAGGTCTCCCGGGGACTCCTGAATGGAGAGAGAAGCCTTTTAAAGGTTAGGAATGACACACTCACACTCAGACTTCCAGTGCTGGGGAGATTCAGTGTAAGAAACAGTGCTCCAGATTGAAGTGTAGGGGCATCCCCCGGAAGGAGACCCAAATGGTAGAAACAGGAAATGAATAGGTCTTTGAGAGACACTGGAGGAAACAAGACTTCAGGTTTTCCTCTGACAAGCAATCATCTGCTTCTTTCTCCGTGGGCGTTTCCTATTCAACTGGCCCTCAAATAATCATGAAGCCAAGGGGACTTATACTTGAAAACCTGACAATTAAATTTTAAGGTGGTTAGCTTTATTGTTTTTTAATGAGAAGCATATTAATAGATGTCCTTGATGAATGCTATCACTTTTAGTATGACTCAGTCACTGCAATGTTTGTACTTAGTCTCCATGGCTACCTGCAGGAGGAAACTGGATTATTTTATGTTGTTTTTAAAAGGACAAAAAATACAAGCCGTTTGAATCTTCATGTTGGGAAGCAGCAGCTTCTATTTGGCAATGAGATATTAGTGTCAAACATTTCGTAACCTTTATTAATATGTGTGCCAAGGGTGCCCAGTGAGAGTTTAACCCCAAAAGTAGAGAATTTAGAAGTCTCAAAGCCAGAATCACCTTAGGTTTAAAAAGAGTGTGGTATGTGTTTACTTGCATCTGAATAAGTGTTTGTGACAGGTCAATACAAGATATTTGATTCCCTGCAAACTCACTGCTTAATTTGATCTCTGTGAGGTTAGGATGGCATTTTCCATTTATTTCTGTGAACCTTTAATAAAGACTAACAGATAAGGATATTGAGGCTTTGGCCTTTGGCATTATTGTCTAATTCTGCCCTACAGATAAATTCACCAACATTATACCATCTCATGAATGTCATGACTGGCCTGTGATATCATCTGTGGTCTGTTTCAGACCTGGGGCCCTTTTCAGGTCTTTGTGAGACATCAGAACTAAGAGTGCAGAAACATCAGAACCCTAAAGAAGAGAACTGCTACCAATGTCTTAAATTAGTGTGCTATTTCTCATTTTATTAGCCTATTTCTTTTCATAACCTATGTAAGAGCCCATGTAACAAATCTTATTACCAGTAATTAGCACAAAACAATAGAGCTATGCTTTTTTTATTTTTAAATAATTTATTTTAAAAAATAGAGATGGGATCTTGCTATGGTGGCTAGGTTGATCTTGAGTTCTTGACCTCAAGCAGTCCTCCCACATCGGCCTCCCGAAGTGCTAGGATTACAGGTGTGAGCCACTGTGCCCGGCCAGTTTTTTTTAACTTTTTAAAGTTCTTAAAACTTTTTATTGGATAATAATAATTACACAGAAACATGCATATATCATACAAGTGAACACCTTGATGATTTTCACAAACAACCGACCTGTGTAGCCAGCATCCTGATCAAGCAACAGACATTACCAACCAGCCCAGAACCCCTTTTAAGTAGAGAACTGATGAGAACAGTTTGCTCTGATCAGTGTTTCTCAAACTGCTGGTAGCACAAATAGTTTTAGATACTACAAGGAAAAACAATGTTTATTTTAATTGGTGATCTATTCAGTTTAAAATGTTAGAAAAATAGAACTACTACATCTGGTCCATGCTTTCAGATGTATTGCATAGAACAAATCTAATATAAGTATTTGAAATTTAAAACTGGACTGAATTAATTTTAAAATTAATAATAGTGCAGGTAACATATATGTCCAAATGTATAAAAGTGGTATACCTGAAAATGACTGAGGTTTGGAATTAAGTGGTGTATTAATCTGTTCTCATGTTGCTTATAAAGACATACCCGAGACTGGGCAATTTATAAAGGAAAGATGTTTAATTGACTCACAGTTCCACATGACTGGGAGGCCTCATAATCATGGCTGAAAACAAATGAGAAGCAAAGTCACGTCTTACATGGTGGCAGGCAAGAGAGCTTGTGTAGGAACTCACCTTTACAAAACCATCAGATCTTGCGAGACTTATTCACTATCATGAGAACAGCATGAGAAAGACCCATCCCTGTGATTCAATTACCTCCCACCTGGATCCTCCAATGACACATGGGAATTATGGGAGCCACAATTCAAGATGAGATGTGAGTGGATACACAGCCAAACCACATCAAGTGGGATAGGTGATCCATCATACCCCATTAGTCTCCACCATTGCTCTCCTGGAATACTGCAAGAAACTTCCTTCTGGTCAATCCATATCTACCTTTGCCTCTCTTTACCCTGGAACCATAAAGCAAATTCTTTTAAAAAGCTAAACATGCATGAATAGCCAAAAAATGTAAAAGAAGGAAGTAGCGTTCTCAAATGTGAAAACATTTTTATTTCTATAGTAATTAAAGCAGCAAAAAAGGCATAGACAAATCAAAAGAAAAGCGTATAGTCCATAAATAGATATAAATGCCTATGGAAATTGAGTATATGGTGAAGGTGACATTGCAAACCCATAAGGAAAAGGTAGAGGTTTTAGCAATTGCTCTTAGACACTGGCTCCCCACATTGGGGGAGGGAGAGTGAAAAAGGCTGGATTCCCCACCTTATTTTTCATATCAAAATGAATATTAGATGGATTAAAGACTCAAAATAAGATAAAAATCACAAAAATGCTAGAATAAAACACAGGTGATATGGATATATAAATGGAGATATTTATGTATAGATATATTGGAACAGGGAAGATTTTTCTAAGACTGACACAAAACCTAAAAATCATAAAGGACAAATTTGATGAAAATGACTGCCTAGCCATACGCAAGATCAAAACTAGGAAAAATACTTAGAACACATCTAACAGAGAGAACTTTTTCAAGAAACGAGTTGTACAAATTATTAGAAAAACAACTAATGGAAACATTGACAAAGGACATGAACAGGTGGTTAAGAATATATATGTAAAAGTAAAAAACACCATAAAAGTTACAGATGACAATATACCTAAGTGTTTTTATAGCCCTGCATGAGAAAGGCCTTCCTAAAACAGATGGCAATGCAAAATAATAAAAGATTGACAGTTTTTTGTTTTTTGAGAAGGAGTTTCGCTCTTGCTGCCCAGGCTGGAGTGCAGTGGTGAGATCTCAGCTCACTGCAACCTCTGCCTCCCCAGGTTCAATTGATTCTCCTGTCTCAGCCTCCTGAGTAGTCGGGATTACAGGTGCATACCACCACATCTGGCTAATTTTTGCTTTTTTTTTTTTTTTTTTAGTAGAGACAGGGTTTCCTCATATTGGTCAGGCTGGTCTTGAACTCCTGACCTCAGGTGATTCACCCACCTCGACCTCCCAACATGCTGGGGTTGCACAAGCGTGAGCCACTGTGCCCGGCCAACAGTTTTAACTACATAAAAATTTTAGACTTATTTTTTAAAATAGATCAGGGTTTCACTGTGTTGCTCAGGCTGGTCTTGAACTCCTGGGCTCTAGTGATTCTCCTGCCTCAGCCTCCCAAGTGTTGGGATTATAGGTCTGAGCCACTGCACCTGGCCAAATTTGAAATTTAGAGTGAAAGATATCATAAATATGTGATAATAGCATTGTGGTTTTGTGAGAAGATATCCTTATTTCTTAGAAATGTATACTGAAATATTTAGAGTAAAATATCTTAACATCTGTAAATTACTTTAAATATATTTCAACAGAAACAAGATGAAGCAGATATGACAAAATGTTAACAAGTTATCACATCCAGATGACGAGTATATGAAGGGTCACTATTCTTTCCACTTTTCTACATATGAAATTTTCAAACTATTTATTTAGAGACAAGGTCTCACTCT
>NW_012109008.1:350243-354987 GCF_000951045.1 Mandrillus leucophaeus | reverse complement strand
TCCCCTACTCCACAGCCACAGACAGCAGCAGGCCAGTATGCCTGCAGCAGTGGCAACAGAAGAATCCAAACGGGCCAACCCACTTCACATCCCATCCCCACCAGCAGCAGTGAGCTCAATCTGCCCGTATCAGTGGTAACAGTGAAACGCATGCAGGCCAGGTCATCTACTGCTCCACACCAGGTGACAGCAGTAGGCTCCTTCACTTGCACAAGCGGTGCCAGCAGGTCTGGTATCTTTCAGCCGTTCATACAGAGGCAGAAGGTGACCTAGGGCATCCCCCACACCCATATAATGACACCAGTCAACCTAGAGAAGTGCCTCCTGTCTCTGTAGGCACCATATGTAGCAACCCAGTAGGAGCTTAAGCAGAGCCACAAGAACAAGGCAGACCAGAATAGCATTGCGAAGGCTCAGAAAACGCAACTGACATTAAAACTATAGCCCACAAAACGAGGCAAAACTGACACAATAAACCTAAACAGGGCGGCTACCTGCTAAAATAGAAGCTTTATATAGAATCAAGAGTCTTGTAACATAACGTGCAAAATGTCCAGGATACAACTGAAAATGACTTGTCATACCAAGAACCAGGAAAATCACAACTGGAGTGAGAAAAGGCAATCAGCTGACATTGACAGTGAGATGAATCAGATGGTGGAACTATCTGGCAAAGATTTTAAAACAACTACCATAGCATAGTTTCAGTAAGTTATTATAAAATCCTTTGAAACATGAAAAAATAGAAAACCTCAGCAAAGAAATAGAAGTTACAAAAAAAAAACCAAATGGGAATCACAGAATTGAAATGTGCAGCAACAAAATTTTAAAACTCACTGGGCGGGCTCAATGGTAGCGTGGAGATGATAAAAGATAAAGTCACTGGCCTTGAGGACAATTCCATTGAAATTTATTCAATTTGATCAACAGGGAGAAGAGAGATGAGGGGAAGGGGGAGAAGAAAGGAACTACGAGAAAATAACAGAAGACCTAACATTCAGAGCCCCAGAAAGACTCCAGAAAGATTTGAGGGCTAAACAGGTAGTCAAAATATAAGGCCTGAAAACTTCCCAAATTTGGTGAAAGACAGAAACCTACAGATTCACAAAGCTGAGTGAACCCAAAATAGGACCGATCAAAAGAAATCCTCACCAAAACACATTATAATTAAACTTCTGAAGCTGAAAGAAAAAAATCTTAAGAGCAACCAAGGAGGAATACATTATCTATAGGCAAACACCAATTTGAATGAGAACAGATTTTTCATCTGAAACCAGGGAGGCCAGAATGAAGTGGCTCAACATTTTTCAAGTGCTGGAAGAGAAGAACTGTCAACCATGAATTCTACATACAGTGAAACCGTATTTTAAGAATGAAGGAGAAATAAGAGAATGTGTGGCCAGCAGTCCTACGCTTAAAGAATGCCTAAAGGAAGCTCTCCAAACAGAAAAGAAATGCTAAAAGAAGGTTGGAAGTTCAGAAAAGAAAGAACAACACAAGGCACAAAAGAATATATAATAAACTATTCTTTTCCTTATGAGTTTCTTAATTCATATTTAACAGTTGAGGCAAAAATTATAACATCAATTGTGGTGCTTAATAGATGCAGAGGAAATACTCGAGGCAATTATACTTAAAATGAGAGGCAGGTTATGATATGGAGATGTAATAAAAAATACGTATTTTGTCTCTGGCTCTAGTTTCTTGCACAGAGCTGCTAAAACCATTGTAAAGTCCTGAGCAAAAGGGATGCTAAGTGCATCTTTTGTTCTAATATTTGGTCTTTAAACCCAGGTCCTGATACAGATCTCCTAATACCTTGGAGTTTCCTGGGGGATGGGAGGGTCCCTTGTTCTATTGAGGCAACTCTTGGTGGATTCCTAGATGGAGGCTGGTGACCAGCAAGACAGAGCTATAAGTAGAAGCTTGAAACTTTCAGTCCCACCTCCCATTCTCCGGGAAGGAGAGGGGAACTGGAGATTGGGTTAATAATAGATCGTGTAGACATGATGCAGCTTCCATAAAAAATCCCTGAACTACAGGGTTCAGAGAGTTTCTGGGCTGCCGAACCCATGGTAGTGCAAGGAAAATGATGTACCCAGAGCAGTCAGGGAAGCTCTGCACCCCTTTTCACAGACTTCGCCCTATTATTCTCTTATCTGGCTGCTGATCTATATTCTTTATCATATACTTTATTTTAATTTAATTTAATATTATTTTGTTTTATTTTTTGAGATGGAGTATCGCTCTGTTGCTCAGGCTGGAGTGCAGTGGCATGATCCCAGCTCACTGCAGCCTCTGCCTCCTGGATTCAAGCGATTGTCCTGCCTCAGCCTCTCAAGTCGCTGGGATTACAGGCATGCACCACCACGCCTGGCCAATTTTTGTATTTTTAGTAAAGACAGCGTTTCACCATGTTGGCCAGGCTGGTCTCAAACTCCTGACCTCAAGTGATCCACCCACCTCGGCCTCCTAAAGTGCTGGGACTTACAGGCATGAGCCCCTGCACCCGGTCTATCATATACTTTATAATAAACCAGTAGATAAAAGTGTTTCCTTGAGTTCTGTGAGCCATGCTGCCAAATTATCAAACCTAGAGAGGGGGTTTTGGAAATCCCAATTCATAGCCAGAAGTATAGGTGACAACGTGGGGCATGAGATTGGTGTCTGAAGTGGGGGTCAGTGTTGCGTGACTGGGCACTTAACCGATGGGATCTGATGCTATCTCTAGGTAAATAGTGTCAGAATTGAGTTAAATTGTAGCATACTCGGTGTCTGCTGGAGAATTGCTTGGTATAAGGAAAAACATTCTCGTATCTGATCACAGAAGTGTGTAGTGTGTTGAGTATGAGAGTAGAGTAAGAGAAAGCGGTCAGTTTATTTTTTCCTCCCAAACACACAGGTAAAGGGACCTAAATGGAAGTAGTGTTTCAGTATGTCACTGAGTGATAAAATGTCAAATAGTAGGCTGCAGTAAGATATGTGTGTATATTTTAACACCTAGAGCAACAACTTAAAAAGAAACTATACAAAATGATTTATTCAAACATGTATAAATAAAACACCAAGGTGACACCCTTAAAAATGTTCAAGTGACTCCTAGAAAGGCAAATAAAGAAAACAGATTAAAGAAATACTAAAATGGCAGACTTAACCCTGACATATCAATAATCACATTAAATGTATACAGTCCAAATATGTAAATTACGGTATAGATATTGTCAGAATACTCCCCTCCCGCAAAAAACAAAAAACCACGACCCTACTATATACTGTCTCAAAGAAACTAACTTCAAATATAACAACAGGATGGTTTAAATTAAGGGAATAGAAAAATATATATTATACTAACATTAATTAATTGTAAAAAAAAATGGGAGTAGTGGTTCACTGTAAAAAAGTGGGAGTGGTGCCTGTAACCCCAGTGCTTTGGGGGGCCAAGATGAGAGAATCGCTTGAAGCCAAGAGTTTGAGACTAGCCTGGGCAACAAAGCTAGACTCTGTCTCTTAAAAAAAATATTTTTTTAATCAGCTGGGCATAGTGGCATATGCCTGTTAGTCCTAGCTACTAGGGAGGCTGAGGTGAAAGGTTGTTTGGGCCCAGGAGTTCAAGGCTACAGTGAGCTATGATTGCACCACCGCAATCCAGCCTGAGTGGCAGAGTGAGACCCTATTTCTAAATAAATAAATAATTCATTAAAAAGCAGGAGTGGCTATATTGATATCATATACAATGAACTTCAAAGCAAAGAAAACATATTATACAATTAAGAAACAATCAATCTGACAAAGCAATCTTAAATGTATATGTGCCAAACAACAGCACTCCACAATTACAGTTTGGGAACTTCAGCACCCCACTCTCAGCAATTAATATAACTACTTGACATAAAATTAGCAAATATATAGAAGAAATGAACAACACCATCAATCAACAAGATTTAACTGATATTTATAGAATATTCTATCCAGCAGTAGCAGAATATACATTCTGTACAAGTCTCCAAAAAGCATTCAGCAAGATAGACAATAACCTGAATGATAAAACAAACCTCAATAAATTTAAAATAGTTGAAATCATACAGAGATTTTCTTCAACCATAATGGAATCAAAATAGAAATCAATGACAGAATATAACAGGAATGTCTTCAAACACTTGGAAATTAAATAACACACTTCTAAACAAATGCACAAACTTCTAAACCCAAGAGTCAAAGGTGAAGTCTGAAAGGGTTGTAGGGGAGACACACAGAAATTAATTAAAATGAAAAAATGCATCATGTTAAAGAAGGGTGCAGCTAAAGTAGTGCTGAGTGGGAAATTTATAACACTAAATGCTTGTATTAGAAATTAGGAAAACAAATTCAAATTTAAGTTCTTAGTTCAAGAAATTAGAAAAAGCAGAGCAAAATAGATCCAAAGTAAGCAGAAAGTAGGAAATAATAAAAATAAGAGCAGAAATCAACAAATGTGAGAAAAAGAAAACAATACAGGAAATCAGGCAGGGCAAAATGGCTCACACCTGTAATCTCTGCACTGTAAGAGGCAGAGGAGGGAGGATTGCTTGAACTCAGGAGGTCAAGGCTACAGTGAGCCACATGTGCACCACTATACTCCAGCCTGGCTGACAATGTGAGACTCTGTCTCAAAAAGAAGAAGAGGAAGAAGAAGAAGCAGGAGAAGAAGAAGAAGAAGAAGAAGAAGAAGAAGAAGAAGAAGAAGAAGAAGAAGAAGAAGAAGAAG
>NW_012109008.1:300153-349236 GCF_000951045.1 Mandrillus leucophaeus | reverse complement strand
TGTTGGTCAGGCTGGTCTTGAACTTCTGACCTCAGGTGATCTGCCCACCTCGGCCTCCCAAAGTGCTGGGATTACAGACATGAGCCACCATGCCTGGCCGAGAATATTTTTCAATCATATTTCTTCATGGATATCTATCACTTGGATCTGCTCACATATTTTTCTTTTTTCTTTTTCTTTTTTTTTTTTTTTTTTTGAGACGAAGTCTTGTTCTGTCACCCAGGCTGGAGTGCAGTGGCGCAATCTCGGCTCACTGCAACCTCCACCTCCCAGGTTCAAGCAATTCTCCCTACCTTAGCCTCCTGAGTAGCTGGAATTGCAGGTGCCCGCCACCACGCCCAGCTAATTTTTGTATTTTTTAGTAGAGACAGGGTTTCGCCACGTTGGCCAGACTGGTCTTGAACTCCCGACCACAGGTGATCTGCCGGCCTTGGCCTCCCAAAGTGCTGGGATTACAGGCCATTGCGCCCAGCCTGCTCATATATTTTTAAACACCTTTCCACATTTAGATATTGCCCAGCCTTGGGAATACACCTTTCCCAGCTTCCCTTGTCAAAGTGCTGCACACACAGGACTTGGCTCTGCCAACCAGACACAAGGGTGAGGCTCAGAGATGACCTGTGAAGAAACAGGCAGGGCATCTGGGCATCCATTTTGTTGAAGCTGAAGCATTGGAAATAGCATATTTCTGGACGGGTGGCAACAACAGCTTCTACGTATAGATAAGAGAATCTCAGAGAAAGCCTGTGCCTGCATCTCCTGTTTGCTTTACTAATGTAGATAGATGTAAATTTCTTCTATAAGAGAATAGCTTTTACAGAGCTATTCCCATCTGCAGCTTTTCTGAAAAACCAACCTGAAGTATGCCAAAGAAGTATATTTTGGGATGGCATATTTTGGTTTCCCACACCACTCCAGATAATTTAAGGAAGAGGGATTTGCTAGAAATGCACCAAAATGTTGAAAGGGCTAGAAGAAAAAGCTGTAGGCTGGGATTATAGCAACAACTTTCCAGCTCACACCACAGAACTAGAATGGCAAGGGAGATATGGCTGCTTTTGACTTCTGTACGAGGCTTCCTTCACCCTGGTCAGGAAACCACCCTCGCCCTCACCGAGCCCTGAATCACACTGCCTCTGCCACAGTCAAGAAGCTGTTCCACCTCAACCTCCTGAGAAGCTTGGATCATAGGCACACAGCACCAAACCCAGCTAATTTTCTTTTAAATTTTTTAGAGATGGAGTCTTGCTATGTTGCCCAGGCTGGTCTTGAACATCTGGCCCCAAGCAATCCACTCACCTCAGTCTCTCAAAGCACTGGGATTACAGGTGTGAGCCACCATGCCCAGCCTGATACTTTTAAAGGTCTGACAGAGAAACCTTTACCACAGGCTGCCATCTATTTTGTTCTCAGGACTGCTACCTGAGAGATTTCATCTGCATAGTAAGACAGGCTTTGCTTGACTTGCCTTTCTTCCCCTCACCCTCCTATAGCCTGTTACCACCTACCCCCAGGAACCCCAAACTCCTATTTCTTTCCATATGGTATAAGAACTTCAGTCATCTGGCTCTTCTTTGAGTATCATACTTTGTATGGCTTCTGTGCATTGGCATGTAAATAAATTTATATGCTTTTTCTCCTATTAATCTGTCTATTGTCCATTTGTTTTATAGACCCAAATTATTGAACCTTCAGAAGCAGGGGGAAGAAAAATTCCCTTCACCCTTACAGTGGATTCTGTTGTCTGCAGGTGGTAATGCTGGTGGATAAAAATCTCTTTTTGAATTATCAGTTATATGTTGGTCTTGCCTATTCAAAATAAACAAGAATGTAATTTAAAAATGAATAATGTAAAAGGGTGTGATCTAAATCTTCCCCAATCCCTGTTTAATGTCTGTCTCCCAAGCAGTCCCTCTTCCTCCTGACCTCAACCTCTCATTTTCCCCTGAAGCGCAATCTTGAGCCCTGCTTGATCCATATGAAACCACTATTTTTGTTGGTCAAAATAGCCAAGAACTAGCAATTCCATAGTCTTCAACTTCACACTTGCCATTTGTATTAGTCTGTTCTCAATCTGCTAATGAAGACATACCTGAGACTGGGTAATTTATAAACAAAAGAGGTTTAATTGACTCACAGTTCCACATGGTTGGTGAGACCTCACAATCATGGCAGAAGGCAAATGAGGAGCAAAGTCACATCTTACATGGTGATAGGCAAGAGAGCTTGTGCACGGGAACTCCCATTTGTAAAACCATCAGATCTCAAGAGACTTATTCATTACCATGAGAACAGTAAGGGGGAAACTGCCCCTATTAATAAATTATCTCAACCTGGTCCCTCTCACTACACATGGGATTTGTGGGAGCTACAATTCAAGACAAGATTTGGGTGGGGACACAGCCAAACCATATCATCATTCTTTTGAATTTATCTTTTCTCAAAACTTCAACTTTATCCATCTGCCAATTTTCAAGTCTTTACCAAGTCTCTATCCTATATAATTTCCCATGGAACATTCTACTCATATGTGTCCTTGTCACTTTAAAGAAAATGTATAGAAAATCAAATGTATCCTCTTTCCCACAAGTTAATATTCTCATTTGATGTCTCTAATCTATCCACGGCACTAACATTTTCTAAGTCACTCAGGCTTGACGAAGTGTGGATTCATTATGACTTTTACTTCTAAATGTCTCACTGTATACAGCAAGAAGTGGTAGTTAAGAGCTGAGACACAGGAGGCAGCCTGCCTGGGTGTGAATTTTGACTTGGACATTTATTAGAAATGTTCTTGGGCCTGTTATTTAAACTTACTGTGTCTCAGTTTCCTCAACTGTAAAACAGGAGTATCGATAATGCTTAGTTCAGGAGGCACAAATGAGTTCAGATTTGTACAGACAGTTCCTGACATATGGCTCAACTTAAGGTTTTTTATCTTAACAATGGCATAAAATCATTCAGTACACTCCTCAACGTTGATGGGATTACAATCATAAACCTATCATAAATTGAAAATATTCTAAATCAAGTGACTTAAGACATTTTCAATTTATGATGGGTTTATAGGGATATAACCTCATGTTAAATCAAGGAACATCTACATAGTATTCAGAACAGCACCTAGCATATAGTGTTGTTTTTTAAAATTGGTTTGTTTGTTTGTTTGTTTTGAGATGAAGTTTTGCTCTTATTGCCCAGGCTGGAGTGCAATGGCACAATCTCGGCTCACTGCAACCTCCGCCTCCCGGGTTCAAGCGATTCTCCTGCCTCAGCCTCCCGAGTAGCTGGGATTACAGGCATGCGCCAGCATGCCCAGCTAATTTTGTATTTTAAGTAGTAACGGGGTTTCTCCATGTTGGTCAGGCTGGTCTTGAACTCCTGACCTCAGGTGATCTGCCCACCTCAGCCTCCCAAAGTGCGGGGATTACAGGTGTGAGCTACCCCACCCAGCCGGTTTGAATCCTACTACAAAAATTAGCTGGGCATGGAGGTGCGTGCCTATAGTTCAAGCTATTTGGGAGGCTGAGGTAGGAGAATCACCTGAACCTGGGAGATAGAGGTTGCAGTGAGCCATGATTCACAACCTCTTACACCTGCCTTTTCTTTTTCTTCCCAACACCATCACCTGTATCATTTTCATTTCCTTAAGGACCTCCTCAAGGTTCTCCCTGCTGCCGGTTCTCCCCTTTTCAGCCTCTTCTACGCATTGTTGCTACCACGTTGATTTCCCCAAATCACTGAGGGGATCCTATCTCATCCCCCACAGAAAGCTCCTTAATGCCAACAAAAGGAAGCCCCACCACAGGTCCACACTGATCAAACCCAGATGTTCTGCCCTCTCCACATTTCTGAGACTGGACCCGCCAAACCATTCCATTCCTTCTCTAGCTCCCACAGCTTTATCCAACTGCTCATTTGCACTTTAACTGCTGCATAGCAGGACTGCCCTTTAACTGTTAACATGTATACATCTGTCTTCCTTGAATAGACAGAAAGTTCTTGAAGGCTGGAGAGCTTATACCACCCATACCAGGCACAGACTAGTGCTGGGTAAATACTAACCAAGACATAATGTTTTCCTGTATTCACACTTCCTTTTCAGCTTCCCGGTGGAGCCAGCTTGACAACATCTTTCTCTTTCCTACAACTGAAACTATAATTGTAAAACCAAGAGCAAGGGGCCAGTGTGGGAGATGAGATTGTACCTTCTGAAAGACATCATGGTGGAAGGAAGAGTCCAGTTGCAGGTGTGAGAGGCTAAAGCACCTCCATTAACAAGCAGGATGTACAGTGAGGCTCATCTACCTCCTCTGAATCTCATTTCCGTGTCTGCAAATGAGGACATTAACAAAGCTCCCAGTCCTCCTCAGGCTTAAACATTCTGTGACAAATCTCTAAGAGGGTGGATTTGGGAAACTAATTTTCAAATTAATTGAGCAGTGTGGAGTTATTGCATGGAGAATTAAACTGCTGTCCACAACAGTTCATTTCCTGAGTTTGTTTATCAACCGATGTTTAATAGGCACTATTTATTCTGCAGTATCACGGGTGGAGTGCTATGGAGACACAGAAGTTGTATCTCACCGGATCCATAGCTTCAAAAAGTTTATTATGTAATTAGAGTTTATTATATAATAAAAGCTCACCAAGCTCATGATCCAGCAAATGGCATTGTTTGTTTACCTAAGGCTTCTTTTGTAAAATAAGAAAGTTCTACTTGAATCATTACATACAATCCCCCTGGGAGCTGTGTGTTCTATGTGTCGTTTCAATGTTATTTTATTTGAAATACACACACGGTATGTTTCAATGTAAATATATGCATTTAAAATGTATATATTTTAAATATCTCCATCAACAGGCTGATTTTTAAAACTTTTCAATATACCAAATAATGTAAATTTTCAAATATACACAAAAAGAGAGAATTGTATTATGAACTCCATGTACTGATCACTTACCTTCAACAGCCATCAGCTTTCTGCCATTCTTTTTCAGCAAATCCCAGCATCACCTCTGTGTGTGTGTGTGTGTGTGTGTGTGTGTGTATGTGTGTGCCAAGACACTACTCCTCAAGCTAAGGACTCTTTTGTTAAATCTCCATTCCACCATGGGCCAATACCAGCACACAGCTCACACCCAAGCCACACATAACACACCAAGCAGGTTCAACAACACCCAAACTAAGTTCTATTCTCATTAGAGTCCACCAATCACTACTTGGATGCCCTGGCAATGTCACTGTACTATAGCCATTTCTAAATACTTGTTGTCAATTTCTGCATTTATTAGACCAAGAGCACCCAATTTGCAAACTAGTCCCAATCCTCAGACTTTGAGTAGTACTGCACTAGAGTATTTTAAAATCAAATCTAAGGCATTATTTTATTGCATCTGTAAATTCAGCATGTATCTCCAATGGATAAGTACGTTTTTGTTGTTGTTGCTGTGTCACCCAGGCTGGAGTGCAGTGGTGCGATCTTGGCTCACTGTAACCTCTGCCTCCCGGGCTCAAGTGATCCTCCCACCTCAGCCTCCCGAGTAGCTGAGACTATAGGTTATGCAACACCACGCCCAGCTAATTTTTTGTATTTTTGGTGGAGAAAGCATTTCACCTTGTTACCCAAGCTGGTCTTGAACTCATGAGCTCAAGTGATCCGCCTGCCTCGGCCTCCCAGAGTGCTGGGATTATAGGCATGAGCCACGGTGCCCGGCCTTGCACTTTTTAAAAACAACCAGAATATAATACTCCCAAGAAAACAATCAATAATTCCTGAACATCACCTACTATTTAGTCCATGTTCAATTTTCCCCAATTATCTCAAAAATGCCTTCTTACAGTTGGTTTGTTGGAATCAGGATTCAAACAAGGACTTTGCATTTGGTTGACATATCTTTTAAGCCAAACTATAGTAGTCTCTCTCTCCTTTAAAAGCTGTTTTTAAGCCATTCTCCAAATAGATTGGTTTACCATTAACTATAAAAATTTCCTGACCCATCATGCTTCCAGTGGTTTTCCATGCATTTGCTGTGGCTTAAAAACAAATTACTTCCTCCCCCTAAAGATACCCATTATCTATGCCTATTAGAGGCACATTCACATTCCCCAGACTTTTCGCCAGGGCACCAGAATGATTTAGATTACCATATATTAAAAAAGTGCCGGTCACTCTCGCTGTCTTATCATCTCTGGTTCTCTTTGTCTCCAATGGGTCCATTCATACAGCAGATACTGTGAATGTTATTAAATGAACCATGAGTATTCTTGCCCTTGATGTGCCAAAGCAGTGTTTACCAGGTACATTCATTTCTTTGGGGACCTATGCAGACATACAGTGGGCCTAGTGGGAAAGTGAGGAGCTTAATATGACTTGAGATACTCAAGTGATTTGATTTGGACCAGATCCATCGGTGGCTGTCACACAATGACATCTTTTTCCATACCCCTCACCACTAAGGCTACAGAAGCTCAGGTAACTTTGGGTCTTCGTTGGCCAACACTTCAGGAAGAATCATAGAAAAATCATAGAACAGAAAAAATAATCTGAGCAACTATGCAGTCAAGCCCCCTGAAGGGATGGAGACAAAGGCCCCCACAGCTATCTAGATGCCTCCTGGACAAGAGCCCTGGTCTCTGGCCTCCAGAGGAGGCTCTGTGTATATGGGATATCAATTTCTATGCCACTCAGGGTTCTCAGTTGCACATAACAGAAAACGATTCTGGCTGACTTTAATAGGAGGATAGTAGGTGGCTGGCAGAATTGACAGGATGGGTAACCAGGTTTTGAAATTGGGCAGGCTCTGAGGGAGGCTGGGCAGCAAGGAGACAGCCTGGGCCATGCTTCAGGGGCAGTCTGGGTAGGATGTCCCCTAACTGTGGCTCTGTTGCCACTCTGGCTGCTGGACATCAACACAGCTGAACACCAGAGTCAGATGCCACTGCTGCTTGAAATTCTAAACTGTCCCTGAGTCTAAATTAAAACTCCTGGTGTACGGAAAAGAAAGAGAGGGCGGGCGCGGTGGCTCAAGCCTGTAATCCCAGCACTTTGGGAGGCCGAGACAGGTGGATCACGAGGTCAGGAGATCGAGACCATCCTGGCTAACATGGTGAAACCCCGTCTCTACTAAAAATACAAAAAACTAGCCGAGCGAGGTGGCGGGCGCCTGTAGTCCCAGCTACTCCGGAGGCTGAGGCAGGAGAATGGCGTGAACCCGGGAGGCGGAGCTTGCAGTGAGCTGAGATCCGGCCACTGCACTCCAGCCCGGGCTACAGAGCAAGACTCCGTCTCAAAAAAAAAAAAAAAAGAAAAAAGAAAGAGAGATCAGACTGTTACTGTGTCTATGTAGAAAGGGAAGACATAAGAAACTGCATTCTGACCTGTACCCTGAACAATTGTTTTGCCCTGCGATGCTGTTAATCTGTAACTTTGCCCCAACTTTGAGCTCACAGGAACATGTGTTGTATGGAATCAAGGTTTAAGGGATCTAGGGCTGTGCAGGATGTGCCTTGTTAACAACATGTTTACAGGCAGTGTGCTTGGTAGAAGTCATTGCCATTCTCCAGTCTCAGTAAACCAGGGGCACAATGCACTGCGGAAAGCCGCAGGGACCTCTGCCCTGGAAAGCCGGATATTGTCCAAGGGTTCCCCCCATGTGATAGTCTGAAATATGGCCTCGTGGGATGGGAAAGACCTGACTGTCCCCCAGCCTGACACCCGTGAAGGGTCTGTGCTGAGAAGGATTAGGGAAAGAGGAAAGCCTCTTGCAGTTGAGATAGAGGAAGGCCACAGTCTCCTGCCTGCCCCTGGAAACTGAATGTCTCGGTATAAAACCCGATTGTACATTTGTTCTGTTCTGAGATAGGAGAAAAACCGCCCTGTGGCGGGAGGCGAGACATGTTGGCAGCAATGCTGCTTTGTTATTCTTTACTCCACTGAGATGTTTGGGGGAGAGAAAAGCATAAATCTGGCCTACATGCACATCCAGGCATAGGACCTCCCCTTGAACTTATTTGTGACACAGATTCCTTTGCTCACATGTTTTCTTGCTGACCTTCTCCCTATTATCACCCTGCTCTCCTATCACATTCCTCTTGCTGAGATAGTGGAAAGAGTAATCAATAAAACCTGAGGGAACTCAGAGACCAGTGCCGGTGCAGGTCCTCCATATGCTGAGCACCAGTCCCCTGGGCCCACTGTCCTTTCTGTATACTTTGGCTCTGTGTCTTATTTCTTTTCTCCGTCTCTTGTCCCACCTGACGAGATATACCCACAGGTGTGGAGGGGCAGACCACCCCTTCATCCTGGGTGGGAGCATTTGATTGGCCGAGGCTAGATAATATGAGTGTCCTCTAGTGACCAGGGACCAGGGAAAGGGCATCTGGCTTGGCTCCTTTCTATAGTAAGAAGTAGATCCTGCCGGCCTTCATGATCACATCACAGAGGGAAGGGCATTAGGATGCTAAGTAACCCCCACAACCGCAAATGACTATTTCACCTCCCCATTTGGACTTCTGTGAGCATATAGACATCACCAACAGTTTTGTCTTTGCTTTGTTTTTCTTGAGACAGGGTCTCACTCTGTCACCCAGGCTGGAGTGCAGTGGCATTATCATGGCTCACTGCAGCCTCTGGCCTCCTGGGAACAAGCAATCCTCCAGCCTCAGCCTCCTGAGTACCTGGGACTACAGGCATGAGCCATTATGCTTGGCTTGCTTTTTATTTTTTTAATTTCCCGTGGAGACGAGCTCTTGTGATGTTGCCCAGCCTGGTCTTGGACTCCTGGGCTCAAGCAATTCTCCTACCTCGGCCTCCCAAAATTCTAGGATTAGAGGCGTGCGCCACTGTGCACGGCAGTTACTTTATTTCTACAAAATATGGAGGCATTTCCTGTCACTCCTCAAATGAGTTACACCCCCCACAAAAAGCACTGTTCTAAGTGCTGAGTTTGCAAAGGCTTTCACCTCACTGAAGGGGAAAGAATTTCTTCTGTCTCACTAGTTCACTGATTGCCTCCTTCTGGCCCAATATCTGGGGGAAAACTAAAGATCCATCTGTCCACTTGACTTTTGCTCAGATGCTTAGTGTGCAGCACATTAGCTTCCAGGGGCATTGAAACTTCTTCTCCAAGGGTTCCATTAGTGATTAGACATGCACTTTAAAGTATGTCATGCTGCCACGTATCAGACTGGGACAGAGATGAACTGGAACATGAGGGATGTGTTGAGGTGACAGCCAGGATTCTGCCATTGTTCTTTCAGTGTACTTCTGATGCCTCTCAAATTCCACAAGGGGAGGTGTTGATGTGTGTGGTTAAGTAACATGAAGCCAGAGCTGACACTGTGGCAGCTGCTCCCAAAGGCACAGAGTTGTCTTTGTTGCCAGGAAAAGATGCCCTTGAATTTTCTGGGCTGAGGTAAGAAAGTTTGGCAGATCCTGCCTTCTCTGCTTTCTGATTGCCTTAATGGATTACAAGATAGAAAATAAGGAGCCAGAAGGACCTTCAGAGAATCTATCCACGGCCTGTGTGTCTTAGGTTCTCCCTGGAAATAGACTCTCAGGCACAAATTCAAGTGCAAGGAGTTTATTTGAGTGGGAAAGCAAGGAACTGAGACAGGAGAGGGAAAAAAAAGCAGTGAAAGGTACATTATCAAGCAACTTACCACTGTGGGCACCTGGAACTTAATCCTACTGGAGCCAGCGCAGATTGGAAGCCTCAAGGTTATCCTGTACAAGGACTAAGGCAGCTGGGGTATTTAAACACCGGTCCCCATCCGTCTTTGGTTGAAGGCTGAGACTGGGAGGGCACTAATTTCCCAGCACTTCCAGCTTGCTGTGTGAATGGGCAAAGCAAGCTCTGGTCACCAGACAAAGCCCTCGGGCAAAGAGGCAGATGCCAGCTGTTATAAGTCAGGTGCTGTGCCACAAAATGCTAAGGCCCGAGGGGGCATGGGCAGGGCACCCAAAGCATCTGCTGTACTGTGTCCACTCTCATCCTCCAGACTGTGGACAAACTTCCTGTTCATCACTCATTCAAAGTGCAGCATAAATCTTCCCAGAATCATCCAGGCATGGTAGCTCACGCCTGTAATCCCAGCACATTGGGAGGCCGAGGTGGATGGATCACCTGAGGTCAGGAGTTCGAGACCAGCCTGATCAACATGAAGAAAATCTGTCTCTACTAAAAACACAAAATTAGCCTGGCTTGGTGGTGCATGCCTGATCCCAGCTACTCTGGAGGCTGAGGCAGGAGAATCGCTTGAACTTGGGAGGCGGATGTTACAGTAAGCCAATATCGTACCGTCGCACTTCAGCCTGGGCAACAAAGTCTGTCTCAAAAAAAAAAAAAAATTCCTCCCAGAATCAATCGGGAGGTGCACATCCTCCAGTATCCACAAAACCAGATTTCTAATTGGTACAGGTTGCTTATCTCACTATTTGCTGCTCAGTAACTCTCCACCCGTGTTACAGAGTCACTCGGGTTTAATCTTCTTTCAGCCCTACCAGAAAACTCATCAGCAGCCCACAGACCCTGACCACAGCCCTGGCATAACTGAACAAATGCTGACCGATTGACTCACTCTCATGTCCTTCCATTCAGTAAATGTCCTGGATATTTGGAAATGCCATAGTTCACAGCCAATGCACTTTCAACAGGTCCTGAAAAATGATTTGGAGAGGTTTACAATTTGCTAAATGTGTTGAGTCTGGGATTGGTAGAGAACCATGACTTTGGGAGAATAGAACGTTTCTCTTCTCTGGGACATAGGTCAGGTTCCTTCAGCACTATGGATAGAATTTGCTTAAACTGTGGGTCAGCTAGCTGTGAGTTGCAACTTGGGGGTGTCTGTGAGAGGCTGGGTCGTTGGTGAAAGCAGAAACACTTACTTAGTTTTGTCTGGTGTATGAACATCCTACTAAGATTTATTGAAGGAATTGAAAGACCATCTGGGGTTTGCCATGTGATCTTATATTAATGAAGGGATATATTTGAGTCTCATGTCTTGCTGGTTTTCATCATTCATTTTTTTTTCTTTTTCACCCTGAGTATCAGCCTTTAATAGAAATTGTGATAGCTCAAGATCAGGTGGTTTCATCAGAAAGGACCTTAATAGGTCACCTGGGTAGCCCCTCAGTCTCCAGGCTACACCATGCTTAAACTGTTCCTAACAGGACACTGCTTATCCACAGTCTGGACATTTTTCCAAAAGTGGGGTCAGGCTGGGTGCAGTGGCTCACGCCAGACCAGCCTGGCCAACATGGTGAAACCCTATCTCTACTAAAAATACAAAAATTAGCCAGGCATGGTGGCACACACCTGTAATCCCAGCTACTCGGGAGGCTGAGGCAGGAGAATTGCTTGAACCCGGGAGGCAGCGGTTGCAGTGAGCTGAGATCGCGCCACTGCACTCCAGCCTGGGTGACAGAACAAGACTTCATCTCAAAACAAAACAAAACAAAAGAGGGGTCAAAGAAATGCCATTTGCATTATCAGCACCTATATTTTTCTGCCCAGATCATAAAGTTATAGCATCTATCTTATTTATATCAAATATGTCATCTACATCTATGTTTACAGCTATATCATTTATCTATAGGCTATATCTTATAACATCATTTGCCTCTATATTTACACATACTCCACCTACATCTGTGTTCACAACTTTATCATCTCCAGCCCCATTTTCATCTTTACTATCTGCATCACCTATACCTATGCTTACATTACATCAATATCTACATCAACATTTTGATCTACACCATCTGTACCAGTGGTTCTCAACTGGGGCAGCTTTGCCCAGGGACATTTGGCAACTTCCAGAAAGACTTCTTATTGTTACAGCTCAGGGTTGGGGGGAGAAATGCCCTCAGCATCTAGGCCAGGGATGCTGCTAAATCCCAGGGACGCTGCTAAATCCTGCAATGCACAGGATAGTCTTTGACAACAAAGATATATTCAGCCTAAAATATCAATAGTGCTGAGGTTGAGAAACCCTAATCTACATCACCTTCCTCATCTGCATCCATATTTACAGTTATGCCATGCACATCTGCATCTATATTTGCATCTACTCTATCTATATCTGTGTATATATCTACACCATCCACTCTACATTGGCATCTACGTAATTGACGGCTACCTTGACAGCATCTACAATATCTATGTTAACTACATTGACATCATCCACTCCACCTACATCATCCACATCTACAGGATCTAAACTTTGCATGCACATCTATATCTAATTATATACATGATATGACAATCAACACATGTTTGTTATATCAAAATGAGTGGTCCTTTTAGACTAGAAGGAAATTTTAATTTTAATTTTTCCCTCCCCTGGCCTCACACATAAAATGTAAGTGGAACAGATCCTTACCTGGCAGGGGAGATACCATGATCATGAAGGTGGTTTTCCCAGGGTGAGGTTTATCCATTGCACTCTAGACGTGCTGACCCTGTGATTTCCCCAAATGTGGGAAACTCAATTGCATAATTTGTGGCAGTGGGAACTATGTTCTCACTATTCCCTGTTTTTTTAAAAAAGGGAGTAGAACAGAGGCCAATCATTGTCTATTATACTCCCTGAAGTATAAGAGGCACGAGCTCTTTTCCGACTCTGTTATTGCTTGCAAACACCTCAATATTGTTGGCTTATGGGCTTTGATAAGCAACCAAGGAGGCTTCCATTTTGATCTGGGTTGAAGTGAGAAGTGAAACATGTGTCTGATAAATTTCATTCCTGCTCTGTCTTTGCTTGCCAGCCTCTCAGGATGAGAGGGCATCAGATGCAGAGACACTTGTCTCACAATTCATCACAATGATGATAAGGAATAGTTTCTTCTCAAAAGAGCAATCACTGCACTTGGAGAACCTGATATGGTTGATCACATCTTGTTCCACCGGAACTGGTCTGGGCTGGAAAACATGCAGTTGACACATGGGAAGCCGCAGATACTGTTATTTCAGGCTGGGCTCTTCGGGTCTCAGAATAGCAAAAGACATCTGATTCCATGACCAAAACAGCAGCTTGGGTTGCCACGTTCAGTTAAGCTTCCTTAGGTACATGAGCTGATTTGTCAGCCAAGACAGAAGTCAAGTGATGTTTCTAGATGAAATTGAGAACACGGGGGATAGACAAACAAGAGCAAATCCCTGTGGCTTCTTTAGCCTGTGACATTTACTCAATAACTTTGCTTCCTGGTAGAAACCCTTGCCTCCTGGAGACCAATATTTTTCCTCCAGGAACAAGATTGGCCTGAGGCAAAGTTTCAAAACAGACTCTTTCTCACCTTTTTATATTCTCATTCTTTGTAGTGTTTTCAAATTCTCAATAAATATTAATACTTGGAACTTGGAAATGAGAAATCAGAAGTTATTTACTCATTATTACGGATTTAACATTTTTGTTTGTTTGTTTGTTTTGAGACTGAGTCTGGCTCTATAGCCCAGGCTGGAGTGCAGTGGCACGATCTCGGTCACTGCAACCTCCATCTCCCAGATTCAAGCGATTCTTATGCCTCAGCCTCCCAAGTAGCTGGGATTACAGATGCCCCCTACCATACCCGGCTAATTTTTGTATTTTTAGTAGAGACAGGGTTTCACCATGTTGACCAGGCTGGTCTTGAACTCCTGACCTCCAGTGATCCACTCGCCTCGCCCTCCCAAAGTGCTGAGATTACAGGCATGAGCCACCGCGCCTGCTAGATTTAACATATTTTGATAAATAAGAAATATTCTGTCTAGTAGTATTTAGAAGGAACTATAAACAAATATCCGAACCTTGTCAAAGGCTAGCAAACATTACTAAATAGTTTTTGAATAATCTAACATTCAAATCTAGCCCAGCAAAGTTAACAGAATTACATAGAAATCACAATTCAAAATCGTCAATTTATAGATTTTTTTGCTTCCAAAAGTTGTTATTTCTTGGAACATCACTCTCTGGGTCTGTGTAAAGTGTGCTATAAAAAGTGCAAAGTTCTTTTTTTAATTTTATTTTTAAAACTTTCTCTCTTTTTCTGTTTTTTGTCTCTTTCTGTCACCCAGGCTGGAGTGCAGTGGCACAATCTTGGCTCACTGCAACCTCTGCCTCCCATATTCAAGTGATTCTCCTGCCTCGGCCTCCTGAGTGGCTGGAACTACAGGCACCCGCCATCATGCCCAGCTAATTTTTATACTTTTAGTAGAGACGGGGTTTCATCATATTGGCCAGGCTGGTCTCAAACTCCCGGCCTCAGGTGCTCCACCTGCCTCAGCCTCCCAAAGTGCTTGGAATATGGGCATGAGCCACCACACCTGACCTAAAAAGTGTAAAGTTCTTAATATTTATTTTATTTGCAAGAATGCCTCCCAATTAGCAGCAGATAGAGCCAGGAACACAGGCTTGTAACATGGTATTAATTATAAGCAAGGCAGACTGATCAGCCCATGGCACCTGCTCTACATGTGCTCCCCTCCTTGCTCTCAGAAATGCTGACCTCAACCTTCAACTGCTGCGTCAGCTGATCTTGCCTTCAATGGATCCCTCAATGAATCCCTAATACCACTGAGGCCTCTGCTGATTTTTAAGCTTTAATTCTCACAGAATTGCAATACCTTTCTTCCATTTTCTCAACTAATCTGTCTCAGAATTGGGGATGTGGAAAAGTATATAAATTGTCTACGAAATGCTGGGAAGGAATTTTCTCATGGCCACACTACTCATCAGGTCATCAGTGGGGACTCCCTCTTCCCTGGCCTGGTGCTCTGACCGCCCGAAGTTTCCTTCTACCTGGTCCCTCTCAGCTTACCCTTTTCCCTTCATCATTTAAGCTTCAAGGATACACACTCCCTACCAGAAAAACTCCAGGGTTCTCCCAGCTGGACTTCAGACTTGAAGAGAACAGCAATCCGACTGAACTATTTCACCCTGAAGTATGAATAACTAATATGCCTTCTGTAGGAATTAGAAGCATAATCAAAATAATGGAAATATTTTTGCAAGTGTGGGAAAAATAGTCTGACACAGCATTCCCTTCAATGATAGCAGAAGAAAATGCTTTCAAGGGCCACCTAGATTATGGGCACTGGGCTGGACGTGAGACCATAAAGAGTGGTGGAGACAGAGTGTGGTCAAACTTCAACTAAAGGCACTTGAATTCAAATGTTTAAAACAACCAACCAGTAAGAGCCAAATGTAACTCACTTCAGTGACGGCCACTCAGGCTACGTGTTTTTGATCTCTCTGTTGAATACTTCAGTGAGATATGGGCCTAATGGAAGCCAATTCTTGTTGCTAAGCCAACTTCACACCCCAGAGAGTTAGAATCACAGATTAAAACATTCTAACCACCATGGTTAAAAAAAATAGGTAAAATGTCATTATTTTTAATGTTAGACTTTCAATAAATTTAGTAGTCAGATGAGAAAAATCATATCCCATATGTAGACTACGTATTTGCAAACAAGGTAAGGTGAGGAATTCGGAAACTTATAACTATATGCTCCTTCCATTTAACCAGTGCACCTATGTTAGGAATGTTCCCTTATATTACGTAATTGGTTGATCACCTTTATCCATATACAAATTCAAATGCAATCCTAACGGTTAAATGAGATCATAGCTTACTGCACTACAACCTTGAACTCCTGGGCCAAGCCATCATTCTGCCTCAGCCTCCTGAGTAGCTGGTACTATACATAGGCACGCACCACTTTGCCTGGCTAGCCATTGGCTTTTTATCCATTAAATATATCTTGAATGCAGTGCAACACTCACCACAGTTGCTTGATGTGATTCTTCCCTTTTAACTCTGTTGGAAACATTTTCACAGTCGAAGTTTGTCTTACATGTACAAATGTGCACAATGTTGTCTCACTGTGGCCTGCTGTTCTAGTAGCCATATCTTTATTCCCTTAACTGTGATGTTTGACTGCGATGCCGCATAAAAGGCACCATTTGGGGGAAAAAAGATTTTAATCAACATATACTTCAGCTGCTCTATGTCTTCTTAACATGATGGTGGGTTTCCTCCAATACAAAGGGTCTCAGTTCCCCTGTAGAATTTTTCTTAGCATGTCTGTGATTACTTGAAGTGTTATTCTTTAATGACTTCCGAATCTTTCTACCAGGCTGAGGTGATCTTTGCAATGTGAAAGATACTGAACTCTACTTGGGCCCTAAAATCTCATTGTCCTTCTTCCTTGATGTAGATATTGAAGATTTTAATATCTCATTTTCATCTCCATCACTTGAGATTGTTGAGATGGTTCTTGCCCACCTGGGAGAGAACATCAGCCAGGCAGAGAACATCAGCCAGGTTCTTGCCCACCTGGGAGAGAACATCAGCCAGGCCCACCTGGGAGAGAACATCAGCCAGCTCACAGAGGAAGGAATGTGAGCATTAAAAGCCAACAAGGCTGTTTCAAATCAGAGTTCTGTCATAAATAGCTGCGTTACCTTGAGCAAATTGCTGGACTTCTCTCTCTGTTTTTTTTTTTTTTTTTTTAGATGGAGTGTTGCTTTTGTTGCCCAGGCTGAAGTGCAATGGCACAATCTCAGCTCACTGCAACCTCTGCCTCCCAAGTTCAAGTTCAGCCTCCCAAGTAGCTGGGATTACAGGCACCCACTGCCATACCCAGCTACTTTTATTTTTATTTTTATTTTTTGCAGAGACAGGGTTCCACCATGTTGGCCAGGTTGGTCTCAAACTCCTGACCTCAGGTTATCTACCCATCTCAGCTCCCAAAGTGCTGGGATTACAGGTATGAGCCACCATGCCCAGTCTGCTTAAATTCTCTTAATTGTGCTGTTTTTATCTGCCTCAGAGGAGTATTTTAAGGATTCACAGAAATGACGTTTAAGATGCAGGAAGCACATCTTAGAACAGAGGAGGCTTATAGAAGCCCTCAATACATGGCATCGGTTCTTATTCTTCCCCATGCTTTAGGCATCCCTTCTATATCCCCACCTCTTTTTCCTTATTCATCCAATTCTGTGTCGGTTTCCTTGGGCTGCAGTAACAAACTACCACAAACTTGGTGGCTTAAAACTTATTCTCTCACAGTTCTGAAGCTAGAAGTCTGAAATCAAGAATCGAGGTTTCAGCAGGACTGTGTTCCCTCTGAATCCTACAGGGAAGCATCCTTCCTTGCTTCTTCCCAGTTTTGGATGGTTGACAGCAATCCTCTGCATTCCTTGGCTTGTATTAGGTTGGTGCAAAACCAATTGTGGTTGTTGCCATTAAAAGTAATGGCAATTGGTTTTGTACCAAGCTAATCGCTACATCTCTCCATGTGTCCCTCTTCCCATGACATTCTTTCCTGGGTTTCCTCTGTGTCTCTGTATCCAAATCTCCCTCTTCATATAAAAACACCAGTTGTTGAATTTAAGGTCCTGATTCAATATAACCTCATCTTAACTAGTCATCTCTGCAAAGACTCTATTTCTACCATGAGATCACATTCTGAGGGTCCAGATTAACATGAATTTTGGGGGGATGCTATTCCACCCAGTATCTTCACTTTGGGATGTTCAAGTCTTGCCCACCAGGAAGGCCCAGCTCAGATTCCATCGCCTAGGTGTATTGTCCCTAACTGACAGCTCCTATGACCATCCCATGGCATAAACCACGGGAACACATCTGTCCTGTGCCCAGGGGTGCGCTGGTAAATGTTTAGCAAACAGCTCCATCGCGTAGGTGCAGGCAGGGAAATCCTGATATATATGCAGCTGGTTTATGTGCTGTATTCTCCCACCACGGCCAAGTTCAAGCTATCAACATGCTGTTAATCAACTTTTGAAATTTCTGAAAATTTAGCAATCAGCTCTCTCAAGCTGCTATGAGGTAACTCAAAGATGAGTGGCACACTGCCTTGTAACTACTGTTTTGTCTCTAATGTTACTCATCATCCTATGAAATAATAAGTTTCTCTGACATATATTTACTTAAGAGCCAGCTCAAAATCATCTCCAGTGGAAGCCTTGAGGGCCCCTGCCAACCTTTGAAATCTTCAGTGGCCCAATTTTGTATTTTCTATTTTCCTCCAAAGAAGCACTCATAATCCTGTATTATAATAATGTGTTCACTTCTTTGAATTCTTGACAGACTCACTGAGGGCAGTTACTGTGTGTCCTAGTTGTCCCTGAATCCCAACAACTTGCACAATGTCAGACTCTCTGCCGGAGCTCACTTGTCAAATTGAATTGATCGAAAGGATCAGGGTCCAGTCAATGTCTTGTTTTGTCTCCCACAGTGTCATGCACATAGTAGACATTCAGTACACCTTTCCCCAAATCACACAATATCATAATTTTGGCCCCAAGAGTAGATCTCCCACTCTCATGCTGTTTGAATGCCCTCCCTAATAGTGGTTTCCATACCTGGTTGTGCATTATTCATTCATGCACATGCAATATGCATCCTGTTGAATGAATGAAAGAAGCACAACCAGATATGGGAACCATCATAACAGCCACCATGAGCCAGGTACTGTTCTAGGTGCTTGGAATAGAGTACACAATGAAACAGGCGAAAACTCCTCCCCTCATGGAGCTTAGATTCTAGTGGGAGAGATAGGAAACAAACAAGCAAAACATACGTGGTGTTCTACTGGTTGTGGTAAGTGCTTTGGAGAACAACGGAACAGAAGAAAGGATAGAGCATGCTGGCAAAGGGAGAGGGAGAAAATCTCAGAAGACCACACTGAAAGGTGGAATTGAAGCAAATTCCTGAAGTAGGGAAGGAGGGAGGGAGCATGAGAATCTCTGGCCTTGTATGAGGTCACAGTAAGTGCAAAGGACCTGAGGCAGAAGAATGCTTGGCATGTCTGAGGAACAGCACAGAGGCCAGTGTTGCTGGAGAAGAGTGCATGAGGGGGAAAGCAAGAGACATGAGAGACATACTAAGAGCCAAATTGTAAAGGGTCGGTAGCCACTGTAAGGACTCTGTCTCATGAGTGACATGAGAGCTGTTGAGGACATTTTCAGTAGAGGAATGACATGACTAAAGATGTTAGTGTACTCTGTTTAGATATCATATGGAGGATGGATTGTAAAGAGACAAGGACAGAAGTAGGGAGACCAATGAGGAGGCCATTCATTGTGTAGGTGAGGGTCGATGATGACTTGTGGCAGTGGTGGTAGTCAATGGAGGTGGAAATTAGTGGCCAGATTCTGGGCATATTTTAAAGGCTGAGTCTACAAGATTCTTAAAGAGATTAGCTATTGGATATGAGAGGACAGAGGAGTTAAGAATGACTCCAAGTTTTGTGGCTAAGTGCCTGAAATTATGGAGACACCATTTACTGGGATGAGGAAGCCTAAAGGAGCAGCACATTCACATGGAAATATCAAAAGTTTAGTGTTGGACAGGTGAGGTCTGAAATGGATATGCAACATCTAATTATAGGTGTCAGATAGGCAATTGCATAGTTGAGCCAGAATTCAGAAGATAAATTGGAATTGGAGTTATAAATCTTGAAGATCTCACCCAATTAATGATGACACTTAAAATCAAGAGATTGGATGAGAGCACCAAGAAGGAAGAATGGATAGAGAAGAGAAGAAGTCCAGTGCTGAGGCTTGGGACACTCTGATGTTTAGAGATTGGGGGAATGAGGAGCCAACAAAAGAACCTGAGATGAAGAGCTCGGAGACACAGGTGAGTGCAGTGTTTCAGGAACTAAGTAAAAAAAGGATTTCAAGGTGGAGAGAATGTTCAGCTGTGTCATAGGCTACTAATAGGTCAAACGAGATGACTACAGGGCAATATTTTGAGCAAATGTATGCCAACAAATAAGAAAACATAGATGAAATGGACAAATTCAAAGAAAAACACAAACTACTTAACAGGACTCAAGAAGAAATAGAAAACCTAGGCCGTGCATGGTGGCTCATGCCTGTAATATTAGCACTTTGGGAGGCTGAGGCGGGTAGATCCCTTGAGCTGAATAGTTCGAGATCAGCCTGGACAAGAAGCAAAACCATGTCTCTACCAAAAAAAAAAAGTAAACATTAGCCGGGCATGGTGGTGCATGCCTGTGGTCCCAGCTACTTGGGATGTTGAGATGAGAGAATCACTTGAGGCCAGGAGGTTGAGACCACAGTGAGCCGTGATCACACCACTGTACTCCAACCTGGGTGACAGAGTGAGACCCCGTCTCAAAAAACAAACAAACAAAAAAAAGGGCAGAGGGGCAGAGTGTGGTGGCTCAAGCCTGTAATCCCAGCACTTTGGGAGGCCAAGGCCGGCGGATCACGAGGTCAGGAGATCGAGATCATCCTGGCTAACACAGTGAAACCCCGTCTCTACTAAAAAAACAAAAAGCTAGCCGGGTGTGGTGGCAGGCACCTGTAGTCCCAGCTACTCGGGAGGCTGAGGCAGGAGAATGGCGTGAACCTGGGAGGTGGAGCTTGCAGTGAGCCGAGACTGCGCCACTGCACTCCAGCCTGGGCAGCAAACAGAGCGAGACTCCGTCTTGGGAAAAAAGAAAGAAGAAGAAATAGAAAATCTGAACAGATCTATACCAATTAAAGAATACTCAATTAGTAATTTTAAAACTTTCCCCAAAGAAAAGCCTAGTTTCAGATAGCTTCATTGGTGAATTCTATCAAACATTTAAAGTAAAATTAAGATGAATCCTTTACAAACTCTTTCAAAAAAAAAAAAAGAAGAAGAAGAAGACGAAGCAGCGAAGAGGAAGAGGAACACTTCCCAACCCTGGCAGGCCAGTGATAACCTAATACCAAACCAGACAATGCCAGTGTACCTTATGAGACACACGCAAAAATCTTAAGCAAAGTACTAGCAAACTGAAGCCAACAATATATAAAAGGCATTAGATGTCACTAACAAGTGGGATTTATCCAAGATATGCAGGGCTCATTCACTATTCAAAAATCTATCAGCATAATATACCTTATTAAGAGAATAAAAGGAAAAAAACTACCACATGATCATCTCACAGATACTGAAAAAGCATTTGACAAAATCTAACAGTCTTTTGTGATTAAAACAAAAAGTCAACAAACTAGAAATCTAAGGATATTTTCCTGACCTGACAAAGGACGTCTATAAAAAGCCCATGGCTAACATCATACTTAATGGTAAAAGACTGAAAGTTTTCCCCCTAAGATCAGGAACAAAACAAAAATAAGAGAAAAATATCCACTCTCGCCATTTTTATTAAGCATTTTACTGGCAGTACTAGGTAGGCTAATTAGACCAGAAAAATAAATGAAAGGCATCCAGGTTGGAAAGAAAGAAGTAAAAATATACCTATTTGCATATGACACAATTGTGTATATAGAAAATCCTAAGAAATGCAAACACACACACACACACACACACGCACGCAACTATCAGAACTGATAAACAAGTTCTAGTTCAGAAAGGTTGCAAGATACAAGAAGAGTACACAAAAGTCAATTGCATTTCTACATACTAGCAATGAAAGGAAATTAAGAAAACAACTTCATTTACAATAACATCAAAAAAAATCTTAAAAATAAATTTAACAAAAGAAGTGCAAGACTTCTACACTGAAAACTACAAAACATTGTCAAATTAGATGACACCCAAATAAGTGGAAAGACATCCTGTGTTCATGCATCATATGACTTAATATTGTTTAGATGACAGTCTTCCCCAAACTGATCTACAGTTCCAATGCAATCAGTATTAAAATCCCAACTGCCTTTTTTTTTTCAGTAATATGCAAACTGATTCTAAAATTTTTATGGAGATTCAAAGGGCCCAGAATAGCCAAAACAGTCTTAAAAAAAAAAAAGAACAAAGTTGAATGACTCACACTTCTTGATTTCAAAACTTACTACAAAGCTACTGTAATTAAGATTGTGTGGTACTGGCATAAGAATAGACATGTAGGTCAATAGAATAGAATTGGAATATAAAAATAAAAACACATATTTATGTAAAATTGGCACAAAGGTGCCAAGAGAATTCAAGGGGGAAAGAATATTCTTTTCAACAATAACGCTGACTCACCTGGATATCCATATGCAAGAGAACGAAGTTGTATTCCTACCTGACATCACATACAAAATGAACTCAAAATGGATCATAGGCATAAATGTAAGACCTCAAAGTGTAAAACCTTAGAAGGAAACATAGGAGAAAATCTTGAGCCTTAGACTAAGAAATGATTTCTTAGATATAATACCTAAAGCAAAAGCAACCAAAGAAAAAGCAGATAAATTGGATGGCATCAAAATTTAAAACCTTTGTGCTTCAAAGTACACCATCAAAAAATTGAAAAGACAACCAGAAAATGGGAGAAAATATTTGCAAATCATATATCAGATTAGAGACATATACAAAAGATATATAAAGAATTTACAACTTAGCAATAAAAAGACAAATAACTCAATTTAAAAATTGATTTGAATTTTTTTTAGAGAAGATATACTAATGGCCAATAAGCATGTGAAAAGATGCAAAATTTATTAGTTATTAGGAAATTACAAATCACCATGAGGTATAATTTCATATCCATTAGAATGGCTATAATCAAAAAGTCAGACAAGAATAATTAGTGAGCATACAATGAAATTGGAACCCTCATATATTGCCAATGGGACTGTAAAATGGTGTAACCACTGTAATAAACACTTGGCAGTTCCTTAAAAAGTTAAACATACAAGTTAGCATATGACCTGGCAATTCCACTCGCAAGCATACACTCAAGAGAAACATACAAGTTGGCATATGACCTGGCAATTCCACTCCCAAGTATACACTCAAGAGAAATGAAAACATATGTTGCCCCAAAAGTTGTACACAAACATTTTTAGCAGCATCATTCAAAATAGCCCAAAAGTAGAAACAACCCAAATGTCCATCAACAGATGAATGGGTAAGCAAAATGTGGTATATCCACATAATGAAATAGTACTCAGCTATGAAAAGAAATGATAAAGTACTGACACGGGCTACGACTGGCATGAACATCGAAAACACTGTTTTAAGTGAAAGAAGCCAGACACAAACAGTCACATATTATATGATTCTGTTTATATAAAATGTCCAGAATTGGCAAATCAATAGAGACAGAAATTCATCAGCGGTTGTCAGGGGCTGAGGGAGGAGGAATAGGGAGTAACTACTAGTAAATATGGAGTTTCTTGTTGGGGTGATGAAAAACTTTTTGAAATTAGACAGTGACTATGGTTGTATAACTCTATGTAGATACTAAAGTACTGAATTTTACATTTTAAAGGGAAGAATTTCATTGTGTATAAATTATGTCTAAATAAAGCTGCTATTTTTTGAAATTGCAATAGCAGCTGCCATGTCTTGAATGCCACTGCGTGCCAGGCACAGTCGTAGGGGGTTACAAAAACTAGCTCATTTGCTGCACAGGCCAGGCCTCTGAGGATGATGTTGTTATCCTTCTTCTATAGATGAGGAAGGCAAGTTTCATAGTTAAGTCACTTGTTCCACAATCACACAGTTGGTAAGTGGCCTAAATGGGATTTGATCTGAGGTCTCAAACAAATCTAGGACTACAGTGGAGGTGGCTGGGGACAGGTCAGAAATGAATCAGAAACAAGACTAGTTACAAGAACTCAGACTCCAGACTCGGCCAGACCACCTACAAATGTGACCTGATGCTGAACTCTGTGTATCTCCCTTAACAGAGCCAAAGGGAGGTTCTGAGACTCAGGCAAAGGCTGAGCCCATCGGAATGAGGTAAAACATGTTAGTTTTGGACAGATGAGAACTGTAAAGGCAGTCAAATGATGCCACAAGATCCTTAACCAGCTGAAATGCAGACATCCTGATGCAGGGAATCATCATGGAGGTTGGGCAAGATGTTGTCAGGGTCCAGAGATAAACAAGACCCCTCCCAGGGGCTCTGGAAGGCCTTCCACCCACCCACCCCTACAATTTGCAGTGCTCACAGAAATGCCCACTTCGATGTTATCGTGAGAGGTGTTGTTTCCGGATGGCGCCAGAGCAGAACTGGCCCACTAGGGGCCACAACCCACAGGTTATAAACTAAGGGATCTTGAGAAGGTTCTTAATTAAACAGTGTCCCTGGGTGAACCTCTGCACTGGGTCTGAAATTCTAATCATGGACTCTGTTCCCTTGGATGTCTTCAGGAACAAGTTGTTATGAAATGGTTCCAGGAATAATATTGGTTTGGAGCCTCCTAGCATCATTAGCACTTTGTAATAGCACATTTTGTGCAAACTACCTTTTCACTTTTGGATCTGGTATGGTAGGATGTTAATTAGGTACTCATGGGGCAGGCAGATTATGTAATCTGGGTCATTTGGATGCTTACAGCAGGATGACAAGGAGACAGAGCATGGTCTCTGAGTTACTTCCTTATCTCCCAAAGTTTTTCTCGTGTCTTCCTTTCATCCAGAGGGACCAGGAGAAGTATAAAAGAGGTTATGGAAAGGAAGCACTAGGGGCCACTGTCTGACTTGGTATTTCAATGCCTGCTTTGAGCTTTGCATAACCATCTATGTACCCTTTTTCCTCAAAGCAAGAAGCAGCAGCATCCATGAATACCACTATGTGGGTTTACCCAGAGCAGAGGGCAGGAGCTTGCATGTTACACTCTGCCTCTTACGTACTCTCCCTGTTTCTTTCTCCTTCCACAGCCCCACTGCCAAAACTGTGTTTAAGCATTTCAATAAAAACACTACATTATTATGTAAACAAACCACCACTCTAGCTTTTGAAGAATGCTGTCTATCAATTTCATGAAGTCTTTGGGTAAATTCAAGTATCAAAGGGTTCAGCTTCACTTTGCAATGACTGAGCTGTTTCTCTGGAGGCAGCTCCCATCCTTCATGATGCCCTAACCATTCTCTTTTTTTTTTTTTTCTAAGACAGAATCTCAGTCTGTCACTCAGGCTGGAGTAAAGTGGGGTGATCTTGGCTCACTGCAATCTCCACCTCCCAGGTTCAAGCGATTCTCCTGCCTCAGCCTCCCTAGTAGCTGGTGTTACAGATGTGCACCACCATGCCCGGCTAATTTTTGTATTTTTAGTAGAGATGGGGTTTCGCCATGTTGGCCAGGCTAGTCTTGAACTCTTGGCCTCATGTGATCTACCCACCTCCCAAAGTGCTGGGATTACAGGCATGAGCCACGTGCCCAGCCAACCTGACCATTCTTCACTCTCTCATTGGGCTGTAATTGGGTAGATCTTCTGGATGCCTCTTTACTTCCTCTTTTACCTCGAGGCTGGAAACTGGTCCATGGTCCAGTAGACTGGGGCCTAATAGTAACTGAGGTTTCTACTTTTGTCTGTAGGACCTGGAATACCCCGTTGCCCCTTGGGTCATATTTCTGCAAAGGTTCTTTGTCTTTTCCAAAATTAACTGTGTATTCTGCCTCCACTGTACTTCGAGGGGTGAGACCAAATCCAGTAAGTTTTCTAATATTTATTTTCATACCTGGTAGGATAAAATGCCTTCTAAAAGACAAAAAGATTAAGGTGAGACTGGCTCATCCATTAGTAGTTTACAGTTTCAGACAGTACCATGTTTATATGGCAATATAAAATTATTTGGTGCTCTTTCTGAGTTATTGAGTGAATATAAATGGAAGGAAAGTCAGCTGGAGGAGTGGGAGAAAGAGAGGGAGAGCAGAGCCGGGCACAGTGGCTCACACCTGTAATCCCAGCACTTTGAGAGGCCGTGGCCAGAGGATTGCTTGAGGCTAGGAGTTTGAGATCAGCCTGAGCAACACAGTGAGACTCCATCCCTACAGAAAATTTTAAAAATTAGCTGGGCATGGGGGCACACACTTGTAGTCCCAGCTACTCAAGAGGCTGAGTGGGAGGATGGCTTGAGCCCAGGAGGTCAGTGCTATAGTGAGCCATGATCACACCACTGCACTCTGGCCTGGGCAATGGAGTAAGATCCTGTCTCTAAAATGATTTAATTAAACTAGAAAGAAAAAGAGAGGGAGAACAATCCTTTAATAGGACTTATGAGAAGTAGTTCACTATAGAGTTATATCTTTGTTACCCAGACCAAAAATATGGGCAATGACATCTTGGGAGGTTTTAGAATACGCACGCATATTTATATAAAAATAATGGCTCCTCAAGAGTCATTATGAATTGCTGAAAAATAAAATATTCATCGTTGTAAAACTGAAATTAACCTACATAAAGTTTTCCTGGAGTCTACATCTATAGAATACATTTTTGTTGAGGAGAGGTCTGCCTGGGAGTTGGTACGCTCTAATATTCACCATAAATAATTAAAAATTCAGCATCTGCAGAACAGTGCCTCCTCTCAGAGCAAAGTCAGCCAAATCTCTCAGAATCGCAGAAGCAGAACCAACTTACATTTCATGACTCCTGAGGATCAGCACAGAGAGAAGGGCCAGGGAGATGCAGCAGGCAGAGAAGGGGAGGGAGAGCTCAAAACACAGCACAGGACTGTTTCTGGGTTCTCAATATCAGCCTTTCTGGCCTGAAAGTGGTGTGATTTCAGGGTCATGGCCACCATGTCTGGCTTGGTGCTGGAAATTATACACATTTATGTACATATTTTATAATAAGACCAAACTTCAAAAGTCCCTAGAAGGAGTGCCATATGAAGAAGGCTTTTTCAGGGGAAGAGGAGAAAAAAGTTGTGAATATCAAGGCACCAGAGGTGCAAAGAATTGCTACTAAGAGGTGGAAAGAATCCCAACAGAAAAGGATGCAGGCCTGACATGTCAGTGACCCACTGCTTTGCACAAGTGCTGGAGGAGGAAGGGGCCACACTGCCTGGACTCCCACCAGATGCCCCATCAGTTTCCTCCTCGGTTACCCCCAGATTCCCTTCTGCTTTCGGGATCAGAGGAACCCCAAAGCTCCCCCAGTCTTTTTCATTAGTCCTATCCAAGTGGTATGGATGAGGGAAATGGGCAAGGAACCAGCAGCATCTGCTGCAGGGTGTGTGTGTGTGTGCACGCGCGCACATGCACATGTGTGAGAACATGTGTGTGAAATATCTCTGTAGTCTCTTCTGGAAGCTGAAATCAAAGGAGACTGGAGCATGCTCTCATCCTGCCATACTAACATAGTCTTTCTGCTATTAATTTAATAAATAGATATTAAATCAAATGATTATGAAAATGAGTAAAATGAATAAAGTGTTCTCCCAGTGGGTTTCAGACTCTTTCTCTCTGCCTTACCTGTGCATTACCACTGAGTAAATAAGAATAACCTTTGGCCCTAGGTCCAACGCTTGAGCAAATGTGTGAAGTAAGTGAAGCATGGTTTGGTATTTTTCTAGCAGCCGTCCACCCAAAGCATCCTGGCATCGAGATGCCCATTCTCCCTCCAACTCTGCAGTGGGGGTTGCACTAGGAGGAAGTGTTATGTCACGAGAGCATCAACATCCAAACAATCCAAATTCAAATCCCAGTCCCTGGTATGACCATTTCAGAAACCTGATAGTATCTTCTGGGCATAGTGGCTCACACGTGTAATCTCAGCACTTTGGGAGGTGAAGGTGAGAGGATTGCTTGGGCCCGGGAGACTAGCCTGAGCAACAAAGTGAGACTCCCATTTCTACAGAAAAAATAAAATTAGCTGGGCATGGTGGCATGTGCCTGTGGCGCCAGTTACACAGGAAGCTGAGGTGGATTGCTTGATTCCAGGAGGTCGAGGCTGCAGTGAGCTGTATTCATGCCACTGCACTTCAGCCTGGGCAACAGAGTGAGATTCTGTCACAAAAGAACAAACAAACAAACAAAAACAAAAACACAGTATCTACTAGAGTTGACCCAACAATTTCACATACACATGTAATATACATCTAATGAGTGTATTAGAAACAAGTGCTTATGTCTGCCAAGACACAAGTACACAAGTGTTCATAGCATATTTATTCATATTTCCAAACTGAAAACAATTTAAATATCTACCAATGATAGAATGTAAATACATTGTTTCACCATTCGTACTATGGAATACTACACAGCAATGAAAAGGAATGAATTATTGCTATACACAACAGATGTAATATTGAGTGAAAGTAGTCAGATACAAAGGAGCATATACTATTAATACATGATTCCACCTATACAAAGTTTTAAAACAGGCCAAAATAATCTATGGTGGTAGACTTCAGAGGAATGGTTATCTCTGGAGGGAGTGTTGACTGAAGGCACAAGGGAGCTTTCTGGAGTGCTGGGAATGTTCTGGATCAGGATGTTGACTACATGGGTATATACATGGGAAAAACTCTAATGATCTATATACTTCAGGTGTGTGCACTTCATCATTTGACTCTATGTTAACACATTCAATTTTTGAAAAAAAATTGTCTTAAAATTAATTTTAAGAAGTGAACCAAAAACAAATCTCAGCCTGCTTCTTTCCACCAAATGTTTTGATCATAAACAAAATACTTCAAGTTTTTAATTTTAACCTCATATCCTTCACTTGTAAAGAGGGTGTTAAGAGGCCTGAGCAGTCAGTTTCATAACATTTTTTTTAAAAAAATCCAATGTGCAGCATCTGTGAAAGTGCTTTGGAGACTTTAAATTGTTCTACGAACTGAGTGTGAGTTTCGGGGAGGGACATAAAAAAGAACTGCAGGCACCCTTCGTTCTAGATCCTTTCCAAGTGATATGTGGCAAACTACAGATTTGTCAAGAGATTTGGGTCTTATCAGTTCGTCAGAACCAAAGCATACTTATCCTACTTCTCAATTTCAGTTGCTTGACTTTTCTCCAATTATAAGAAGTGAGACTGTTCATCTGACCATCCCACTATATATAAACTCCAGACTTTTAGAGGAACATCTCCTGTTTTGTCACACTTGAATGGTTGTGGCTCTACCTGTTGCCTTCCCTTGAGAAATGTGAATTTTTACTAATATGTATCTGCATGCAAGTCGTATGGAGTTATCTTACCCATAATTTGGTAGATTTAAAAAAATGATTTCTATCCTCTCTTAGGATGAAAGTTTGGTTTCTGATTTCTTGATTATGTTCAAGTGCACCAGGAATCTGACCTAAGAAACCAGGTACTAAATGTATTCTAGGACCTAACTACCCGAGAAAAACTACTTGTTGACATAGTGCTCTTTATTAGGAAAACACTTAAATTCACAAGAGATAAATATTTATCCTGTTGGCCACAAACCCATGGAATTCTGTAAAAGTCCATTTGCAGGTCAGCAGTTTCCAGAGTGGTGTCAGTTTCATTGCATGTCATTTCATTGCATTGCTCTCTTGCCCTCCATTTCTGGAGCAGGAGTCCAACCTACACCTCTCTCAGCTTTACTCCCTGACTGGCTGGTGAACTCTCCTAGAGTAGGTAGAGCACCATTAATGTTGTGATTGATCATGTAGTTTCTTATGACCAAAGAAATATGTATTTACTACCGTGCTTGACACCTAATCAGCATTCACATATGCAAACAAAATGACTTTGTGAATATTAAGAGAAAATCTAAATTCAATACCTCTACTCCTGGGTGGTTTTGATCTACATGGCATTTATTTGTCAGTTTGCTTTTCAATTCCATCCCCTGCTCTTTTCTGTATCACTGAGGGGACTGGCTTTTGCCAACTGTATTCCCTGGGCTTCCCTGTCAATTGTTCCCAGGTAGGTTCAGCCACTAAAAGGCACTAGCACTAAAAAGAAGCAGCCAACGTATTTCTGCCCTTTTCTCTTATTGGGAGGAAGGGGATGCATCTCTAGCCTCCAGCCGTGGCTGCTTCTCTTCTGTACTTCCGGCTCCCATCATACAGCCCCTCCTTCCCATGGCCCCAAATCCCACCTACCTAGCTGGCAGAGGTTCCTACTAAGTGGCTAATGTTTCTGGGCTCCAGGCAGGCACATCCTTTCTTTATCCTTCCATCCCTAGGGGCATAGCAGCTGCCTGCAGTTGCTAATCTTTGGGTTTTCTCCCTTTCTTCTTTTCTTCACTTTTTCAACTTTTCTGTGTATTGTTTCCTGTATCAAATTCCCTCTGTTGGTTTCATTTTCCCAGCTGGACTCTGATGGAAAATCTATTTCAGGAGCCGTGTACAAAACCATGATTTATTCTAAGCCCTAGTTCCTAGAGGAGGTATGTTTGTTTTCCTCCTTAATGATTTGAGACTATTTCTGAAAGATACTCTTTCCTATGTCTTATTTTCCTGGTATTTTGTACTATTTGAGGTAAGATTATATTCAGAACACTAACAGCAATCAAAAAGCTAAGTCTAGGCCAGGCACAGTGGCTCACAACTGTAATCACAACACAATGGGAAGTGAGGCAGGAGGATCACTTAATCCATGTTAAAAAAAAGAAAAAAAGAAAAAAGAAAAAAAAGCAAAGACTGCCCAATATTGGAAAGACGCCAACTGTTCCTAAATTGATCTATCCTGTCAAAATCCTAACAGTTTTTTTTTTTTTTTTCATGAAAATCGACAGTTGATCACAAGATTCGTATGAAAACGCAAAGGGCCAAAAACGGCCCATACCATCTTAAGGAAAAACAAGGTGGGAAGACCTTTTCCATCAGACATCAGGACACAGTGTCTCACACTTGTAATTCCAGCACTTTAGGAGGCCGAGGCAGGCTGATTGTTTGAGCACAGGAATTCAAGACCAGCCTGGGCAATATGATGAAACCTCGTCTTTGCAAAAAATAGAAAAAATTAGCCAGGCACAGTGACAGATGCAGGTAGTTCCAGCTACTCTGGAAGCTGAGGCGAGAGGATCACTTGAGCCTGGGAGGCAGAGATTGCAGTGAACTGAGATTAGGCCACCACACTGCAGCCTGGGTGACAGAGTGAGATCCTGTCTCCAAAAAAAAAAAAAAAAAAAAAGAAGACTTATTTAAAATTAAGAAGATATGATGATAGATAAAGTGTGGTGCTGCTTCAAGGAACAAATAGCTCAGTGATACGGAATGGACCAATGTTCTGGAAGAGTCTGGCAACATACCTATGGACTGTAGATTTTTTTTTCTAAGTGACATTGCAGAGCAGATGGGAAAGGATGGTCACTTCAATAAAAATTTCCAGGACAACTGGGTGATAATATGCTAAAAAATGTGGCTGGGGACAGTTGTTCATGCCTATAATCCTAGCACTTTAGGAGGCCAAGGCAAGAGGATCACTTGAAGTCAGGAGTTTAAGACCAGCCTGGGCAACCCATCTCTACAAAAAAATAGAAATTGGCAAAGTGTGGTGGCAAACACCTGTAATCCTCCTCAGGAGGTTGAGGTGGAAGGATTGCTTGAGGCCAGAAGTTGGAGGCTGCTGTGAGCCATGATCATGCCACTTTACTCCAGCCTGGTGACAGATCAAGACCTTGTCTCAAAAACAAAAACAAAAACAAACAAACAAAAAGACTATACCCCTATCTCATGCCATGTTTATTCTAAGGCCTAGTCCCTAAGAAAAAATTTGGTTTTCCTCCTTCATCCTGTTTTTGAGAGAATTCTTTAAAAATGCTTCTCCTTGGCTGGGCGCAGTGGCTCACGCCTGTAATCCCAGTACTTTGGGAGGCTGAGGCAGGTGGATCACGAGGTCAGGAGATCGAGACAATCCTGGCTAACACGTTGAAAACCCATCTCTACTAAAAATAGAAAAATTAGCCGGGCGCGGTGGTGGGCGCCTGTAGTCCCAGCTACTCGGGAGGCTGAAGCAGAAGAATGGCATGAACCCGGGAGGCGGCGCTTGCAGTAAGCCGAGATCACGCCACTGCACTCCAGCCTGGGTGACAGAGTGACACTCCTCGTCTCAAAAAAAAAAAAAAAAAAAAGCTTCTCCTTATGGCTGTTTTTTCCTCTTGTACATAGAGATCTAAATGTGAAAGGCAAAAATCATAAAAAGTTTGTACAATGATGAAAAATTTAAAAAGAAAGCTAAGTCTGAATGTGGGAACTGGCTGTAGGCCAGGGTTGCCTTTTTTTTTCTTCATTCCAATTGACAATAATGAAGAGATCTTTCCTACGTCAGGACTTGATGAGTAATGAACTCAGACCAAGCCTCCAGCCTGAGAAGCCACAAAATGACGTTAACATTGTTTAACTCCATGCTTTTCAAGGGAGCAAGAAGAGAAGGAAATCACTGGAAAATCGAGATGCAGATGCTCCTGGAAGGTGGTAACTGTAGAGAATTGTTGGCCATCAGTGCATCTTAAAGAGTATTAGAACCCTTATATAATTTCAACTCTAGAGGAAAAATTGCTGCAGATCTGCAGCCAAGGAACGGCCCTCACTCAACAGCTTATTTTTCTGTACCTACTGGTCTACAGAGGTTTTAAATGGACTCTTTTGTGCCCCAAATATTGTTTTTTCAATTTTAAAAGTATTTCAGATTTCAGAAAAATGCAAAAAAGTACAAAAATTCCCATATACCTTTCTCCTCAATTCCCTGAATGCTAACATTTTGCCATACTTACCTTAGCATTCTCTTTTTCTCTATCTTTATATTTTTTTCTAAAAATGTGAAAGGAAATTGTACATACGATACCATTTTACCTCTAGATACTTCAAGGTGTGTTTCCTAAAAACAGGGATATTTTCTTATTTTCTTACATAATCACAGTACAATTTTCTTTCTCTATTTCTTTTTTTTTTTTTTTTTTTTTTTTTTTTTTTTTTTTTTTTTTTTGAGGCAGAGCCTTGGTTTCACCACCTTTCCCAGGCTGGTCTTGAACTCCTGAACTCAGGTGATCCACCCGCCTCGGTCTCCCAAAGTGTTGGGATTACAGGCGTGAGCCTCCACATCTGACCCACAGTACAATTTTCAAAATCAGGAAATTAACATTAATACAATACAATACAACACAACACAACACAACACAACACAACACAATACAGTAACCTATAGATCTTATTCGACATTTATCCATTGTTCCACTAATATCCTTTTTAAGACTATTCTTTTAATTATTCTGTGGCTGTGATCTTGATGAAACACTTTCCAGCTTTTTCAGAAAGATGTAGCCATTCACCCAGCACATACAAAAAGAATTTGAACCTCATTAATTTTCAAGAAAACTAAACTGATACCTCGCTTGAGCTGTGCACGCAGACATCTTCATTCCCTGAATGAAGAGAGCCCAGTGAAGTCTCACTCCGTTCCACAAAGCCTGTGTTATTCCTCTTCTGTGCAGGTCACCTGCCTGCTGCTTCTTCCCGATTGCTCATTAGGCTGAGGGAACCCACATCAAAAATATTCTGGAAGATGCTTTCACCTTTTTCTCACACATAATAACAAAAATACTTTACTGTCTCAATTTGAAAGCAAGAGAGGATGCACATAGGGTTTGTAGTATTGGCTATTTCTTACCAGCAGGTTATTACAAGACCCACCCATGAGACTAAGGCTGTGTTGTAAAGGAGTGATTAAAGACCAAAGGGTAACAACCTGAATAAATACTCATTAGAAAAGGAGCTGTTTAAATACATTCTATTGTATCCATTCAATGTAATACATCATTCAAAAGAAGATGCAACTGTATATGTTCCAAAATAAGTCAAACCTAAATTATAGAGAGTAGTAAAGTTGTGTTGACGGAAAGAGGAATTGAGGAACCTGAGAACTGGAAATAAAGAGGGAAGGGAGACTTGTATAGTAAATCCTTTTGTACCATCTGATTTTTTTTTAACCGTGTATACGTTATGTATTCAGAGAGGGAGGAGGAAGAAAGACAGAGAGTCATGAATAGGAGATAGAATCATGGATAGGTAAATAGATATAAAGACAAAAAGAAAAGTTTGAGGGAACAGCAGGTCCCATATTCTCCGGCTGCACTTTTAACTTTTAAAACTATCACTGTCTTTTCCATTTTCCCTGACCAACCGTTTAGTTCTCTCTCGTTAGCAGGAGTCTTTTCCTCAGCTAGGTCGAGGAGACACAAACAGACTTCGTCATGAACACATCTCAGCACAACCACACACATGCATACAGTCTCAAACACACGGTTTTAGATTTGAAGGTGTGTGGAGGAAGATGGGGAGTAGGCTGAGGCAATCTAAGCGGGACCTCCCGCCTCCCCCACCGTCTCAGATCTGCACTGCTCCCCTCGCCCCTCCATTCTTTGGCTCGCCTTTCCCCCCACCCCGGCTCCAGACCCTGCCCACCAGGCGACTGGACTGGCGTAAATTTCCGCCCATTTGCGTCGCCGCCTGGGGGTGCTGCTTCGTGACGTCAGGGCTGAGCTAGGGGGCGCCCGCTCCTGGCTGCCCGCCCCTCCCGGCCCTGCGGCCCCCGCCTGCCCTTTAAAAGAGCGGGGCCTGCGCCAGCCGCGCCACACCGCGGGGACCAGGAGGCACGCTAGTTTCCCGGGGCTGCTCCATCGCGCCTTCCTCCTGCGCCTCGCTTCTCCGGTCCAGCCGCCATCTTCCTCTCCGCACAGGGGCCGGCGAGCGGGGCCATGCAGCCAGCGCTGCTTCTCAGCCTCCTGGGAGCCGTGGGGCTGGCGGGTGAGTGGGCGCGGCGGGCCGGTCAGCACCGCGGACAGCGCCAGCCTCGCTCTTCCCCGCCGCTCCCGCAGTCAGGCTGGCGGATCCCGGGAGAGAAGGGGGGGTTGAGGGAAAGGTTTATCTCTTGCTTCGTTTCTTCTCCTCCCTGGGTGTTTTCCTTCAACTCCTCCCACCCGTTTGACTTGGAAAAAGCTAGAGGGCTTCTTAGCCCAACCAAGGGAGCCTCGTTCTTTTTATATCTGAGTTTTCCTCTAGATAGGAAGGAAGAAAACGTGCCATACCTCCAAGGAAACCCCACATTTTGTATTCGCTTCTAAGATGTCACACTCTCTCTGCCCGTCTAGAGAGACCCTGTTGTCTGATTCTGTATCTGTTTGGCTTTTTAAAGCCAGGCGACTACGGAGAGGCCGGAATACATGTATGATGTTATTTAGTGCCTGCATAATTTCCCTTATTATTGTTATTGTCATGTAAGTATGATGAGATAAAAGTGAGTCCCATATGTATGTAAGAAATATCCCTTTTCTTAACATGTCCATATATAATGTGTGTGTGTATGTGTGCTCATGTATGTACAAGTTTAATATGTTTCTCTATTTTGTATTTCCATCTCTAGGGACAGGTAATTTCTAATTTCACACTCAAAGGAATTATTTTTTTTAACCTGTGAAAGCCTCAGCATTCCTGAGAACATGTGCCCTTAATTTTTTAGTTATGAATGGAAACCGCAGTATTTTGACTTCTGTACTCCAGGAAAATTATTAGAGTACAAAATAACCACAAAAGTACCTTTGGAGTAGTAAAAAAAACAAAATGTCTTTGTCAATTTAGGAGGATAGAATTTTAAGTAGTAGATACTTGACTGTTTCCCTTTTTGTATGGAAGATTGTAGGCTTAATCTTTCAAACTACCCTGAATCTCAAACAAATGATCTCTGAAAATCTGAAGTGTGTGTGTGTGCGTGTGTGTGTGTTGAAGTAGAGTCACCTATGGGTATTGAGATATTGAGACTATTGAGAAGTAAGTATACTAGCACCAAATTAAACTACAGGTTTTCTTCAGGTGTTTTAATGATTTAGAAAATTGTTCATATCTGAGGTTGAGTCTCCTACCTAGAATTGAGATATTGCCATCCATGAATATGAAGCTTTTATTGGCAGCAATTACTAGATCCAAAAGGCAGAGACAAAATGAAAGCCAGTCGTAATTATATACATTCAGAATTTGCTAAAATTCTTGTCATTCTTACAAATTGTCAATAAATGTTCTCAATTTAATTAAAGAAAATCAAATGAATATTTAGAATTATTTCTGGTCAAAATACTTTCAGAAAAGAATTGCTTTGCTTGGGAGGCTGTAGACCACAAAAACAGTGACATTTGTGGGAATGATTTAACTATTGTGGTACAATACTTACAGATCTCTTATGTAACAGAATATTTTAAATAAAAGTTTATATTTTAATAGCAGCTAAAATGAAGACATAATCTTTTTAAAAATTGAGCTATAATTTGTATATCATATAATCCACCCTTTTAAAGTATATAATTCAGTGTTTTTTGGTATATTTGCAGATTGTGCAACTATTACCACTATCAAATTTCAGAACATTTTTATCACCCCAGAAAGATACCACAAACCCATTGGCAAGTACCTCTCCATTCCCACCTCCCCGCAGCCTCTGGCAATGAGACATGTTAGCCTTCAAGTAGAGCTGGTTATTTGCAAAATTGCAGGGCTGGGGGAAGCCTCAAGAAACCATCTAGCTCATTCACTTATCCTTAAGAACTTCTGAAAGGAGATGCACAACCTCCTATGGAAGCTATTGTGCACTCTAAAAATTAATATAAGGAAAGTAGTAAAATGATATCCATATTATTCTAGGTAAAATGCTTTCCTTATCTTTTTAATTTAATTTTATTATTATTATTATTATTATTATTATTATTATTATTTTCAGACAGAGTCTTGTTCTGTTGGCCAGGCTAGAGTGCGATGGTGCCATCTCAGCTCACTGCAACCTCCATCTCCCAGGCTCAAGCAGTTCTCCTGCCTCAGCCTCCTGAGTAGCTGGGATTACAGGTGTGTGTCACCACACCCAGCTTTTTGTATATGCAGTAGAGATGGGGTTTCACCATGTTGGCCAGGCTGGTCTCGAACTCCTGACCTCAGGTAATCCGCCCGCCTCGGATTCCCAAAGTGTTGGGATTACAGGCACAAGCCACTGCACCTGGCCAGGAAAATGATTTCTAAATTCAGAAGAGCATGTTGAACTTATTTTACAGCTGTATTTTCAATCTGGTATCAAACTGTAATAGTCTTAGATATTAATACATCAGAAGTTACTCTCAGATTTACCACATTATTTGATAATTTTTGTACCATTTGATTGCTTTACTTTTAACACGAGCATTAGGTTTTCTTTTTTTTTTCTTATATCCCTACAGACAGAGAGCATTAGGTTTTCTGTTGTGCCACCTGAATCTTACTACATACAAAAGTAAGCTGAACTACTTTAAGGATAACAACACGCCTTCGGCTATTACCTTGTTGTCACAAATTTTACTGGAAAAATACAGAAGCACCTAGATATCTCACCAAGATGTATAATGTATGTTCCAAAGCAGACCCTAGTTTTTTTTTTCCATCAAAAAGGATCTGAAGAGCCTCAGTCAGAGAAACAACGGTTTCATAAATACAAACCTAAGCTACAAGTTGTCTAGAGTAATAAAAGAAAAATCTTTCTCTGCCCCCAAATCTGGTAACTATTAATACTTTGGCAATACCAGTAGTTAATAAAAACATCTATTTTACATTTGTAAAAAAAAAAAAAAAAAGGGAAAGTATTAGCAAGAAACTGCATTATCAAGAAGGCTTAGTAAAGCAGGATTTTTTAAAAGTCATCTGATTTATTAGGGGAGTTATTCTCTCATAGTCATTTATTTCCAGAGGAAATTACAGATTTCCGGTGGAAAGAGAAAGTGCTGAAGTGGGTGTGTTCTCAAATAGCCATTTGCAGGATGAAAGAACAGTTGAGTATATTGGACCTTGGGTACCAAAAGTGGGTCAACTGGATCTTGCCTGATAAACATTTCAGGAAAAACTTGGGGTCTTCTTAGCTCGTTAGCTACTTCTCAAATATTTTTTAATGATTCTAATGGACTGCATAACTTTGGGCTTCCTGAAACAATTGAAGTGATCCCAGATCATCCTTTGAAAAGAGAAATTTAGTAAAGTAAATGAATAGGTGTTTTATTTCCAGGTTGAGCCCCATGATATGTAATTGATAGGGGGTGGGGAATGTTTAAAGAGGCTTTCCTTGCATTCTGCAAGGAAAGGTCGGGTTGCTGCATTTGAATAGCTTTCATGTCTGATGTCTGAGAACTTGCCCTAGCAAGCTCTACTCTCTTCTCAGGGACTTAAAATAATTTTCTGCACTGAGCTTCTCCTGCTCAGCTGCATGCTACAGGGAATGCCAGGAGAACTATGGAGATGGACTTATATGTAAATGCTTTGGCCTATTCTAATAGAAAGGGCTTAGAACAAAGTCAAAGTGAAAAAATAATCAAAGCAGCTTTGAGAGAGAAAAAAAATGGCACTGAAAAATTAAAATTACCTGAAGCATTTTCTAAGAAGACAAAGCAACTTCAAACACTGTTGTAAGATAGGCAGAATCCCATGACATTTTATTGAAATAAATTAAAATTTTTCTTTTAAAATATTCTTATAAACCAATGGTTAAACACCAATTTGCATATAATATTATGGACTTGATGCTAAACTAGGAGGGTTAGATATCTGCCGTGTTCTTTACATGGTTGCAAACAGTGTGGAGGAAGAGAAATACAATGTTGATATGGATGCACAAACGAGCTTGTTCAGGCGAAGGCCTTGTAGGTAAAAAATGAGGTAATTAATTATGGAAGACACCCATAACCATGTTTTTGTCAAGGAAGTAAGTTTTGGGAGGATATATTTTTGGAAACAGAGATAGGGAGAGAGAGCCACAGATCTTTACCCATTTGGAGTAGGCAGAGAAGATCGAGGAGGGCATTCTTGTTTTATTAGACTTAGTTTGGTTTAAACTTTTTTTTTTCTTTTTGAAACGGAGTCAAAAAGGCTGGAGTGCAGTGGCACGATCTTGGGTCACTGCAACCTCCGCCTCCTGGGTTCATGCAATTCTCCTGCCTTAGCCTCCCGAGTAGCTGGGACTACAGGCGCATGCCACCATGCCTGGCTAATTTTTTGTATTTTTAGTAGAGACAGGGTTTCACCATGTTAGCCAGGATGGTCTCGATCTCCTGACCTCGTGATCCACTGGCCTTGGCCTCCCAAAGTGCTGGGATTACAGGCGTGAGCCACCGCGCCTGGCCCTAGTTTAAACTTTTAATTGAAGTAAAATATATAGAAAATTGAACAGATCATGAGTATACAGCTTAATAAGCACACCTGTGTAACCAGCGTTGAGATTTTAAAAAGGGACATTTCTGGTACCCCAGAAGACCCCTCCTTGTCTGTGGTCTAGATTTGATTTATACCGGATCTAAAATAACATTTGTTTCCAAATATATTTAAGACATTGCCAGGGGAAAAGCAACAACTAATGTGGGGTGATTTTGTGGGTTTGGGGTCACACAGCTTCCAAAACCCAACTCAAGTCATTTTCCATTCTTTTTCTCCTTGAAAGCTGTCAATTCCATGCCAGTGGATAACAGGAACCACAATGAAGAAATGGTAAGTTGCAATGTCAATCTTAGAATCGAGACTTGTATCTAGACTCTAGATTCTCCCAGTCCCTATTACACCAAACCAAACACACGCATGACATAATCTTACAAAGCCAGGTTATCATCGCTGACAGAATGTGGGCAAGGGATGCCCCTCCTGCACTGAGCTCCTATCTCCTGTCAGGATGGTTTAGCGCCCCTGAGGATAGCTGTGCCATTGTTTCAGAAATGGATGCTTATTTCCCTTCTCCAGATAATCCCTAATCAGTGCCTTCTTGCATTGTTCTGTGTAGAGGTTTGGAAGATTTCACCCTGTTCCTGTAAATCTGTATCTCTGCCCTAAGAATACTGCATCAGCGCAGGTCACGTAGTCAAGCCTTCCTTGACAGCAGCTCTGGGTTGAGTAGTCTGTCATCCAGTGACACCAGCTTCTCCAACCTGCTTTCGCGTTTTCCCCCAGGTGACCCGTTGCATCATTGAGGTCCTCTCAAATGCCTTGTCGAAGTCCAGCGCTCCACCCATCACCCCTGAGTGCCGCCAAGTCCTGAAGAAGAGTAAGTGTCCCGCACTGCAGACAGATCTTTGTTGCTGCAGTGCTCCTTGTTCCTACTCCCTCCACATCACCTTCCTCTTTATCTACAAATGGCCTGGGGGCATAATGCACTAGGAAGAGTGTTGACTGACTGGGCCAGTATCTGGGAGACAGAAGATATGACTCCTAGTTCCTGCTATACCACTTCGCAGCTGTGTGACTATGGGAAAGACGCTTTGTCTCTCTAGGTATATTTCCTCAAAGTAAAATGAAGGAGTTGAACTCAATGATAGTCTTTCAGATGTCTATCCATTCTTAAATTCCTTAGTTCCATAGTTTGGATTTTTAGAACAGGACTTCATTTGTGTGCAGGGAGTGTGGGAAATGCTGGTTTGTGATTAGATGAGGAGGGGGTTTCTGGAAGTGTTGGAAGATGATAGAAGGAGATTTAAAAATCATTCTTCTCTTTGCCTTTTACTCTTCTGACACTGAGAAGCACAAGCTGAGAAGCAGGAATCTTAGAAAGGTGACTTAAAACTTCTGGCCTATTTACACAACAAATTAGCTAAGATATTTTAATGCACAGCTTACCAGAATAGAAGGTACCACCAAATGGTACCAGGAGTTCCAGGCCTGAGAACTGGAAGGGTTTCAGGTAGAGGCAGTGCATTCCAGTGAGGCAGACTAATGGCTTTCTGAGTCCAGCCTGTGAAGTGTTCTCAATATGAAACCATTTCTGCTGAAAATAAAATTTGAGCAGTGATATAAGCAGTACCCATTGGAAATGGACATTATGAGGACAATTTTACAAGACTGTGCAGTCTCTATTATGCATGAAGCCAAACTGATTCAAACAAATCTGGAAAACGCTGTCCTCTTCAACACTGTCCTCTGCTTTTAAACTTTAAGTCAGGCTGTAAACAGTAGATTTTATCTCATTTTTTCACCTTTAAAAATCTTTCAGGTGGGCGCAGTGGCTCACGCCTGTAATCCCAGCACTTTGGGAGGCTGAGGCAGGTGGATTACCTGAGGTCAGGAGTTCGAGACCAGCCTGGCCAACATGGTGAAACCCTGTCTCTACTAAAAATGCAAATAAATAAATAAATAAATAAACAAACAAATAAACCAGGTATGGTGGCAGGTGCGTGTAATCCCACTACTTGGGAGGCCGAGACAGGAGAATCGCTTGAACCCGGGAGGCAGAGATTGCAGTGAGCCAAGATTGCGCCATTGAACTCCAGCCCGGGCAACAAGAGTAAGGCTCGGTCTAAAAAAAAAAAAAAAGTCTCTCATTGCCACCAGCCTGGCCAACATGGTGAAACCCCATCTCTACTAAAAATACAACAACTAGCCGGGTGTGGTGGCGGGTGCCTGTAATCCCAGCTACTTAGGAAGCTGAGGAAGGAGAATCGCTAGAACCTGGGAAGCAGAGGTTGCAGTGAACTGAGATCACAGCATTGCACTCCAACCTGGATGCAGCCTGGGTGGCAGAGTGAGACTCCATCAAAAATAAACAAACAAAAAACAAAGACAAAAAACCCACCTTTCATTGCCAGACAAGACTCTCTTGCTATAGCTACACATGAACCCTCATGCATGAAATGGTAGAAAAGCAAATAGCGATTGGCCAGAAGAGTAACCTGAGGCTGGGTGCAGTGGCTCACACCTGTAATCCCAGCACTTTGGGAGGCTGTGGCAGGCAAATCACGAGGTCAGGAGATCGAGACCATCCTGGCTAACACGGTGAAACCCTGTCTGTACTAAAAATACAAAAAATTAGCCGGGTGTGGTGACATGCGCCTGTAGTCCCAGCTACTCAGGAGGCTGAGGCAGGAGAATCGCTTGAACCTGGGAGGCGGAGGTTGCAGTGAGATGAGATCGCCGCACTGCACTCCAGCCTGGGTGACAGAGAGAGACTTTGTCTAAAAAAAAGAAGAAGAAGAGTAGTAACCTGAATTAACTCAATCTGCCTTTGGGGGCTTCAGGGTAACAATGGTAGCTATGGGGGCCTGAGCCTTTAGGGACCCCAGAAACAGTGGATGGACGCTTTCCTACCACTTCCACCCCACATACCTCCTTCTGAGTTTCTTTCCAACATCTTTTTTCCAGAAGTTACAGGAAGTGAGTAAGAGCAGAGTGGGTCACTAGGCCCCTCCTTTTGGCAAACCCATCTTGGTATCTCCCTTTCCCTTCCTTTGTTTACTAGACCAATGCAAAAGTGAGGGGTCTGTCCTATCAGGTCACCAAAGAACCACAATTGCTTAGGAAAAGTTGCCTATGCCTGCCTGCCAAGATCTTAGCCCTTAGATTATGGCATAGTAACTCTAGCCTCTGCTCCAGCCCTGATTATGCCCTGAGGTCTTTTGATGTCTGTTGAGAGAGACGTAGGGAAACTGGGAAAAATCAAATGACCCATGTATCTAAGGATCCTGGAGATGTTATACCCAGAGAGTGACAGAATGCTGACATGGGGAAGGTTTAAGAGCTCCTCTGTGGTTGACCCTTAAACACCAGCCAGGGCTAGACGGACAAATAACACAAAGGAGTAAGGCAGGACAGGAAGTGATGCACAGACTGGAGGGCACCTGCCTTTTCTGAGGGGGAGCAGATAATTCTCAGCTCTAATCCCATTATGGAGAAATACAGACTGTGTAGTCAGATCTTGGGATTTTTCAAAAGAAGTTAAAATTTTGATTTTTAAAAGACATCTCCTGGTATTTTTGTATCGCCTCTGAATTCAAATGTACTAAAACTGCTGTCTAGGTCAAACAGAATTCACCTCTGAGGCACCAGTTGGCAACTTTTATCCTATTCTAGTTTTCTCTCTCTTGTTGGTGTGTCCTAAACTGATCAGAAGACTGGAGGAGCTTTTGCCCGACTGGTTAGATAAATGCCTTTATACAGCCTCTGTTCTACCCCACGCCCATCTCCACTCCCACTCCTACTTGCAGGTCTCTGAGTCAGCATATACTCACTAAGCAAATGAGTATTTGGGGAGTAGGACAGAATCATTGTTTCATGGATTTAAGAGACCTCAGGGAACACATAGTCTAATTTCTTAACAGGTACAAGAATCTCTTTGACTAGGGTTGATCTGGTCATCCTTACAGCATGACAGATGCATTTCCCTGTTTTTGTTTGAAAGTAAGCGTGAGCTTCACACCTTGATTTTACAGATTGACAGTGAGTGTGTGCTGCTACTCACAGCCCTCTTCCAGGCTCACCTGCGGGGACTTAAAGCTAAATTTAGTAGGAAGAGCCAAGCCTCAGGCACGGGCTGCTCAGGCAGTACATATTTAATTGGGAAAAAAATAAAAATACTTCTGTTCCTGACACTTAAGATTCACAAACCAGTAGGCAGTAGGAAAGGGGCCACAGTGACTCTGCCCCTGGTGGCTGAGATCTTGTCTGATCAGCTCTATTTCAACCGACGCTCAGAATGACATCAGTATCTGTCTGTCTTAGTCAGCTCGGGCTGCTATATCAAATACCATAGATTGGATGGCTTAAACAACCAACATTTATTTTTCACAGTTATAGTGGTTTGAAGTCCAAGGTCAGAGTGTCTGATGAGGGCCCACTTCCTGGCTTATAGACGGCTGCCTTCTGTCACTGTATCCTCATCTTGTGGAGACAGAAATCATCTCTTTCTCATATCTCCTTTCTTAGGGCACTAATCCCATTGTAAGGGCTGTACCCTGATGACCTAATTACCTGTCAGAGGCCCCACCTCCACATGCTGTCACATTGAGGATGAGGGCTTCAACATTCTGGAATCACACAAACATTTAGTCAATAGCACGCCCAGAACCACATGCTTCCCTGTGCCCATCTGGCTAGCCATGCCCCAATGCCATACACACCACCACTGGCTTTTAAGAGGCAAAGAGACTGGTGACAGATGGGCCTTCCCTCAGATGTCTGGAAAAGGCCAGGGACATTTTCATTGCCTCATAAACATGAGAAAATTATTATCGTGCCAGACTGGGCTTTAAACAGAGAGGTACGGAGAGTCCACTATTTCTTGGACATTTTTACAAAACAAATAATTTTTTTCCACTTTGCAAATATCATTTCAAAATGACTTATCAGTGTGACCCAATAGAAATATAATGTGAGCCACAAATATAATTTCAAATTTTATAGTAGCCACATTTAAAAAGTAAAAAGAGACAGGTGGAATTAATTTCAATAATATATTTTATTTTTATCCAATTTTTTTCTGATACATAATTTTATATATCTGATCTATTTGAAATATATATTATCCAATACATCCAAAATATTATTTCAACATATAATGATATAAAAATTGTTGAGATTATTTCACATTATTCTTTATTCTCAGAAGTCTGATGTGTATCTTACATATATAGCATGTCTCAGATCAAACGAGCCACATTTGAAGTGCTCAGCAGCACTTGGGCATACAGTGCCTGCAGTGTAGACCCAAAGCTGTCAGTGGCCTTGGCTTCAGGCATTTTATCTGAACTCTGTGACATAGGTTGAAATCCAAGCCCTCCCAGCTAACAACTGAGACAGTGCTAACTGCCTATCTCCTTTCCTGGGGTGTCCTTGAGTTAAGGAGGGTTTAGTAAAGGAGCTATTGATATTTGGAAAAGGTGGACAAGAACAGCATTCAATTAAAATATCAGTTATACCATGTACTCTGACTCAGGAAACACAAAGATAACTTATTGTGCTGAAGTTTCTTCCCAACATCTGAGAGCATGTTGGGTACATGGAACCTGAGTGAAAAAAGAAATGGCCCTTTCCACTGATGTGTAGTTTTCTCAGGCAAGAAATGTACACCCTTATCACCAGCTACTAAGTTATAGATCACATACTGCTAGGTTGAGTCTACAGTTGATTGGATAATAAAAGTCTGATATAAACTAATCATTTCAAATGTTTAAATCCTCCTTTGAATCTTGATATTTCTTATTTTGGCTAATTAGCTATCTAGCTGGATAATTGTTAGAGCTATTCACATACTGCCAACTTTTTAACTCCTATGTGAAGAAAATATGGAAAGAATGGTCTTGGATTATACCATGCTGAGTCTCAATGTCTGCAAAAAGAAGAGGTTGGACTGGATTAGATGAATTCTAAGATGTTTTCTGCTTCTAAATTCTAATATTTCATAAATCCATATCTGGATTTCAGTTTGATCATTGGCAGTACCAATGAGAGAAGCTGGCTGGGTATTATGAAGACATAAAAATATAGACAGTTTATTACTAAATTTAAACACAGTCAAGGAGCTTTCATAGCCTTAACTTTCAAAAGGAATCTGAGTAGATTCTTCATTAATTTAAATAATTATCCAAGCAATTTTCAGTGTCATCAGGATTTGTAGTGATTACTGAGGCTGGTGCTTGTTGAACCACAGGCAATTCTGAAGTTATACCTCCTCTTCATTTTCATTATAGGTAGAAAAGACGTCAAAGACAAAGAGACAACTGAAAATGAAAACACAAAGTTTGAAGTAAGATTGTTAAGAGATCCAGATGATGCCTCGGAAGCCCACGGGTCCTCCAGCAGGGAGGAGGCAGGAGCCCCAGGGGAGGAGGACGCCCAAGGCCCAACCAAGGCAGACACAGAGGAATGGGCAGAGGGAGGCGGGCACAGCCGAGAGCGAGCGGATGAGCCCCAGCGGAGCCTCTATCCCTCCAACAGCCAAGTCTCCGAAGAAGCAAAGACACGCCATTCTGAGAAGAGCGAGAGAGAGGATAAGGAGGAGGAGGGAGAGAACTATCAAAAAGGGGAGCAAGGGGAAGATGGCAGTGAAGAGAAACACCTTGAAGAGCCAGGAGAGACACAAAACGCTTTCCTCAATGAAAGAAATCAGGCTTCAGCTATAAAAAAAGAGGAGTTAGTGGCCAGATCTGAAACACATGCTGCCAGGCACGCTGAGGAGAAGACGCATAGCCGGGAGAAGAATAGCCAGGAGAGTGGAGAGGAGGCAAGGAGCCAGGAGAAACACCCCCAGGAGTCTAAAGGCCAACCCGGAAGTCAGGAAGAATCTGAGGAAGGTGAGGAAGATGCCACCTCTGAGGTGGACAAACGACGCACGAGGCCCAGACACCACCACGGGAGGACCAGGCCTGACAGGTCCTCTCAAGGAGGGAGTCTTCCCTCTGAGGAAAACGGACACTCCCTGGAGGAATCTGAGGAGTCAAACGTCGGCATGGCCAGTTTAGGGGAAAAGAGGGACCACCATTCAACCCACTACAGGGCTTCAGAGGAAGAACCCGAATATGGAGAAGAAATAAAGAGTTATCCAGGCGTCCAGGCCCCCGAGGACCTGGAGGGGGAGCGCTATAGGGGCAGAGGAAGTGAGGAATACAGGGCTCCAAGACCTCAGAGTGAGGAGAGTTGGGATGAGGAGGACAAGAGAAACTACCCCAGCTTAGAGCTTGATAAGATGGCACATGGATATGGTGAAGAAAGTGAGGAAGAGAGGGGCCATGAGCGGGGAAAGGGACGCCATCACAGAGGCAGGGGAGGGGAGCCACGTGCCTATTTCATGTCTGAGGCCAGAGAAGAGAAAAGGTTCTTGGGTGAAGGACACCACCGTGTCCAAGAAAGCCCAATGGACAAGGCAAGGAGGCGTCCACAAGGTGAGTGGAAAGAGCTGGACAGAAATTACCTCAACTATGGTGAGGAAGGAGCCCAAGGGAAGTGGCAGCAGCAGGGAGACCTGCAGGACACTAAAGAAAACAGGGAGGAAGCTAGGTTTCAAGATAAACAATATGGCTCCCATCACACAGCTGAAAAGAGGAAGAGATTAGGGGAACTGTTTAACCCATACTACGACCCTCTCCAGTGGAAGAGCAGCCATTTTGAAAGAAGAGACAACATGGATGACAATTTTCTCGAGGGTGAAGAGGAAAATGAGCTGACCTTGAATGAGAAGAATTTCTTCCCAGAATACAACTATGACTGGTGGGAGAAAAAGCCCTTCTCAGAGGATGTGAACTGGGGGTATGAGAAGAGAAACCTCGCCAGGGTCCCCAAGCTGGACCTGAAAAGGCAGTATGACAGGGTGGCCCAACTGGACCAGCTCCTTCACTACAGGAAGAAGTCAGCCGAGTTTCCAGACTTTTATGATTCTGAGGAGCCGATAAGCACCCGCCAGGAGGCAGAAAATGAAAAGGACAGGGCTGACCAGACAGTCCTGACAGAGGACGAGGTACAGTGTGGGGCTTCTGTTTAAAATTACTTACTTTGGTCAATGTTAGCACATTATGTTCAAGACTATCCGATATTAACGGGGAGAAATTGGTGGGAATTAATCACTATGAAAATGGTGACCTAGTAACAGAGTGGAGGCCACCTTGGGGGTCGGTTTCCACCTACCTTCAGCCATCGTCCACATCCTTGCACACCTCACTCGGTCGCCTTGCTTCTCAACCTTGTCCGCACACTGGGGTCACCTGGAGAGCATGAAAAATTACTGTTAGAGATTCTGTCTACTTAGTGCCTGGGGTGCTGCCTGATCATCAGAATATTTTAAAGCTTCCAGATGATTGCAGCATTCAGCCAAGGTTGACAACTACTGTTCTGGTATCTTTCCCTTGGTCATCTGTCTGTTCATCACTCTCTCCCTGAGGTAGGGAGAATAGGTGATAGAGAAGTTTACTTGCTTGGCTATTTAGTTTGCTATCTTTATTATTTCATGCCCTATTGCCGTCAGAAATTTATATCTGGGAGAGGTAACACTGTTGGAGCTGTACCTACCCAAACAATGTTTTTTTCCTAATATTGATTATGTAGGTTGTCCTTCTCAAAGTTGAATGGATTCCTAGCCCCCAGAGTTTCTCATTTAGTAGGTCGCAGGTGAGACCCCAAACTCTGCATTTCTGACAAGTTCCTGGCTGATGCTACCGGTCAGGGGACCACACTTTGAGAGTTACTGATGTAGGTTGACTAACGTAGCTTCCAACATGCCTAAAATTCCCCTTTCCATTCGTACTCCATCCAACTATAGCAAAATAAATTGGTTCAGGACCTCATGCCTCCACTTTTCTGTATTTTCCAGAAAAAAGAACTTGAAAACTTGGCTGCAATGGATTTGGAACTACAGAAGATAGCTGAGAAATTCAGCCAAAGGGGCTGACTGTCATTGGAGCAGAGGGCACTGTTAAGAAGCAGCCCTCACACGATCTGTTTTTCACCACTTCACTGAGAAGACACCATTTATCTATCCAAGGACAGAAAGTAGAACTTACTATTCGTTAAATGTTTGACACAATTGGAAATGTCTTTAATTTTTGCCAGAATGCTATTGAAAATGTGAATTGCATGACTTGTAGCATATTCTTTTCCGCAAAATAGACATATTAACATGCTTGTGACAATGACTGTGCTACTGTCTTTGGAAAAATGTTTGTCTCAGTTGGAAATAATAAAAGATTCACCTGAGACCAAAAGCTTCATTGTTCTCAGCTTCTTTTGGGCAAAGAGGGAGGAGTGTGACTTTTCAAATCCATTCTTTGAAGTAAATTGCAGAAGATGGCCCTAGGATTTGTTGGGTTTTGGATGCATAATAGGATAAAAAAGCAAACCTTTTGAAGTAATGTGCAGGATATAAAGAGAAATAGATTAGAAAAAGATATCTACTCCCCTATGCTGAGAGAGATTACAGGGGCTTGAAGAACCTCTTTCAAAAACAATCATATGATATTACTTAAAAAATTCCTTTATGTAAAGAGCTCTAGAAGTAGCCAGCCGAAGTTCATTTTTCAGGGCTTAGAAGAAAGCTTGGATGAGGGGAAGAATTCCAGGGTGGAAGTGAAAACATCTGGCCCGTCCAGACAGATCTCTGGCCCCTCAGGTCTTGTCGGATTTCTACTCCTTAAGAAGATAGAGGCGGCTGGGCGCGGTGGCTCACACCTGTAATCCCAGCACTTTGGGAGGCTGAGGCAGGCAGATCACGAGGACAGGAGTTTGAGACCAGCCTGGCTAACACGGTGAAACTCCATCTCTAATAAAGATACAAAAAAAAAAAAAAAAAAGCCGGGCATGGTGGCGGTCCCAGCTACTTGGGTTGCAGTGAGCCGAGATCAGGCATTGCACTCCAGCCTGGGTGACAGGGTGAGACTCTCTCTCAGAAAATAGAGGGTAGGCATGGTGGTTCACACTTACAATCCCCGTACTTTGGGAGGCCAAGGAGGGTGGTTTTCTTGAGCTCAGGAGTTCGAGACCAGCCTGGGCAACATGGTGAAACCGTATCTCTACAAAAAATTTAAAAATTAGCCAGGCATGGTATTGTGTACCTATAGTCCCTCCCTACTCAGGAGGCCGAGGAGGGAGGATCACTTGAGCCCTGGAAGTTGAGGCTGCAGTGAGCCGAGATCGTGCCACTGTACTCCAGCCTAGGTGACAGAGTAAGGTCCTGTCTCAAAAAAAAA
>NW_012109008.1:274530-300103 GCF_000951045.1 Mandrillus leucophaeus | reverse complement strand
AAAAAAAAAAAAAAAAAAGAAAAAGAAAAAAAAAGAAAGATAGAGCTCTTACTCTGCTGACTCTGTTACTAAGTAGCTCTGACTTTGGGCAAGTTACTTTTCCTCTCTGAACCTCAAGATCATCAATAAAATAAGATATTTGTCTCATTGAGTTGCTACAAGGATGACAGAGTTGATGCAAAACAGAGCAGTGCCTGGTATATATCAGTGGCACAGGAAATGTTTGCTGCTGCTGTAAATCATTCCTGCAGCTTGTTACGACAAGACAGTTGGACAATTCCCCTTCTTCCTTTTTTTACCCATCATTTAATTCCTCACCCTTGGTGGCTTCTTCTTGGTTGATTTCTACTGTTTTGACAGTTTGGTAAAGAGTTATTCTCTGTAAGGTGGTGCAAAGGAGAGTAAGACCTCCTCTTTACCCTCTGAAGGTGGGATAATTAAGTCTATGAAATAAACTGACAGTAGGCAGATGAACAGGAGAAAAAAACATTTTAATTACATGCATAGGCCCAGAGGTCCCACAAAATATAACACTCAGAAGGGCCAGATGATTGAAGTTTTTATAGCATCCCGAGCTACAGAAGAGAATAGGGGGCTTGTGGCTCCTGGGGGACACAGTTATGGGAAGGTAGCAGGAGGAACTGTATGATAAATAGAGGTTGTGTTGCTATGCAGATAAAATCTCTTAGATAATCAAAGTGATCCAGCAGCTTTTTTTTTTTTTAGATCTTAATGAAATTTTATTCTGAAAATATGACAAAAGTCTAAGGCATTTCAAACATTTAAATACATGTAGGACCAAAGTAAATGTGACACAGTATAAAGGAATCCATAAATACAGAGAACTATGCTATATTTCTCTAGAGGCAAATAGCCAACTCCTCTAACACAATTCAACCCTTATCGTTAGAAACGGAATTGTGCAATTATTAACAAAAATATGATAATTTACATGTAGTTCTTCATGTCTTTAATTAGTATGAAATACAAAAGTTGAAAATACTGTGCCAATTTCATATAATCTTTTTTTTAAAAAAGTCATGTTTACATCTACCTAGATAAAACCAAATGAAAATATTTTCTTTTGAAAGTTTCATACTTTTTGAGAGTTCTATCTAGCCCTGGCTGAAGTTACTGATGATCAACTTTCTTACTTTAAAATAATAAGAGACAAAAGAAAAATCAACAAAACTGTGCTGGGATGGAATTTTGGAAGAGCTTTCTAATGGTGCCACATTTGGTAAATGTAAATATTTGTGGAAAAATTTTAAAACATGATGCCAATGAGAACCTGACACTTCTCTGTGGTAGTGGTCTGGGAGTGGAGAGACGGAATAGAAGGTGCACTTTTGGGTAAGGTCAGCTCACAATTCCCTATGACTGTATATAACAGAGCAGAGACTCAACAGCAACACAGAGTAGGTTAAAGTGCACCCTACACAGAGAGAAGATGGCCAGAAAGGAGGCATGTGTGCCCAGGCTGGCAGTCTCTGCACTGCGAAAGCTTCAGCTGTTAGCCCTGGGCTTTATGCTTCTGTTTGCTGGTGAGCTCAGGCACAATACCTGTACATTCAGCGTCTGCCACCCCAACAGGAACAGTTAGCAGCTTAATGGTGGCATGAAAATGGAGGGCTATTTGCATACAATCAATCAAATGAAACTCTGTGGCTTCATTCCAAGCCTAGGGGATGCCCAGCAGCTTTTGCAAAGCTGATGTGAGCATACAGAAGAATGGTGATGCCCTTGTGCCCCATTTCCAGAGCGATCCAGAGCATGGTGCTGCCATCGTTGTCCTCCAGGTGGACATTGCAGCCCAGCTGGGCCAGCAGCAGCTTGATGATCTCCATGTGCCCGTGCTTGCTGGCACAATGAGGGCCAGGGAGCCCTTGTCATCCTGGAGGTTGACCTCAGCCTCACAGGCCAGCAGACCCTACACCATGCCGATCTGCCCAGTAACTGACTGCCAGCATAAAGGCCATCTGCCCCAGCTGACTGGCTTTGGGGCTCACATCCTTTCAGCCAGAGTTCTTCCCCAACCTGCATGTCCTCTGCTTCCACAGCCGCGAGGGCCGCCAGCATGATGAAGGTAGAGTCCCTTGTTCTGGTGATCCACGTTACACATGCGGGTATCCAACAGCAGCTTCACAATCTCAAAACTGGAGTGGGACACGCTGTAATAGAGGACTGTGTTGCCGTTTCCATCTGCCAAGTTGATGACCTAGTAGAGGACATCCAGGGAGGTAGCCTCAAAAGCAGCTCTGTAGTCTCCCAGAGTGGCTGCAATGGCTGACTTCTGATGGGACACGCAGAACCACTTGTGCTGGAGGGTGTTCAGACAGAACCTCATATCTTTGCTGGTCAAAGCTCTGGGATCATTTATATTATTTTTCAGTAAGTTGCAAGCAGACAACATCTTTTCACTTAATGTATGCCTCTCTCTGATTTTCACCTTCTCAGGTTCGCGTTCTTGAAACTGCATTTCATCTTCCACCCTGGCAGACTTGAAACCTTCAATGTTAATGGCATGGTGCCCTTCGGCCATTCCCCAAGTGTCTTCAACCTCCTCTTCTTCAAGAGGATATTACTCAGTGACATCACACTCATCATCTGACTCAGAGGAATAGCTTTCATCTGTGCTGACATCATCGCTTGAAGTTGTTGCATACCCTCCATTAATGCCAACAAACTGAAGATTCTTTTTCTTGCCGTTTGAATCTTTGTTACCGTCTTCCTTCTTCATGATGGGCTTTCGTGTACTTTCATTGTTTGTGCGTACAGAGGCCAGCGGCCATCTGGTCGTCTGTCAGGTTCACTAGAGACCGTGTGCTTTCCTGAGCGGGGAAGGCGCCCTGGCTGCTGATTAGCTTTCCTTCTGAGATCCTCACCTCTGAGCAGCCTTCTTCCTGATGCAGACACTTTACTAATGTAGATTTCCTTTCTAGATGTAAATTTCCGTGTAAAAAAGGACAGCTTTTTAGAGCCATTCCTGTGTCTGCAGTTTCTCTGAATAACCAGCTCAAAATATGCCAAAGAGATATATTTTTGGGTGACACATTGTGGTCTCCTCCAGTCATATTTTGGGATGGTGTGTACTGAGCCCCAGCCATGGCAAAAATAAGACTTAAAATCACATAGGACTTTTATCCGTCAAGGAAGGCCTGGTTCTCCTCCTCTTGGCTAAGTGAAGAACTGCCTGTGCTACTTAACCAGATTCTTTTTAGATGAATCCTCTGTGACATACTTTTCCAGGAGCATTGCTGCTTCGTCATATGGGGAGCCCATCAGTGCTATAAATCTGATGGCAAATTTTCCTAAACCTGGGCACACAGGTTTCTCTCTGCCTGCAGTTTTTTGTTTTTGTTTTTGTTTTTTTTTTCTGGCCCTTGGATCGTGACTGCCTGTTTGCAAAGGACAATGATTTGGGTGGGTGATGGTGGTGCGAGGAGGGGAAGGCTGCTGGAGGAGGTAGCTTTTATAGCAGACAAGGGAGGTCGGTAAATACCTATCGTACTAGTTTTCTGGGGCTGCCATAACAAATCACCACAAACCGGATGGCCTAATACGACAGAAATTTATTCTCTTACAATTCTGGAGGCCAGAAGTCCAAAATCAAGGTGTTAGCAAGGCCGTGCTCCCTTGAAAGCCTGTAAAGGAGGATCATTCCTTGCTTCTTCCTGCTTTCTTGCCTCATCTTTGCTTCTTCCTTCCTTGCTTCTTCCAGGCCTTCCTTGGCTGGTAGCAGCAGATCTCCCACTGCCACCTCCGTCTGCACTTGGGTGCTCTCTCCCTGTGAGTCTGTCTCTTAACCTGGTGTTCTTCACCAGGACACCAGCCATACTGAAATAAGGACCCATCCTACTCCAGTATGACCTCATCTTAACTAATTGCATCTGCAACCACCCTGTTTTCCAATCAGGTCACATTTACATGTATTAGGGGTTGAGACTTCAACATATTTTTTTCTGGGGACACAATTCAACTCACAATAAAGCAGGCCAGCACCCACTCCCCTCAGGTGGACAGACCCTGAGGCACAGATTCTGCACTGCCTCCCAGACTTCCTCCGTGGATCATGCCCAGGTGCCACAGCAGTGACCTGCGTGATAATGCAGCCTTTATTGGCTGCCTTTACCTTTTCCACTGCCCACTGGTGACCCTACTGGTGTTTCCTGGGATCACCTCTCATATATACTGCTTCTCAAATACTTGTCTCAGGGTTTGCTTCTGGGGGACCATGATCTAAGAGACCATCCGAAGTCAAGGTTTATATTATGACAAATAATATACCTGCAGTTGCAACCCCTTGTCTTAATATATCCTGATACAAGATACTGGGAAATGCTCAACATGTACTCACAGGCACAGAGTACAATGTCTCTGCCTTTTTTCCTATTGCAGCCCAGCAGAAAACAAAATACTTTCCTAAAGAGAGATTGGGGGGCCCAAGGTGAAAAGTGATTTACTCACTCGAGGAGAGAAAACAAAACCCAGCAATGCACCAAATGCCGGCCTGGCAAATCATACACACACACACACACACACACACACACACACAGGGCACTGCTCACGAGGAAAGCTGCTGGAAGTTGGAGTGCAATGCAGTATGGCACCCCCCAGCTTCCCCCTGGCATCCGCCTTGTTGAGGCATTGCACATTAGAACATCTTTTCATTTTAGTTTGCAAACACCCCAGGCGAGGGAAACATGAAGGTGTAGATGATCTATTAAGGATGAAGGAAACATCCAAGAGAATCCCACCCAATATGTGCTGCTCAGATGGTGCAATTAGGATCTCTGGGGGTGCCACCATTTCTTCAGGAAGAAGTCAAGAACTATCTAGGCCACTGCTTTTCCCACTTTTAATCAAAATAATTTATGTTCATTGTAAAAACATTAAGTAGTCCTGAAAGGCTTATAGTGAGGATTATGGGTTGAATTTTGTCCCCAAAATGAAGAAGTCTTAACTGCTGGCACCCACGAATCTGACCTTATTTGGAAACAGGGTCTCCGCAGTTAACATGGGGTCATTAGACTGGGCCCGTTTATAGTATCATTGGTGTCCTTACAAGAAGATGGAAATTCAGAGACAAAAACACACACAGAGGAGAATACCATGTGGAGAGAGAGGCAAAGATTGGAGCTATGCCTCTTCAAGCCAAGAAATGCCTGGATTATCAGACACTGGAAGGGTCAAGGAAGGATTCTGCCCTAGAACTGTCAGAGGGAACACTGCCTCTGCCAACAACTCGATTTCAGACTTCTGGCCTCCATATATCCAATAGAATACTTTTCTGTTGTTTTAAGCCACTCAGCTTGTGGTACATTGTTATGGCAGCCCTAGGTATCTAATACAATGAGAAACAATGGCCTCAGTGCCCCATCCTCCAAATCCTTGTGCAGATGCAGCCACCTGTAATTTAAATTTTAGATTTCTTTTCTTATTTGAATTATTAATTGTCATGATTTCTAATATCATGACAAGTTTATCGAGAAGGAGTTATAACGCAGAGACGGGACAGGAGGAGAGAAAGGGTCCTATTATTACATAATGAAAATACACACCATGCCACTGTAAAACATAGTATAATCAGGAGGCCGGTTGGGTGGCTCACCACTGTAATCCCAGCAATTTGGGAGGCTGAGGCGCGCAGATCACCTGAGGTCAGGAGTTGGAGACCAGCCTGGTCAACATGGTGAAACCCTGTCTCTACTAAAAATACAAAAAAATAGCCAGCATGGTGGCAGTTGCCTGGAATTTCAGCTACTCGGGAGACTGAGCCAGGAGAATCACTTGAACCCAGGAGGTGGAGGTTGCAGTGAGCCAAGATCACGCCACTGCACTCCAGCCTGGGCAGCAAGAGTGAAACTCGATCTCAAACACACAAACAAACAAACACATAATATAATCAGGAGATTTCAGGTGCTGAAATAATTAATTAATTGCAGTAATTACAATTCTGCAGTCCAGGATCCTGACACTCACATACATGACAGGCCTCAGTGAGAAAGTATCTGTTGATGCAAGACCTAAAGAAAGGATGTGAGCCATGTGGACACCTGGGGGAAGGACATTTCAGGCAGAGGGAATAGTAGGTGCAAAGGCCCTGGTTTGGGAATGTGTTTGGCATATTTGAAGAAGAACAAGAGGCCAGAGTAGGAGACTGTTGTAGGAGGTAAGCTTAGAGAGGCAGCAGGGGCCAAGTCACACAAGGCTCTCTGTAGGTCCTGGTAAGGACTTTTGCTTTTGCAATTGGAGAGTTCTCAATGGATGACTGATAGGATTTGCTTTATGTTTATAATAACACTGGCTTCTGGGTTGAGAGATGGCTGTAGGGGAAGTGAAGGCAGAAACACAAAACCAATAAGGAGGGCACTGTAATGACCCTAGTGGGTCATTGTGATGGCAGGGTCCAAGATGGTGGCACTGGAAATGGGGAGAAGTGGTAGAATTCTAGATCTGTTCTGGAAACAAAGCTGACAGGTAGGGCTACTGGTTTTGGTGTGGCATGAGGGAACAAGAGGAGAATACCAAAGCTTTAGGCCTGAGCACCTGGGAAAACAGATGGGGAGACTGCAGGAGGGACTGGTTTGGGAGGAGAGAGATGGGGAGCTCAGATATGAACTTGTTAAGTTTGAGACGTGAATAGATACCCAGCAGAGGTGTTGAGCTGGGTATATGAGCCAGTGCTGGAGGAAAAGGCCTGAGTTGAAGATTGCACGTGGGAGTCATCATCCTAGAGATGGTATTTAAAGACTTAAAACTGGGTGAGATTACCTAGAGTTATATAAATGAGTCAAAGATGGCCTCTGTGTATTGGCTCATAGATTGTTTATTATTTCTTCATTGTAGGCTAACGCTGATTACTGCAAAAGCCAAACTCAAATTTTTACACATCCATTTATTTTAAACAAATTTTAAGCCAATTTTTAGCCATTCAGGGCCTTCCTGCTACCTACTCAGTGAAACTATACCCAGCATCTGTTGGCCATTGATAACATAGAGGCTTGTGGTTATAAGACCTCAAGTGTGGTGGCTCACACCTGTAATCTCAGCACTTTGGGAGGCTGAGGCAGGCAGATCGCTTGAGCTCAGGAGTTCAAGACCAGCCTGGGCAACATAACGAAACCCCGTCTCTACTAAAAATACAAAAATTAGCTATGTGTGGTGGCATGCGCCTGTAATCCCAGCTACATGGGAGACTGAGGTGGGAGGATCCCTTGAGCCTGGGAGGTGGAGGCTGCAGTGAGCTGAGATCCTGCCACTGATCTCCAGCCTGGGTGACAGAGTGAGACCTTGTCTCAGAAAAATAAAGCCAAAAACAAAAACACAAACCTCAAGCTGTCTGACTCAGAGACTCCCCGCTGTGCTGCTGTGCAACATCACCTAGACACAAAAGCCTTGTTTCTGAACCTCCCCTCCCTCGGGGGTATCCTTGCCTTTCCTCCTCTCCTTCTGAGTAGCAATACGTGTAGTGTGGTCTTTGGACAGACTCTTGCTGTAAGGGACATCCCTCTACCCCTATGCAAAACTGTCAGAGTGTCACCATCACCCAATAAAATATGTGTGTGCTACTGCCATCTCATGGTCACTCTTTGATTAGTCCCCAAAACCCTTGAACACCCTAGGGAGTGAGCGTAGACAAGAAAAGGAAGAAGTGCAAGTGCTGAGTCCTGAGGCATGCCAACGTTTAGACGTTTCAGAGATGAGGAGGAACCAGTAAGAGAGATATAGAAAGAAAGTCCGGAGAGGTAGGAGGGAAACCAGGAGAAAGTGGTATTCTAGAAGCCAAGTGAGGAAAAGCCTGGCAAGGACAGGGATGGACAGTGTCAGACACTGCTGATGGGTTCAGCGGACGGAGAAGAAGCTCTGGATGTCACACTACTGTCCATCATTGCTTGCTGCTCACACCAAATCTGCTTCCCACTGTGGCTGCCCCAAAGAGCTGCTCTCCTGTTTCCACCTGTGCCGCAATCCGTCTCATCACGCCACTGAAATCAGTGATCAGCAAAGTTTTTCACAAAGGACCAGACAGCGTATATTTTAGGCTTTGAGACCATATGGGCTCTATCACAATTATTCAACTTTGCCACAGTATGAAAGCAGCCATCAACAATATATAAACAAATTAAGAGTGGTTGCGTTCCAATAAAATTTCAGTTTGAATTTCATGTAATTTTCCCAAGTCACAAATTTATTTTATTTTTTTACTTTTCTGCTTCAACCACTTAAAAATGTAAAAATCTTTTGTTACAGGCTATACAAAAAAATTTGTAGTGGTCCAGATTTGCTGCGTCCTGATTTAAATTAATCATATTCTCTCTTATTTTTATCTCCTTTCTTGAATCTGTCACCATATGACTTTTATTTATTTATTTATGAATGACAGAGTCTCACTCTGATGCCCAGGCTGGAATGCAGTGGCGTGATCTCGGCTCACTGCAACCTCCACCTCCTAGGTTCAAGCGATTCTCCTGCCTCAGCCTCCCAAGTAGCTGGGATTACAGGTGCCCGCCACCAGGCCTGGCTAATTTTTGTATTTTTATTAGAGATGGGGTTTCACCATGTTGGCCAGGCTGGTCTCAAACTCCTGACCTCAAGTGATCCACCCCCCTTGGCCTCCCAAAGGGCTGGGAATACAGGCGTGAGCCACCAAATCTGGTTTATATAATTTAATTATTTCATTTAATCTAATTTATAGCCCCTATTTTGTGTCACTCACAGGTGACAGGAAAGAACTAAAGAGGTCACTTTACCCACTTGAGCATTTGATTGAGGAAAAGTATTCCCAAAAGGCAAAACGCCGCCTGCTATCATTTCCTCTGGATTAATTTCTCCACTTTTTGAAGTTTGTTGGCTTAGAATTATAACACTATGTAGACCAAACATTCAACAGATTGACCTACCTCTCTTTCAAAACAAAGTATCCATAGCACCTTGTTACCTGTCAAAGCAAAAATGAAATATCAAAATCTTTCCAGTCTTGTTTTAATGACATCTCAGCTAAAAGTAAAAACAAAAAACAAAACACCCAGGTTATTTATTTATTTATTTTTTGAGACAGAGTCTCGCTCTGTCGCCCAGGCTGGAGCGTAGTGGCCGGATCTCAGCTCACTGCAAGCTCTGCCTCCCGGGTTCACGCCATTCTCCTGCCTCAGCCTCCTGAGTAGCTGAGACTACAGGTGCCCGCCACCTCACCCGGCTAGGTTTTTGTATTTTTTAGTAGAGACGGGTTTTCACCGTGTTAGCCAGGATGGTCTCGATCTCCTGACCTCGCGATCCACCCGTCTCGGCCTCCCAAAGTGCTGGGATTACAGGCATGAGCCACCGCGCCCGGCCAAAAAACCCAGGTTATTAATAGACCTGTAAAAAGGCCTCCCAAGATTGGCGCCAAGATGGCGATGGAGATGAGGCTTCCAGTGGCTTGCAAGCCTCTTAGCGAGAGACTAGGTCAAGACACTAAGAAACATCTAGTGGTGCCAGGGGACACAATCACTATGGACATGGGATTCATGCGGGGCCATGGAATGTATATGGAAGAAGGGAAGCTCATTGTATCTGTTGCCGGCTCTGTGGCGATAAGTTGATCTGTGTGAAAGCTTTGAAAACCAGATACATTGGTGAAGCAGGAGACATTGTAGTGGGAAGAATCACAGAGGTTCAACAGAAGAGGTGGAAGGTGGAGACCAACTCCGGGCTGGATTCGGTCCTGCTGTTCTCGCCCATGAACCTTCCTGGAGGAGAGCTGAAGAGAAGATCTACAGAAGATGAGCTTGCAATGACAGGTTTCTTACAGGGAGGGGAACTTATCAGTGCTGAGGTCCAGACAGTGTTCTCTGACGGAGCTGTCTCTCTGCACACAAGGAGCCTGAAATATGGAAAACTAGGTCAGGGGGTTTTGGTCCAGGTGTCCCCCTCCCTGGTGAAACGGCAGAAGATCCACTTTCATGATTTGCCATGTGGTGCCTCAGTGATTCTTGGTAACAACGGCTTCATCTAGATTTACCCAACACCTGAGCACAAAGAAGGGGAAGCAGGGGGCTTCACTGCAAACCTGGAGCCTGTCTCTCTTGCTGATGGAGAGGTGATATCCTGGCTTCAGAACTGCATCATCTCGCTGGTAACTCAGAGGACGATGCTGTATGATACCAGCATCCTGTACTGCTATGAAGCATCCCTTCCACATCAGATCAAAGACATCTTAAAGCCAGAAATAATGGAGGAGATTGTGATGGAAACACATCAGAGGCTTTTAGAACAGGAGGGAGAAGGAGGTACTCCAGAAGGACAGGACTGTGGACCTTGCAGGAGTGAAGACTGTGATGTGTGGTCCCCATATGTGGCTCAGTGAAGACTCGAGAGATCATCACTTTGTCTGCATTGATAGACCTGTGACTGCCTCCAGCCCACAGGCCTGCTTTCTCCTGTCCTAACACCAAGCCTGGGTGGCAGATGAACAGCGCTCCCTTGGGTTGTCGGCTGAGTCTCAGCATTAGGGAATAGTTTCAGGTCTTTCAAAGTGCACAGTGTTCCAGTCGAATGGACTCCCATCCTGGAATAATACGGAGAATCCTTCGTCTTCCACCCACTGTCATTCACAAGGCACAGGGCCCCATGAAATTGCCCCAATAGAAAACATGGCATCCTTGACCCCCAAATGGTCTATTTTGGCCTCCATTCCTATATCCTTTAAATGACTGAGAGTGCAGCTGGTAAAGTTGGAAGAACAAAGTTAACCAAGCAGGCCAGGCACAGTGGCTCACACCTGTAATCCCAGCACTTTGGGAGGCCGAAGCAGACGGATCATGAGGTCAGGAGATCGAGATCATCCTGGCTAACACGGTGAAACCCCGTCTCTACTAAAAAATACAAAAAACTAGCCGGGCGAGGTGGCGGGTGCCTGTAGTCCCAGCTACTCGGGAGGCTGAGGCAGGAGGATGGCCTAAACCCGGGAGGCGGAGCTTGCAGTGAGCTGAGATCCGGCCACTGCACTCCAGCCTGGGTGACAGAGTGAGACTCCGTCTCAAAAAAAAAAACAAACAAAAAAAACCCCAAAAAATTAGCCAGGTGTGGTGTGCACCTGTGGTCCCAGCTGCTCGGGAGGCTGAGGCAGGAGAGTAGCTTGAACCTGGGAGGCGGAGGTTGCAGTGAGCTGAAATCGCGTACCGCACTCCAGCCTTGGTGACAGAGTGAGACTCTGTTTGAAAAAAAACAAAAACAAAAACAAAAAAACCTGAGCAGCCTTTTGCTTGGTTGGAATCTGATTTTCTGTTGTGTATTCCTTATAGCCATAGATGCGATTATGTCCACACCAGGCTGCCTTAATCTGTCCTGCTTGGAGGGTGACTTGTAAGATGCTGAACTATTCATAATAGAGTGAATGTTCTGGGTCCATGTACTCTGATAAACATGAAGAAAATAAACTAAGAAAAATGGGGGGGGGGAGCAGGCCTCCCAAAAGGAGTGGGTAGAGTATGATGTTCATTTCCGATGCTTCAAAGATTTTGCCCTTCCTCATAAAAACTCAAATAGCTGTGGGTGTCTAGTAAATGTTAATAAGGTAGTTAAAAGGTTCCTAGTTGCTTTTTAAGTATCTGTTCAGGGACTTACCTCTCTCGCCATCTGACCTGTGTGACATAGCTAAGTTCAAAGAAAATCTATAATCCTTTTTACAAAAATTAATACTAGCTTAGAGGCAACGTTATATTTCAAGTAAAGATGTTAGTTATACTCTGTTCCTTTCCAGCACTGCATCTAAATGCATTACAAAACCCAGATAAAGCGAATCTTGATCATGGATTTTTAGGACATGCGTTTTAGTATTTAGTATAGTTCTTGCAATATTTACAATCAACACTTTAAAACAACATGCAAGCACTCCATTACTTTTTCGAAGCTTCACTATGTATTGAGAAAAGCCTGTAGTTTGGGCTTTTCAATATACAACCAGTGCATGAATGATTGCTCGGTATTTGCTTCATACAATTTTAGTGTACCTTTCAGCTAAACACAGCCCTGTGATGGGTGCCATGCTATATTGCCAAGTACCCTAGTCCAATGGAGGAACAGGATGGATGTTACAAAATGACTTTTGTCTTTGACTTTTTGATTGCCATTCAAGGGCTATTCTACATAACTCTGCTGGTGGCTGGATGTCCAAAAATCATAAAATGATCCATTCATCGGCTCCAAAGGTGAATGTCCATTTTAAACACAAGACAAAAACATCCTGTATTTAGCTGTACCCATGATGTGCGTGCACACAGGAGTGGTTCCCAATGGGCCGTTCCTGGACCGACAGCACCAGCATCACCTGGAAACTACTTGAAATGCAAATACTCTGCCCACTCCACAAGTACTGAAATCTTATTCTGTGGGCTGGAGGGTTCAACGGTCTCTGCTTAACAACGCCCTCCAGGGGATTCTAAGTTTTCCAATGCTAAGTTTGCAAACCACAGAATTAAATCATCTGTACTCAGATGAAGTAAACTATAAGAATGAAAAAAAAAAAATACAGATTAACTTATGCTGTTGGCGTTGGTAAAATCAGTTCACAAGGTAACATGAGAATGCAGGGCCTTGGTAGCTCAGATCCCAGACCCCTTACTCAGGGAACTCAGAGAAAAGATTTAGGGAGTGGAATGCAACTTGCAAACCAGTAACCAGGAGACTGGCCACTACTGATTCTAATCTATGTACACGGTTTTCTGTTCTCTTTGTCCAAACTTGACTATATGTGTGTGACAACAGCTTGCAACATGTTCCGTGAGGTGCCAATCCAGGCATGTCCTCCACAATAGACAGACCATATGTCACAATCGGCCGAAAGCCAACATGGCATCACTGACTGCATCACTGTTAGTCAGACGAATCGCAGTAGGAAACATTTTTATTTTTATTTATTTTTTGAGACAGAGTTTTGCTCTTGTTGCCCAGGCTGGAGTGCAATGGCGTGATCTCGGCTCACTGCAACCTCCGTCTCCTGGGTTCAAGCGGTTCTCCTGCCTCAGCCTCCCAAGTAGCTGGGATGACAGGCATTAGCCACCATGCATGGCTAATTTTTGAATTTTTAGTAGAGATGGGGTTTCAACATGTTTGTCTGGCTGGTCTTGAACTCCTGACCTTGGGTGATCCGCCTGCCTGGGCCTCCCAAAGTGTTAGGATTACAGGTATTAGCTGCTATGCCCAGCCAACATTTTTATTTACTAGCAATTAGGATAAAGGACTCAAAATTGTACTTGGTAATCACATTGGCCATTATCAAAATAGCACATGCTATTTGGAAAAAAAATTCTTTTTTTCTGAGATGTTGCTTGCTGTATGATATACACCTATTCTATGATGACAGGAGCAACACAAACGATGACCATGTTCCAGTGAGCAAGACTCAATCTCTCAAATGAACAAGAGCCTTGGCTGATTCTAAACACTTTCTTTCCTACAGCATATGATCAAATGATTCGAGTTTTTCAGAGCATAGAAAGGGTAACCATCTAATCATGCCAGAGTTCTTCAGCATTAATAATCATCAAGAAAGGCACTTTAGGGACATTTGACAAGGAATGACACTAATACGATGAGAACTGGTCTACGTTCTGCACATAACTCTGATATAGTTCAAATAGATTGCATGCTCTGTCTCCACGTGTACATATACATTCATACAGGTGGTACAATCTATGTCTCCACATGTATGTGTATGTATATATCTATGTATATACAAATATATGTGGGTATATATACCAACATCTATATACATATATGTGTGTGTGTGCAAATGTGTATCCATAAAACCACAGAGGGGGAAAAGACATTTGTTTCCTTTAATTGAATAGTACACAAAAATTCTAGTCACTTTATTTAGAACAAAGAATAAGAGTATTGGCAAACTAATGCAAAAAAGTACCCTACTAAACCTTTCTATGCACAAAAAAGAGCAGTAAAATAAATACTCAGAACTTTCCCAGGTTGTCAACTATTAAAATAAAACCTTAGCATTTCAAAAAAGCTTATTCCACTGCAGGAAAGAGGGTGGACATTTTTGGTACCATAATAAATCACACACTCACACATCCATATTGCTTAGGTTGAAGAGAACGGAATGAACAGAGGAAATTTCTTCCATGAATTACCCTCCTTTTGGTACCCGCCATGTTTTAGTTATGTTGTATTATTCCACTTAGCTTAAAATATAAAGTCTTGTAGAAACACATTTTTAGGATGTTGAAGTTCTCAAGATATTTGCACAGAATATTTAGAAGTACTTAGAGGAGTTTTGTTAAATGCAGTTGGTCATACTACATACACCACAGTCGCAGTTTCGACAGACCAAGCGCATCTGTGTCAGAAACAGACAAAAGACTTACTCCTCCTTCCCAGAAACGGGTATACAGACATGTTCTTATTCTTGGGATATGAAAAAACAAGTAGTAATGGCATTTAAAGTTTAATTACTAACTGTATAATGCCTGAGAACAAAATTCAGAGCAATTCTCAAAGGGTTAAGAGTCAGACTCCGGGCATTTCCGTTTTTTAGCTGCAGGCTCCTCAGTCTCCTGCGATTCTAAAGTGCTTGCATTAGATTTGAGTCTGGTGTCTGCTTTAAGGTTGTCCATGGCAACGGTGAAGCCGGAGAGAAGGTAACCCCCACCTCCACTCATCAGCAGTTTAGGATGACTTCGATCTGGCAAAACCTAATCAAGACAGAAAAGACATCCAAGCTTTCCCAAGACAATAAAGTCCATCTGAACAACACAATATACCAAAAATCAGAATTTAAACAACACAGGTTCTCTTGATAATTTAAATGGACCAGTTACTTTCTTTCTTTTTTTTTTTCTTTTTTTTTTAAGAGGCAGGGTCTCACTCTGTTCCTCAGGCTGGAGTGCAGTCGTGAGATTTTGGCTCACTGTAACGTCGAACTCCTGGCCTCAAGTGAACCTCCCTTCTTGGCTTTCCAAAGTGCTGGGATTACAGACATGAGCCACGGCACCAGGTTTTAAATGGACCAACTTCTAAGGAACTCATTTCTTCACATTACAATGCAGAGAAAAGTACAGAAATTGGTTTAATTGATTTGCTTTTGAAAAATAAAACTGGCCAGGCATGGTGGCTCACGCCTGTAATCCCAGCACTTTGGGAGGCCGAGGCAGGCGGATCACAAGGTCAGGAGTTTGAGATCAGCCTGGTCAACATGATGAAACTCTGTTTCTTCTAAAACTACAAAAATTAGCCAGGCGTGGTGGCACACGCCTGTAATGCCAGCTACTCAGGAGGCTGAGGCAGGAGAATTGTTTGAACCCGGAAGGCAGAGGTTGCAGTGAGCCAAGATAGTGCCACTGTACTCCAGCCTGGGTGACACAGTGAGACTCTGTTTCAAAAAAAAAAAAAAAAAAAAAAAAAAAAAAAAAAAAAAAAAAAAAAAAAAAAAAAACCTGAAGCAGTTTTCAGTTCAGTACAGGTTTCTCTAGAAACTGAAGCATGTTTCTGGTGAGAATGGGTAATGGTCTGGGCAGTACTCTAGAACTGTGCATAGAGCTTTCTTTCTCTTGGCTTCAGGAAGCTTCATGGCCAATAATGGAGCCTGGGTCTATGGAGAAGTTGCTACTGAATGTACTACACTCCAAACCTCCCTCCCCCGCTACCCTGTTAACTTTGCCAAGGCAACTTCTCTCCTCTTTCTCCTGTAACCTTAGCTAAGTAAGACAACCTCTACAAAGGGTAGGGTTACCTAAGGCTCAATAGCATCCCCACTACATTAGGATAAGACACCAAGCAATGAGACGGGGCCTATGGCAGCATGGAGGTGCTCCCCTCAGATCTCCCTTCATGAGGGAACTGGCTGCGAGGCATTCAGGCAGTAGAACGCCTCTAGCTGCCGCTCCTTTGGGATCCACTACAGCATTCATGCTGAGGGAGGCCATGGGTTGCTCCCAGTCAGTAACTGAGCATGAGTACCAGGGCTGGAGCCTTTCTGCTTAACACAGGGCTCCTTGAATGGCGACCTTTGCACCTGAGCTCGTCATCAGCCTCATGGAAACTTTCTCAGAGCAGCACTGCAGGCTCTTCCTCCCGTCCTCCTTTCTCTACCAGCTCCTTGCCCAGGCATCAACCTGCACCACCGATCTTGGTCCCTCTCCCCTTATGTCTCTAAGGCATTTCCCTCAATACATCTCTTACACTTCGACTTCCATCTTAGCATATGTCTTCCAGAAGACCTGAACTGACACCGAGGCCACCAGTAAATCCTGAAAACTTGCCACAAAAACATCCTAGCAGAGAGGAAAGGGACAGTTTCTCATCCACCTGGGAATTTTGCTATTGTCAATTACATCATCCACAGTGATATCGAGGCCTTGGGGAAATACGAACCATAGCGGTTTGCATTTTAAATGCCTTCAGGGCAGAGTTACAGAGTAATATATTCTGACATAACAAGAGAAAAAAAGGGTCAGAAAAAGTAAGGGGCACATTCTCTGAGTAACAGCCACGAGACATCTTCATCTCTGTAGACAGAAGCAGAAATATCTCTATTTTTATTTTGTTTTTGAGACAGGGTCTTACTCTGTCACCCAGGCTGGAGTGCAGTGGTGGGATCTCGGCTCACTGCAGCCTCGACCTCCCCGGTTCAAGCAATCTTTCCACCTCAGCTCCTGAGCAGCTGGGACTACAGGCACCTGCCACCATGCTCGACTAATTTTTGTATTTTTTGTAGATACAGGGTCATGCCCAGACTTTATATATATTTTTCATAGAGATAGGGTTTCACCATGTTGCCCAGGCTGGTATTGAACTCCTGGACTCAAGCGATCTGCCTGCCTTAGCCTCCCAAAGTGCTGGGATTACAGGCATCAGCCACTGTGCCTGGCTGAGATAACTCTATTTAATGACTTCTAGTACTACTGCAAGGACAGTCAAGTCTTGGGAGGGCAGCTTTTGACTGGCTGTAAGAACACGTACCTGGTAATTTCTGAGCCAGGTCTCAGACAGCCTGAGGTTGATGACCCCTCCCCTCTCCCGCAGCTTTGTGTAGCATTCCAACAGAGGCTGCAGGCAAAAACAGAATTCCGTTAAGAGCTACTTCCTGGGATGCAGTTTAGGAATCAACATTCAGACGTAAGAATTCCTGCCCATTCCATTCCAGTATTACCTCTTTGTACTGACAGTAGACCACGAATGGCCTTGAAGGGGCCACAAAGTCCAGCAAAGACAGCAGCAGGGGAGTGGGGTGGAAACGACTAGCTACAATTAAACTGTAAGGAAAATGTCAGACAAATTATTTCTCTCCCAAAGTGGAGCATGGGTTTTAAAATGCATTTAAAATGATCATGTATTTAATTTGCATGACTCACACAAAGAAGAGATTTAAATATAACATTCTAGAAATCCAAAACAGAATACAATCATGAGCTATTTCTTTCTAGGAAACACAAACTGGGTTAGAAGCTCTTGCGGTGCTTGGCAACTCTAAGTGGCATTTAATGACATTCTTGATTTTTAAAAAAAAAATCACCTGGAAACAAATCCAACACTGCGTATGCTGCTTTGTGGACATTTGTTATAGCCTGTGTCGCAGCATTTGAGTGCCCCATCCCCTGCGCCCAGTAGGACCACAAAGCCTGTTTTGATGCACTGTGATGGAGAAGGTTCCCCACCCCTGCCAGCCTCAGCCTCCTTTCTTTAAAAAACCCCCAATACAAAATCCTCATCTCGGGTCCCACTAGAATCAAAGCAGACAAGAAGGGAATGCCAATCTGTCTGAAGCAGAGCCCACACGCGCGGAGGAGTCTCCTGCTGCTTCCATCAACGCACCCATCCGCGTTTCTTTCACTCAGCAGAGCGGCAGCCTCTAAATGTCTTTTCCTCTGCTCTTCTTGTCTCCTCTGTTTTTCCTGAATCTTCAAAAAGAAAAAGAAGAAACCAATGTACTGGGGTCAGTCAAATTTACGGAAATGCTCTGGTCTGTCAAAACATTTCAACAATATTTATCAACCTGGACTAAACCAATAGAAGGAGATTGTTTATAAGGAAGCTGAAAAAACACAAGAAAGCCTATATACTGTAAAAACCATTATTAAGCTATCTATGCAATGCTTCTGTAACCTAAAGCTGCACCCCAAAGACGGAAATTACACGCTTGTGTACATGTACACACACTCATTCTGTTTTGATAGTTATCATCTTGGGAGCTAATACACTAAAGCCAAACCAAATCTCATGATTTAAGTGAAGTTAACTGAGGGCCTGAGATGACGGGGGTGGGGGGACTCTTGGCATCCTTACATAATCTTTTTTGCTTCCTCTCTCTTTAGGCCCCTTATGTTCTGGATCTTGAGAAATGGTTTCCATTGTTTCCTGGTCTTCTGGGTGGTTGCTCTCTGGGGCCTCTGCCGTACTGTCTTCATTCTCTTGTTCAGAAGCCTGTTTTTCCTCCAGTGTGCCATTACTTTCTTCAACCAAAGCACTGTCTTTTGGCTCTGAAGATAACATCTCGGCAGAAAATGTTCCATGTAGGAGACTGTCCACTTTGTTGAGGGGGAATTCATAAAGACCATTGAGAAAAGATTTGGGAAATCCGAAACATGCTGTTGCTGCCCGAACAGGTCCACCTCCAGGGTATAGCTGAATAATGGAGCCAAAACCTGAACAGATAAAAGAAACAAACATCTGCCCGTGGAGTGACGCTAGACTATGCAAACCCTCAGTGAGTCCTCCACAGTAATGAGACTGAAGGTCTTTCTATTAATACTTTATTCACAGGCTGAAGAATGGTGCAGCTCCTCAGGGAGTCTGTTTGGAGTCTATGAGTATTACTAATGGAGATAATATAATTCTAAAGCAGATAGCAGGAAGTCTCAAAGAAGCTTATCCCCCACTTGATACTACTGTAAAACCCTGTGTCTGCAAATCTGGTTGTTACATGATTGGTGATTGACTCTGCTTCCCCTCACTCCAATCCTCATATGGAGCAGTTACAGGTTCTTATCTTCTATGTGGTCAGAAAAGAAACAGACAAATCAGACTGTGCTGTATTCTTCCAGAGAGAATACATGCTTAGTAATCTTCCCACTCACTCCCTTCAATTTAGGCCCAATGAAATGAGCACCATCTACCCAGTTTACTAAAATCACTGTCCTGAAAGCCCTAGCAAGCCACAGGCTCCAGCATCACGCCCACTGACAGTGAAGCTAGAAAGGACAATCGCCATGGGTCAGGGGTACCCATGGGTGGGGTGCTGGGTGATGGAGACTACGTAAGAAGGTCCCCAGGCTAGGAGCTGTGCAGGTCCACCCAAGTCACTTCGTTAACCCTGAAGTAATTCAATCTGGCTTTCCATGAGTTTACATTTTTGGACCGCCTTTACTCACATCAGGGTGGAGTTTTGTTGAAAATGGAAATATTAAGTCTCACCTCCCATTCGTTCCATCATTGCACCCAGCACCAAGCCTGCACACGTTTCCATCACAATCATTTTGTTGCCAGCACGGATATTTCCCAACGTCAACATCTGGGCTAGTGTATCGTATCTCATGTGGCTAAAGCAAAAACAATAATTCATTCATTTTTAGCTAAGTGAAGCCTACTATTTTAATCATCATTTTTCAAGTTTTGTTTGCTTTATGAAAATTATGTTGATAAGATTATTGATTGCTTTGGAGGCGACAGTAAAAGGACTTACAATTTATGAGGTAGGAGGAGGTGAGCAAGTTTTTTCATTTTACTTAAAATCATGACTTTCTTAAAGACATAGTTCCCCCACTTATACTTTTGAAAGGAAACAAAGCGTACTTAATTTTTCCAGGTTCTCTTGCATAATACATAATTGAAAGAATACGGGTGGATGGCTTCACAACAGTAATGATGGCTTCATATCTGGGGGAAGAAAAAACAGAACACTGACTTGAAAAAATGACTTAAAATATTTTATTTGTAATAAGATATATGTTTTATAAACATATAAAAAAGTTTAATATTATCAGCCTTTAAAAATAAAAACTACTTACTTTTTTTTCTTCTTTTTAATATATTTATCTTGAGCAAATTCTGTCTTGTCTCGGAACGTTGTACTATTTTCAATTAACTGCTGAACTATTTCCTATAAGAAAAGGAGCAAGTAGATTTTCTGAAACTTTACTTTCACAAAACAAGTAACTTCCAAAGGCTTCTTACCCAAGAATGGATCCAATGGTCTGATTCTCCAATCCCTTTTCCACAGAAGTCCAAATAGATGAACTTTGTATTTCTATACTCTATTTGGAATTTATAATAAAATACAAGTACTTTATAACTCCATTTAAACCAATGTAAAAGAACAGAGATATCCAATAAAGGGAGAAGAGAGGTAAAGGAAACTAATTTCTGAAGACACTGGCTGAAAACATTACCGAAAATGAACAAAGTTAAATCCTGGTATGCACTGTTATTACGTTCTCTACCACTAATATTAGTAATGTCATTCACTTATATTCCTGTATGTAAGACATAAAATCTTTGAAATGTTGAGTTACATGTACATTTCAACCTGTTTCTATCAAAGCTATAACTTTTTTTTTTTTTTTTTAACTTAGGTACAGTCTGCTTTAAAAACCAGTTTCCTAAATGCCAAACAGACAAAAACAAAACTAAAAATCCTTTGAATATTACCTCTCCTTTAATGCCCTTGTCCTTCAAAGCTTTTATGTCATCTTGAGTAAGTTTCTGAGATTTCCCATCATCAACTATATTTCGATTATCAGTGCCCGCTTCTTTAGTCTCTAAGGAAAGAAATTGCTCTATTGACATTTATGGTCTGAAATTATTTGACACTTTCTTTTTTGAGTTCATATCCACATCCAGTCCATCAGCCACTGAAGTCTGGCCTCCCGGCTGCACTGCTCCCATCACACCATCCTTTCCTGCCAAAACTACTCCAAGCCTCTAAGTCATCTTCCCACTCCCAGCCTTGCCCCGCTACTATCCTCCTGGATGCCAGAGTGCTCTCTGTTTAAATGCAATTTGACTTAACTATCCCATGTTTAAAACCATACAGTGGCTTCCCATAGCAATGGAATACATTCCAAAGATGACTTGCAAGGCCATAATTGATCTGGTCCCTGCCTATTGTTCCTGGCCTGATCTCTTGACACCTTAGCTTCAGTCACAATGGCCTTCTTTCTGTTCCTTGAACACACCCAGCAAGGTCCCACAGCAGGCTTTTGGCACCTGCTGCTTCCTCTGCCTGGAAGGTTCTATGACAGATGTCTGAGTGGCTGGATCCTTTCTATCACTTGAAGCTGAGCTCATTCTCTTGCTTTACCAAATTAGCACACGCCCCTGCTTTATTATCTTCATAGCATGTGTCACTTCACCATAAGAAATCATGCTGTTTGCTTGTCTACTTGATTATTTTTGGTGTTCCAACTGGTAAGTACATTTTATACGACAGTCTATCTTACGAACTGCTATAACTGCAGTGCCAAATAATACCTGGCATATATTTGGTGCTTAGTAAAAATATGGATATTAATTTAAATGTATCTAAATAACTGGTTTGACTCAAAAAACTTTATTTTTTTATTTTTATTTTTTGAGACAGAGTCTCGCTCTGTCGCCCGGGCTGGAGTGCAGTGGCCGGATCTCAGCTCACTGCAAACTCCGCCTCCCGGGTTTACGCCATTCTCCTGCCTCAGCCTCCCGAGTAGCTGGGACTACAGGCGCCCGCCACCTCGCCCGGCTAGTTTTTTTTTTTTTTTAGTAGAGACGGGGTTTCACCGTGTTAGCCAGGATGGTCTCGATTTCCTGACCTCGTGATCCGCCCGTCTCGGCCTCCCAAAGTGCTGGGATTACAGGCTTGAGCCATCGCGCCCGGCCTCAAAAAACTTTAATAGTATTTATTTAACTTCAAATAATTACTTGTGTTTTAATTAATAAGATATTCTCAATGTTCATTTTAATAAATATTTAATTTTAATTAATAACAGCTTTTGGACAAGAGGTTGTTAAGAAATAATAATAGTAATAGCTAAAATTATGGGCCCTTACTAAAAGCAAGACACTATGGAGAACTTCCTATGAGCCATATCATTGAGCACTCAATACAACCTAGGCATTAAATATGTTTATGACCCAATTTTACATATATAAGGATGTAAGACTCATAGAACTCAAGTAAGTTGCCCAATGGTACAAGGCAAGTGATGAAGGTAGAAATTGAACTTAGTTGGATCCAAAACCAGACCTCTTAACCTCTACACCATACACTAACCACCTTACACCTGTTACATAACTTCTGGGCACTGAAAGAACTTTACATATGTTCTTGCAATGACACAGAAATGACTCATAGGATTAAATGCCTGGCCCAAGAACAGAGAACCATTTAATGGTGGCCTGGAGACAGAATCCAGGTTATCTCAGGGCCAAAGGTAGTACTTGCTTCACTCCACTAAGCTGCAGTTCTTAGATTATGAGTTAAGATTTCTTTTGGGGTAGCATTGTCTAGCACTTGGGAATTAGGTAGAGGTTGAGATGTTTCTGACTAGTCAGTTGGACAGCATCTATTTCACGTATCCAAAATGTGCACCTGCAGTAGGCTCTTCCCTCTTCTTCTTGGGCTGTAGACTTCCTCCACTGGTCACTTCAAATGTGGTTCCATAACTATGACCAATGACGTTATCCAGGTAGAACCACTGTTTTTCGAAAGTTACTTTTCTAGGGAAAAAAAAGCAATCAATTAACTGAATATCTTTTGTATTCAGTACAGAAAAGATGTGTTCACTACAGTTTATTTCAAAAGTGGTCTCCACAATGGAGGCTCAGCAGCATTATCTCTGAACATAAAGCAACAAAGGAACTAGGGAGAACCTGGTTGGGATAGAGACATACAATTAATGAATAAGTCACAAGAACACTGAATTTTGGAAAGGGGAAGCAAAGACAGAAGACATTCCTCTTCTGGTACACTGGGCTGACCCTAGTTTGCATGTCTACCAGAATGTTCAAACTCGCTGGCTCTGCAGATAGCCTGAATGGTAGACAGGATCCCCAAGATTGCCAGGCCTGGACATACACTGACAACTCTTGCAACTTACCCCAGAAAATCTCAAAACTGAACAATCATTGAAGTAACAAGGATTTAACAAATTTCCTGGGCTTGGTCTGATTGGCCATTTTATTTGAAAATTATCTAATAAAAGCAAATTATACTTGCAAATTAACACTGACAATCTACACACTTGGAAATGGAGCCTAACACTGACAATGCTCTACTGAGGACCAGGCAACTTGAGGTTTTCCTATGACACAGATTTTTTATCTTCTTGCAATTTAAAAGGGAAATCCCACAGGAACACAATCTTTTCTTCTCAAAAGAAGAAAACTAAAATCTACTGAGTGTCAATCAGGGGCTAGGCAGTGTGTGCTAGGTGTAATTCATACTTTTTGATTTAATTCTCATGGCAATTCTGGGACACAGCTCTTTCCAGAAGAGCAATCCGAGGCCCAGGGAGAAGTATCTTGTCCAAGATTAACAGTTGCAAGGTGTTGTTGGAGCTGGGATTCAAATCCAAATCTGTGTCTAAACCCAAGCCTCATTCTTTCCACTATACCACACGGTCTACTCCAGCAAAGACCTAAGGACCTTAGAAAGCCCACCTAGCTTCAGGACTTGGCCCATGTACATAGAACACTGAATTCTGGGAATCATGTAGTGGTTAATTCTGTTTGTGCCCCATCCCACTCCTTCTCTTCCTCTCTCTGTGCCGCCAGGAAGCTGACTATGACAGAATATACTGCCACATCACCCATGCTTCCGTGTCAGAGGCTTACCATCATTGCTGGTCTCTGGGTGTATCACCTTTATTGGTTCCCTAAATCCTGCCACACTTTTGCGTCACATCTTCATTAAAGCTTACTCAAACCATCTGAGGGAAATCCTGTAAGATCATAAGTGATTCAGATACGGCCAATTCTTGTTATTTGCTGGGTCCCTAGATACTTACATACGACAGAATGTAACAGACACTCAAAATATTTGCTAACTTAAACCTCTTCAGATGTTGCAATTCAGCTCAGCCCAGATGTGCACCCCTACCCTCAAACTTCAGTCACCCAGGTGCTACTGAAACACCGGATCTGGCCAGGTGGGTCACACTTGTAATCCCAGAACTGTGGGAGGCCGAGGCGGGTGGGTCACTTGAGTCCAGGAGTTTGAGACCAGCCTGGCTGACAGGAAAAACTCCGTCCCTACAAAAAATGCAAAAATCAGCTGGGTGTAGTGGCATACACTTGTAATCCCAGCTACTTAGGAGGCTGAGGCAGGAGTGTCACTTGGGTTCAGGAGTTTCTCTACAAAAAGTACACAAATTAGTTACTGAGGAGGCTGAGGTGGAAGGATTACTTGAGGTGGAAGGATTGCTTGAGCCCAAGAGGCAGCAGTTGCAGTGAGCCAAGATCACACCACTACACTCTAGCCTGGGTGACCGAGTGAGATCCCGTCTCAAAAAAGAAACAAACAAACAAACCAAACAAAAATACTGGATCTGAGATAGGTGGGTTTACCTCTCTGCAAGCCTATGTGATATACAGAGGGGATGATGAGTGTCACTTAAAACTGGCTGGTTTGACAGGTCAGGTCACTGCCCCTGGTCAGTAATGTGCGGCCCAGTAAGAGGGATGAGGAGGCCACATCTTCACTGGGAAGGAGTAGGATTTGCAGAGTCTACTTTTCTGAGAGCCTGGACTGTTTTTTGCCCAACCCGATGAGTGTAGCCCCAAGGGTGATGAGGGAGTCTGACCTGGGATGCAGTTGAGTTACAGAGTCATTTTCTAAATAAAATGGAAACTGCCACTATGACTTCTGCGAAGAAGAGGGCCTGATGAAAAGTATTTCCAAATAAATGTTTAGGGCAGTGGTCCCCAACCCTTTTGGCACCACAAAAGGGGAAGGTCAGACACACTGGTTCATGCCTGTAATCCCAGCACTCTGGGAAGCCGAGGTGGCCGGAATTACTTGAGCCCAGGAACTGGAGACTAGCCTAGATAACATAGTGAAACTCTGTCCCTACAAACAAAATTAATTAATTAGTTTAAAAAAGAAAAAAAAGAAGAAGAATTTAAAAATAGTTAAAGGTTGGTGCAGGAATTACATTTCCGGACTAAAAAAAAAAAACACACACCCCTCATAAAAGAAACTTTTTTTCTTTACTAAATTAGTGCCTGTGCAAAAAGCTTGGTTATCACCAGCTTAGTGCTCTGGAGACTTGTTTCTTCACTATTTTATAATGCCTGTTTCACCTTAAATACCAATTAACGGTTTGCTTAAACCAGGAGTAAATGAGTTCATCTGAAGTAAGTACTTATCAGAAATTCCAAATCTCATACTTCCTAGTCTGCAGAAAGCTGTTCTCCTGACATTGCATTCAACTTATCTCTGTCAAAAGTAATCCAATAACCTAGCTCAAAAGAAACTGTGGCCGGGTGTTGTGGCTCACATCTGTAATCCCAGGACTTTGGGAGGCCGAGGCAGGTGGATCACCTGAGGTCAGGAGTTCGAGATCAGCCTGGCCAACAGGGTGAAACTCCATCTCTACTAAAAATA
>NW_012109008.1:227275-274480 GCF_000951045.1 Mandrillus leucophaeus | reverse complement strand
AGGTCAGGAGTTCGAGATCAGCCTGGCCAACAGGGTGAAACTCCATCTCTACTAAAAATACAAAAAAAAAAAAAAAAAAAAATTAGCCGGGCATGGTGGTGGGAGCCTGTAATCCCAGCTACCTGGGAGGCTGAAGCAGGAGAATCGCTTGAACCCAGGAGGCAGAGGTTGCAGTGAAGCGAGATCGCACCATTGCACTCCAGCCTGGGTGACAACAGCGAAATTCCTTCTCCAAAAAAAAAAAAAAAAGAAAAGAAAAAAGAAGAAGAAACTGTGGTTAGCCAGGTGCTGTGGCTCCTGCCTATAATCCCAGCACTTTGGGAGGGTGAGCGGATCACTTCAGGTCAGGAGTTCGAGACCAGCATGGCTAACATGGTGAAACTCCGTCTCTACTAAAAATACAAAAATTAGCCGGGCGTGATGGTGCCCGAGTCCCAGCCACTAGGGAGGCTGAGGCAGGAGAATCGCTTGAACCCAGGAGGCAGAGGCTGCAATGAGCTGAGACTGCACTACTGCACTCCAGCCTGGGTGACAGAGCGAGACTCCGTCTCAAAAACAAAAAACAACTGTGGTTATATTTCTCAGATAAATTAATCCAAATATCCCAATAAATTTTCACCGTTAATAAGCTCTTAGGACTTAGCAACCTCACCAGCCCTTTCAGAAAGTTTTCAAAATCCCACTTCTCTACTATTATAAAACAGTGATACTAGTCAGCGGGTGCACAAACCAAACCTAATTTCGAGTTCTGAGGCCTTGAGCAAATTGCTTTTTAGCAATTTTTCCCAGCTTTGAATCCTTTGGTGAGTAAAACGAGGGAAACTCAAAGCAATTCCACACTCTATGGTGAATTGTCTCTTTCATGTATTCTGTGTATCCTGTTTGGGTAGAGAAGAGGATGGAAAGCCAGACTAGGTAGGAGAGGTTTCATTTTTTTGTGGGATAGACCCTGACTGAAGGACTAAGGAGGAAGGAGGATCTATGGTGGGAAAAAAGGGGGAACCTTTAGGAGACTCTGGGAGACAAGGATGAGATCCCAGAGTGAAGAAAGGAGGGAGTGTCTGTGGAAACACAGTGAAGATCCCAAGGTCTTAGGGAAAGAACTTCAGGACAGGTGATTAGGGGTGTGGAGAGGGAGGCCTTGGCACCCTAGGGCCAAGAATGGAATTCTGGGGAAGGAACCCTGTGGAAAGACTGAAAAGGATGCTGAAGGTGGACAGCCAGATATGAAACCATGGAGGGGGCTCTGGGAAAACAGGAAGGTTAGGGGAGATTATGAGGTTCGAGGACGGGATCCTGGTGGAAAAGCCTTCTGTGACAGAAAGATCCGAGGAGACGAGGGCGGGGAATGGGGACCGAGAGAGCCAAGAACTGCACTCTGGCGGGAGAGGTCTGTGGAGAGACCTGGAGGGAGGGGGTATCTACAAGGTGGGGGCGGGAGACCCCTCAAGTCAGCGATCTGACTTACTTTCTCCGCTGAACTTGTACTGCTTTAAACACATCTTCACGTTTCAGCACCACGAAGTCGCCGTCGCGGATGCGGTGGTCTCCGGGATGCTGTGGCTGTGGGCCCGGCTGCTCCCCTGAGCCCTCCATGACGCTCAGCCGGTCGCCGTGCTCCACGGCGTCTCGCCCCTCCTCCTCGGTTGTAGCCACCGCCAGCCTCACTTCCCACAGCCTGGCGCACTAGGAGCCCGCCGACCGGCACCGCCCCCACGTGTTACACGCCGCTTCCGCTTTCCGGTCCAGACCTCAAGGCCGCTTCCGGGAGCCTCTCGGCTTCCGTCGGGCCAAACTCCTTGATTGGCTGCACTCCGCGCCTCCCCTCCCGTCTTGCCGCTTCTTTGAGCGGAAGTTGGATCATTGAAGCGCCAAAAAAGAATTTAGGGGAACACATGATTTTCGCTTGAGGCACGATTGCGGCGCTGTACGCTACAGATACTTTCTGGAAGCTGCGGTGGGGAAACTGAGTTTCCCGAGTCGTTGAGAAAGATGGGATTCAGCACCGCGCGGGGACCACAGGAAAGCTGCGGCTGAAGAGAACCGCGGACTTGGCAGGAGCCGCCTGAGGAGCTCAGATCTCGGAGACTCTTAGTCCGGTCGTGCTTCTCTACGGGACGGGGGGAGGGAGAATCCAGCCGGACAGATCTGCGCGTATCCTGGAGCCGGCCCAGTTGTGAACTAGGAGAAGTTTGGGACCTCTGTCCCAAGCAAGTAAGAACTTAGCTTTAGGAGACGTAAATAAAGTAGTAAAGAAGCACAACTACCCAACTGTTATTTTTTACTCGTTCTCCTGTCCTACCTCTTACGTCTTTTGAATTTGTTACAATTCTCAGCGTATTGTCTCGTTTGAGAAGGGTATGGCACACAGCGTTGTTGAAGGAGCGCCTCAGCTTGGGAGCCTGAAAGAGTTTTATCTCTGTATTGTCAACAAACAACTTTGATCTTGATCGGTTTGCTTAATTTCTTTGAGCATCAGTTTCATAATGCGTAATGCCTAGTTAATTATCGGAGCCCTGTCATGCCGTTAAATCGTGAACTTCGTCGTTACTAACTTGTTTTATTAACTAAACCCCTTTTAAGTAAGGATTTGGATAGGTTATTTTATAATGAATTGCAGTGCAGTGTACAGGTATATCTTTATTGTATACTTAGGGTATGAATCATTTTTAAGTAGATTTGTATTTTAAAAGAACGATTTTGGATTTACAGAAAAATTGCACAAAAAGTGGATGTGATACTGCAGGATTGACTGTAAGAAGCTATGATGATGTATCCCTAGTGTCTCACAGGCCAGAATTATGTTCATCCTGTCCTGCCCTATAATAATAAGTCTCAAATACTGCGAATAAGTTTTCGTAGAGTTAATTACCTGTCCTATTTTCATTTCTGTGATGGGTACTTCTTGTAAACAGGTACAGTAGCTGTCCTTATTTTTAATCTATGAGCGTCTAGTATACTTAAACCATATTTAATAGTTATTAAACTATTATGGTATACCTTAAAAAGCGATAGAGATTAGAAACTTAACTTGGGTCTTGTATCACAGGTGCACAACTTTGCAAGCCTATTTGCTAGTCTTGAACCTAGAATACATTAATTTTTCCTTTTTTATTACATTAATACATTTTTAGGAGCACTTTTCCTTATAGTTTTGGTGAAGACCTTTTTAATATCTGTCTTTTAGGAGAGATGAATAGAGAGTATAGAGGCAGAGGATTTGGACGAGGAAGATTTCAAAGCTGGAAAAGAGGAAGAGGTGGTGGGAACGTCTCAGGAAAATGGAGAGAAAGAGGACACAGACCTGATCTGAGTAAAACCACAGGAAAGCATACTTCTGGTAGGTGAGGTCAATGATTGATGAATTTTTTTCACTTAATGAAGGAAGCAATTCGTGTCTATCATACAAGGCAGTTTATCTCATACTTCGGTTTGTCTTTTATTTCATGCTACTCCTTAGTAAGTATTTGAACATCGACGTCCCAGATTCTTACTCGAACCTCTAATTTAGATATTCTATTAATGAGAGTCTCATTTGGAAAGAGAAGCACATTGGAAAAATGTTGACTCTGTTTCTACCAACCTAGTATTTTATTTTTTTCAGAACAAACCCCACAGTCTTTGCTTTCAACAAAGACCCGACAGTCAATGCAGTCAACATTGGATCAGCTCATACCATATAAAGGCTGGAAGCTTTATTTCTCTGAAGGTAGGGTTAAAAAAGTGCTAAAAAGCACCATAAATCATATTTTCTTAACTTGTCTTTGGATGCTATATCTTGTATTACTATAATTCACTTACTAACATATACCTGCTTTAATCTTAGTTCACCCAAACAATTAAATGATGTTTATGTTTCAAAAGCATTTTAGACTTTGTATCAGTCAAGAAAGCAGAAACCATACGGATATTTCAAAAAGGGGACTTAATACAAGAAATTGGATACAAAAATGGAAGACTGAAAGAGTAGAAAGGAAATACTGAGGTAACCCCCCAGAAAGTAGTAACTTGAGGAAGCAGCAACCATCCTTATAGCTAAGAGAATAAAAGAAGTTCTGAGGTTACCAGAATGTGGGAATTCAAAGGTTGGAGAGGTCACAGCATAGCTGTTATTTTGACTTTTGAGGGGCACCCTACAAACCTATGCTTAGACTTCTGAAGGCTACCTTACAGAGCTGTACTCAGACCACAAGGCAAATGAAGCTGCTTGCCACTGGTAACTGAGGGGGCATGACTCAGTGGTGCTTGAAACTGGAGGCTAGCACTATCGTTATGCAGCTGCAGAGATGCTGAAAAAAATTGCAAACAATAATAAATTCCTTTCTCTCTTCCTGCCACCTTCTACACTCTAAAGTGCCTTCAACTGGCAGAATTTAAAGAGAATCTGAGACATGTAGGGTACAGATCTGAATTATAGCATCACAGAGCAGAAAGAACTGGGCTTGAAATCAAGGAACAATAACAAATAGAGCTTTGTGTAGAAACACAGGTAAGGAATCTCCCTTTGATAATTAAGAATACCAGTTAACCTACATCAGTCTGTATAGGTGCAGGGAACTGTCTTTTCTGTGCTCTTAAAATACCCATTTGTTTCTTAGGTCTCATCAGGGGTGTGTGTGTGTATACTTTTTTTTTAATCACTAGATTGTTGAGGTCCAGGACCCTCCCGTACCAGGCACTCAGTAGTCATTTTGTGAATGAATAGAATACTTTACAAGTGTTTTCTTTATTGGAAACCTGTTCGCTTTTTTCCTTCAGTAGAATCTGTTTCATGAATGATCTTTTGTTCCTTAGGATGTGTTAGTCACCGGCACTCACATTGTTCCCCTGGCAGGTAGCTCAGAACACTATAAGTGATTTTTGGACAGTCCTAAAGATGGAGTTCAAGCGGTGCCTTAGCCTTCACCATCTGTTCTTCCAAACTACTTTATTGTACTGTTCTTCTGTGAGAGACATATTTGAAAATGTAGAACTTTAAAGTGTAAAAAAAAAAAAATGCTTTTCAGTTTGGCCACCACGGTCAAGCGTTGTTGGTCTGTCTCCTGATCTCAGGAAAGACTGTGATTGTCTTCAGTTCTGTTTCAGAATAAGAGCTTAGTTTATGTGTCTGGCTTTGACTTTATTGTAATTTTTGGTTTAAGCTTATTGTCTGAATTATTTGAACTAACATGTCCTGTTAGGTGTCAAAGATGCAAAACAAAGTTTCCCAGATAGTGGGGCTTTTAGAGAGAGAAGAGTTTCTGTCTGCATTTCACATTATGCAAACCTAAATTTGTTTCAGAATCTTAAGTTTACATTCTATACCAGTTTTTATATGAATGCAATCAAAATACAAAGCAATTAGAAAAAAATCATCTACCATGTATATAGTGCTGCTTTTGTCTCATGAAAAATACGCATGTACATGTGTGATTATAGTGCTAATGCCATATTTGTTGGATTAGTTTACAGCGATAGCTCTCCTTTGATTGAGAAGATTCAAGCATTTGAAAAATTTTTCACAAGGCATATTTATTTGTATGACAAGGTAAGATTCCTCTACAGCAAAGCTGCCAGTCGTGTGCCATCTTATCAATGTATTTGAGGTACTTGTGATTATGGTCACAGGCACTGGAGTCAGACTGCGTTGGTTCAGACCTCAGTTCTGCCACTTACCGGCAGTATGGACTTTGATTAAATCAATTACTTCTCTGTGCCTCGGTTTTCTTTCATTTGGAGATAGAGGTATAGATACCTACCTTAAAGGATTGTTGAGAGGCATCAATATATTAATATATTTGAAATATCAGAACCATGCTTGGCACAAAGCTTATACTTATGTGATACTTACCATTATCACATATAAACATTGTATGCTTTCTCAAAGTGTATAACAGAATGCTCGGTTAATGGTAATTGACTACAGAAAAGCAATTATTGTTTTCATACTTTCTATTTTATAGGATGAAATAGAAAGAAAGGGAAGTATTTTGGTGGATTTTAAAGAACTGATAAAAGATGATGAAGTAACTAACTTGATACCAGATACAGCAAATGAACTAAGAGATGCACCTGAGAAAACTTTGGCTTGCATGGGTTTGGCAATACATCAGGTAACTATATGTCTTATGCATACTTTTGTCTAAACTTTTTTAACGTTTGCACACACATGCACACCTTGTCTAAGTTTAAAGGAAGATTTTACAGTGACTGTACCTTCTATAAGAGATACTTAGCTTTTACGAAAAGATGTTGGCTAGAATTGAGAGGTTGCAATTCCATTCTGAAAGATACCATTCATTCTATATACAACAGCTTATGTAATGAAATATTTACTTCTGACTCATTTGGATTTGCTTAATCTTGCTAAAGATTGTGCAGAAATTAAACCTTCCTTTCAAGAAGTTATACAGTCTCATAGGGAAGATAAGACAAGGAATCATGGTGTTATCAGTTATGAACTTAGAGCAAAAAAGAGCAACCTTAGATTTAGGTTCTGTGGCATGAGGCAAACCACTGAGTGTCCCTGTATGTCAAATGTGAATAACAATTTGTACTGTGCCTGCCTGAGTTTTTTTCAGGGTCAGGTAATACAACATATATGAAAACATTTTAAATTTTTAAAATTTATTTTTTATTTATTTTTTTGAGGTGGAGTCTCACTCTGTTGCCAGGCTGGAGTGCAGTGGCACGATCTCGGCTCACTGCAACCTCTGCCTCCTGGGTTCAAGTGATTCTCTTGCCTCAGCCTCCCAAGTAGCTGGGACTACAGGTGTGCACCACCATGCCCAGCTAAGTTTTGGATTTTTAGTAGAGATGGGGTTTCACCATGTTGGCCGGGGATGGTCTCGATCTCTTGACCTTGTGATCCACCCGCCTCGGCCTCCCAGAGTGCTAGGATTACAGGCATGAGCCACCGTGCCCGGCCAAAAACATTTTTGAGGCTAGCAAGCAGATAAATGCTTCAAGGTAATGTGTAGTAAATCTCAGGACAGGCATACACAAAGTGCTGGGGCATTCAGAGGGGCATTCTCCTACCTCTTACATGTGCTATTCATTCAACGTGGAATCCCCTTCCCCTCACATAGACAGATTATTTGGGCCTAGCTCAGTTGTCTCTCTGTAAAACCTTTCTCGTGACAACTTTTCAAAACTTGCATGGTATTTTGTCTGTACATCTTTATAGTCCTTATAACAATTAACAGCTATATATATGCATCTTATTTTGCCTCTTAGGTGGTCAGCAAACTGCGGTACACAAGTGGTATTTGTTTATTTATTTTGAAATGGAGTTTTGCTCTTGTTGCCCAGGCTGGAGTGCAATGGTGTCATCTTGGCTCACTGCAACCTCTGCCTCCTGGGTTTAAGCGAGTCTCCTGCCTCAGCCTCCCAAGTAGCTGGGATTATAGGCATACACCACCACGCTCAGCTGATTTTTGTATTTTTAGTAGAGATGGGGTTTCACCATGTTGGTCGGGCTGGTCTCAAACTCCTGACCTCAGGTGATCCACCCACTTCGGCTTCCCAAAGTGCTGGGGTAACAGGTGTGAGCCATCGTGCCCAGCCTGTTTATATTATTTAATGTTAAATGCCAAGGGAGTGAGTATTAGATATTTTAAAGGTCATTTTTATTTTCTCTGTCTTGCCTGATCAGTGAATATAGAGAAATAGGAATGCATTTTTTTTTTTTTTTTAATTAGAATCGAGGTGATGGTTTTGGGGACTGCTATAAGGGCTTTTAATGCTAGGTTTAGTTGGGACAGAAAGTAGCAGACTGGGATGCTGGAGTTTTTCAGTCCAGGGACAGCAAAATCCAAAGTAAAACATCCACTATAAAGTAAGTAGTCATAATTAAATATTAGATTTTTAAAGGGCTGTTAAAGTTTTCTGTTTTTATTCTGTTTCTGTCCATAAACTTTATATTCTCTATAAAAATAGAGTTCTGTATAAAGAGGATATTTTGTTTTCCAACTTCAGAGTAAATGTCTGTCCTGTGTAGGTATTAACTAAGGACCTTGAAAGGCATGCAGCTGAGTTACAAGCCCAGGAAGGATTGTCTAGTGATGGAGAAACAATGGTAAATGTGCCACATATTCATGCAAGGTGAGGAATTTGATGTATTAAAGTATTACTTAGAATGGGACATTGAAGGCCATTTAAGAATGAGAATCCTCATTTTATAAGAACAGGGAAATCGGTAAAAAGGGCATGAGTTCCTTGCCATCTCTCTGATCATCACACTGAAGTAAACTCATTGAAAATTATTCAAAGACATCATGACAGATACTTCCTAAATAAGGACGAAAATGTTGATTTTCTAACCTGCAAATTTTTGTAAACATTGATTTTGGATGTGAACTTATCAAGACCCTGCTGTGTAAGTTTAATAATCCATGTATGGGTTGAGTATTCCTAATCTGAAAATCTGAAATCTGAAATGCTCCAAAATTCAAAACTTTGAGCCCTGACACGACACTGAAAGGAAATGTTCACTGGGGCATTTCAGATTTTTGAATTAGGGATACTCAACTAGTAATATTGCAAATATTTGAAAGTCCAAAAAATCCAAAATACTTCTGGTCCCACACATTTTGGATAAGAGATATACTCAGTCTGTAATATACAAAGTGGTGTGTATTTTGTTCAATTATTAGGTTTCTGTTAGATACAAGGGAATAAATGAAATTATTTTGTTTTTCTTGAATTCATCCTTAGGATTTTAAATTCATTAGAAGAATTCATTATAAGGTAATCATCGGAGTTTTGTTTTTCTTTTCCAGAATTTATAGAAGGCAATCTCCTAGCAGTTCTTTAAAAAGAACTTAGAAACCCAAAGGTTTTTGAATCTGTAGATTTTCCTTTTGGCATTATTTTTTTCCTTAAAATTTTTTTTTCTTTTTTCCTTGAGAGCAGCCTGTGAGATGAGAAGAAAAAGAAAGATTTAGTGTTGTGTCTTTCTAAGAATGGTTTGGCTGGGCATGGTGGCTCACGCCTATAATCCCAGCACTGGGAGTCCGAGGCAGGCAGATCACTAGGTCAAGAGATTGAGGCCATCTTGGCCAACATAGTGAAACCCCATCTCTACTAAAAATACGAAAATTAGCTGGGTGTGGTGGCACGCAACTGTAGTCACAGCTAATCAAGAGACTGAGGCAGGAGAATCGCTTGAACCCGGGAGGCAGAGGTTGCAGTGAGCCGAGGTCGCACCACTGCGCTCCACCCTGGTGACAGAGCGAGACTCTGTCTCGAGAAAACAAAACAAGAATGGTTTAGTTCTTGTGAGACTTCTGATATATCAAAAGGATGATTTGGTTTAAGAATTCCATAGTTGCTCCTAAAAGGAACTTGTGAAAATATAAAAAACATTAAGTTTCTGTTCGTTACTTCCTGTTTTGTCTTTAGGGTGTACAACTATGAGCCTTTGACACAGCTCAAGAATGTCCGAGCAAATTACTATGGAAAATACATTGCTCTAAGAGGGACAGTGGTTCGTGTCAGTAATATAAAGCCTCTTTGCACCAAGATGGCTTTTCTTTGTGCTGCATGTGGAGAAGTTCAGAGTTTTCCTCTTCCAGATGGAAAATACAGTCTTCCCACAAAGGTAGTATGTTCTTGAACTGCTTCTTTATTTATCTTGGTAAAGAAGGCAAATCAGAATACAGAAAATGTTTCCCAATGTTCCTGAACACAGAGCTTATTTTTATTTTTGATTTTTGATTTTCTGCTTTTATATTATGAAATACTTCAGGGTAAGAAAAATATAGAAATAAATAAAACATTCCACTACTCATCACCCCAAATTTACATTTTTCAGCTCCACATACATTTTTTAATGATATAAAGCATTACTGGCACAATTAGTGTCTGTTTTTTACCCTTTACCTGTACCATTCCCAGGGATGATCATTATCCTGAAGTTATTATAATATGCATCCCTTCTATTCATATTTCTGTTGACTTCTAGATATACACAGCAAGTTTTTTTTTTCCCCTTCATTTCTTCTACTATTTAGAAGTGATGGGTTTTTTTAATTAGCCTTTATTAAACTAGATTTTAAAACTATGGAAAAGTACAGAAAATAATGTAATTAACATTTATCTACTCTATGAGTTGGCAAATATTAATATTTTGTTACTTTAGTTTAATTTGTAACAAAAATATGGTTATATAAAGTTGAAGTCTCTCTGTTCTCCTCAGTTTTATTCCCTTTATTTGTTCCCCAGATGCAACCACTATTCTGAAATTGGCATGTGTTCTTCAAGTTTACATTTTTATTCTTGACTATGTACGTAGCGTTAGTTTTTTGTATTGTGTTTACGTAAATGGTATACTGAATATAACATGCAGCTCTTTTTTACTTGGTTATTTTGAAGTTCTACCTATTTTAATACATATCGAATTCTTTCATTTTTACTGTTGTGGAGTGTTGCTTTAAATAAATAGCCACTATTCATCCATTTTCCTGGAGGTAGACAATTTGCTCTTTCCAGTTTTTTATAATTACAAATGATACTACAGAGAACATTCTTGTATATGTCTCCTTAGCGGAGGAACACTAAGTTGTAGCCTGCACTTTTTTTTTTTTTTTTTTTGAGACGGAGTCTTGCTCTGTTGCCTGGGCTGGAATGCAGTGGTGCAATCTTGGCTCACCGCAACCTCCGCCTCCCGGATTCAAGCAATTCTACCTCAGCCTCACAAGTAGCTGGGACTACAGGCACGCACCACAATGCCTGGCTAATTTTTGTATTTTTAGTAGAGACGGGGTTTCACTATGTTGACCACGCTGGTCTCAAACTTCTGACCTCGTGATCCGCCTGCCTCAGCCTCCCAAAGTGCTGAGATTGGCCGGCTGTACTTATTTTTAACTGTATTAGGTGTTACCAAATTACTTTCCAGAGTATTGTTCCCAGCTTAAATCCCTGCTGGTAGGGTTAAGCAGTTACCGTTTCTCCATATTTTCAGTAACACTTGGTATTGTTAGACTTGTACATTTTTGACAGTTTGGTAGGTGTAAATAATACTGCATTTATAATGTGAATTTTTCTGATTTCTGTTGTGGTTGAGCATCTTTTCATATCTTTACTGGCCGTTCAGTTTCTTTCTTTATTGAATTTTCTATTTATATCTCATGTTCATTTTCCTGTTTATTGGTTTATTCTTTCATTTTGTTTTTTAGAGATCAGTTCTCATTCTGTTGCCCAGGCTGGAGTGTAGTGACATGATCATAGCTCATTGCAACCTTGAACTCCTGGGCTCAAGTGATCCTCCCATCTCAACTTCCCAAGTAGTTGAGACTACAGGTGCCAGCCACTGTGCCTCGTTCTATTAGTTTATTGATAGGAGTTCTTTATACATTCTAGATACTAATTATTGTTGATTATGTACATTAGATATTTTCTGCCTGTCTTTGGTTTGGCTTTTAACTTTGTGGGTTTTTTTGTTGTACAGTTTTACATTTTGACATGATCTAATTGTTATCTTTTCCTCTGTAACTTGTACACTTTATGCCCTGCTTAAGAAGCCATTCTTCAGCTGGGCGTGGTGGCTCATGCTTGTAATCTCAGCACTTTGGGAGGCCGAGGCGGGCGGATCACCTGAGGTCGGGAGTTTGAGACCAGCCTGACTAACATGGAGAAACCCTATCTCTACTAAAAATACAAAATTAGCCAGGCGTGGTGGCGCGTGTCTGTAATCCCAGCTACTCGGGAGGCTGAGGCAGGAGACTCGCTTGAACCCGGGAGGTGGAGGTTGCAGTGAGCCGAGATCGCACCATTGCACTCCAGCATGGGCAACAAGGGCGAAACTCCGCCTCAAAAAAAATAAATAAATAAATAAATAAATAAGCCCTTTTCACTCAAGCATTATAAACATATTTCCTACATTTGCTTCTAATAATCCTAAGTTTTGTTATCTTTAGATCTTTTGTCCATCTGGAATTTAAGGCATTGGTGAATGGCATAAAACTAGGAATTTAAGCTGGGCATGGGGGCATGTGCCTGTAGTCCCAACTACTCAGTAGTCTGAGGCAGGAGGATCGCTTGAGCCCTAGAGTTTGAGACTAGCCTGTGCAGCATAGTGAGACCCCCATCGCTTAAAAAAACAAACTAGTGATCTAATTTTTAGGTGAAAAGCTATTTGTCCTGACACCATTTATTAATTAAGCCCTCATTACCATGAATGTATAATGTTTTCTCGGTGGTAGGGTCATCTTTATCACCATTGGGCTTTCATAAATTTAACATTTGCTAAATTTTTGCTCATGTAAAGGGTTGAATCCTTAGTGAGGTAAATAATCCCTTGAAGAATTAAAAAGGGAAATGTAAGATGTTTGAAATTCCTAAGGCTTCTTTCTCTTACTGGAAGAAGAGGGTATGTGAGATTCAGCTATTGGTTCTGAATAATCAGTGGTGTTGACAGATGGGTTTCATCTGGTGTTTGTCTTGGCTTAAGGTTCAAGGTACAGCCTTGAGCTCAGAGGCCAGAATTTAAATCCTGATTTAAACCAGATATTTTCTTCCTTTTATTTTGAAGATGGTCTGTCACTCTGTCACCCAGGCTGGAGTGCAGTGACATGAATACAGCCCACTGCAGCCTCGACCTCCTTAAATCAGATATTTTCTAGACAGCATTTGTACAGGGGTATTTTCATGCCCTCTAATAAAGTAGGTAGTAGCATTGACTCATGAGTGATGTCGTGATGAGGTCCTTCATTTGTCTGAACTGTAGGGATTTGAAGTGACAGAAAGATGGCTGTTTCAGTTGATCTCTATTCCAGCCACTATTGCTGTATAACACATCACCCCAAAACTCAGTGGCTGAAAATAAAGCCAGTCATTTTATTCTTATGATTCCTGTGGGTCAGGAGTTTGGAAGAACTACTCAACTGGCTAGTTCTAGCTCCAGGCCTCTCATGGAGTTGTAGTCAGATTGTGGCTGGAGTACAGCAAGGTGGCTGGGGACTGGCCAGGCATCCTCTTCTCCATGTGGTTGTGTGGGCTAGTTTGGGCTTCTTGCACACAGTATAGCAGCTCAGGGTGCTCAGTCTGCTTATGTGGCTGCTGACAGCTTCAAGGCAAGAAGTCCAGTTGGTAGGCAGAAATGGCCTTGCCTTTTGTGAGCTAATCTCAGAAGTTGTACAACATCACTCTGTCACATTCTGTTGGTTACAAAGTGAGTCACAAACCTCAAATTCCAGGAGAAGGAATTAGCTTCCTTTTCTTAATGGAGGAGTAGCAAGTTTCTAAAAAGGTTGAAGAGAAATATTGTTGCAATCATATTTGGCAAATACAGTCTGCCACAGTCTGAATTTATAAATGCGTCTTGAGATCCAAACACCAAACAAGTGCCTGTGTGGTGTAATAAGTATTACACTATACAGAAAGTGCAAAAGGGGCCTAGATGAGAAAGCTGGGGATTAAAGAAAACTCTGGAAAGCCTTTTGAAAAGGAGAGGATTGGCACTGGGCATGTGGGACAGAATGAGAGGGGGCGTTCAAGGAGCGAGAGGTGGCACGAGCACAGAGGAGCAGTAAGTGCTTCCTGTGGGAGGCAAGGAAAGCACCTTGCATACCCATAGCAGGATAAGAACAGTAAGTGAGAAGGATCAGTTGGAAAGTGCCTCAAAAGCTCTTGATATTAAATTGTTGCAGGAGAAAATAGTCCTTGGATTTTGCTTTACTAGCATCGTGAGACCAACTTTTAAAACAATGTTAAATGAAATGTTTTAACTGAATTTTCCTGAGGTGTGATTATAGTTTATCAAAATCTGAATGTGAATTACTTTTGTTTCATTCAGTGTCCTGTGCCTGCATGTCGAGGCAGGTCATTTACTGCTCTCCGCAGCTCTCCTCTCACAGTTACAATGGACTGGCAGTCAATCAAGTAAGCAATCTGTTATATAAAAGGCAGGCTTTAGATGTCACACTGTTGAGTAAATCCTTAATTTTGCTGTATTATATTGTACGTTTTATCTAAACAATGACAGTGTATAATAGTGTATAGTAGACGGTTTATTTGATGAAGAGTTTGTATGTTAAAATAATTGTCTTTTTTAAGAAGGAGTCTTGCCCTGTTACCCAGGCTGCAGTGCAGTGGCACGATCTTGGCTCACTGCAAGCTCCACCTCCCGGGTTCACACCGTTCTCCTGCCTCAGCCTCCCGAGTAGCTGGGACTACAGGCGCCCGCCACCACACTTGGCTAATTTTTTTGTGTTTTTAGTAGAGATTTAGTTTAGAGGTTTCACCGTGTTAGCCACGATGATCTTGATCTCCTGACCTTGTGATCCGTCTGCTTCAGCCTCCCAAAGTGCTGGGATTACAGGCATGAGCCACCACTCCTGGCTGAAATAATTGTCTTTATTTGAAATTTATTGTCTGTCAGATTCCAGAAAGGATTCATTATGCAAATATTGTGTCCTACTGAGAAATAGTTGATTATATATCTCAATTATGTGATTAATTGAACTGGATATAGGCCATAAGCAAAGTTGTATGATTCATTCCATAATAAGCTGTGATAGAAATAATATTGTTTTGAAGTTTTCAGATAAAGACTTCCTTTGAAATGTTATGTTTCATTTTATGTTCTCAGTGTTGCAGTGGGGCATTTTACTATAGGTTTTTTTTAATAGCTTTTTTTATTTTTGCAAGTCAGAGTTTTCTTTGCGTATGTATTTTTCATCCCATAATTGATTCCGTTTTTTCTAGCTGTAGACCTATAGCTCATCTCTAAATATAAAATAACGAATGGTTTTGAAGTCAGTGCTCTCTAGGAAACCTGGCTGAAATGAGATGGTCCTAAAAACTAAGAACCTAGGGAAAAGATAAGATGGTCTGCTACTAACTGCTTCACCCTCTTCTTCTCTGAAAAATTAAGACCAACATGTGTAATAATTGTACCATAGTGAGATCTTTACAAACACCCCGTTTTATAAGAGGAAATGTTTAAGACTCTTAAGTATGATCGTGTAGCCTATGAGTATAGTAAAGCCTGATTTCCAACCCAGTCTGTGGGACTTTTACCACTTAAGAGGGACAAAGGGTTAGTCTGGAGGTAGTGAGTTATTTCCATTGATTATTCAGAGTCACTTACAGATCAAACTCCTTGTTCTACTCTTTCCTTCCTTCTCACTACTGCACGTGACTTATCTTTAAAAAGTGGGTCTGGGGGGGTGAATTGATGGTGAAGTGGTGAGTGAACTTGGAGCAGGGTTTGAAGTCGTGCAGGTTAGGTGGATGCCAGCACCTGGCCCATGACCTGAAAAACATTGAGAGGTAATCTAGATGTATGATGAATGTATTCCAAAGTTATTATTTTAATGTTCAATGATTGTACTTACATTAATTATTAAGTAAAAAATGCTTTAATGTAATAACATGTACATGTTTTTAAAAATTCAATCAGTGTGGAAAGGCACAGTCCCCACAACTTGCTGTTACATTATACGTAACTTTAGATACCATTCTTGCGTGTCTTTCATCCTTCGCTTTACTGCATTCATTCTATGTGAGCTGAGGACTTTAGAAACATATTTGTTCTTTTATCTTCCACTTCTAGACTTTCTCAGTTTCGATATTACTTTAAATTGTCAACGTTTACCTTTTGTCTTCTAATTGTCTTCCAGAGTTTATTTATAGGTCATGTCTAACAACAACAATAAAGCAGACATTTGCATTTTTATGTTAATAAAAATGCCTGATATGGCATTCCCACAGATAAATAATATGAGCTTCTGACTTCTCCCACTATCTTTTCTACTCCTACTTGCGTCCTCAGTAGTCGAAGCTGGTGCTGCATCTGGCTGTACAGTTAACCCTTTAGCAAGAAACCTAGCACATGCAGAAGTGTCTGTGGATCTGACCATCTTCACGCTCCACTTGGCAGGTGTCTCTTCCATTTTAGGGGCCAATAACTTTATTACCACAATAATTAACATAAAACCTCCAGCTTTGTCCCAATACTGAACACCCCTTTTCGTCTGATAAGTCCCTCATTATGGCGGTCCTTCTACTCCTTTCCCTTGCCATTTTATTAACATAAAAAATGTAAATACAACTCAACAAAGAACCAAATGAAGTGATCAAATGCCAAGCAAAGGAGATGTAATTTATGTCCCTGGGTTTTGTAGTTTTGTTTTGTTGGTTTTTACCCCTTAAATGAAAATAACCCAAGCATCAAATTATCTTTTCTTATACTCTGCTAGTTATTTGGAATTATCCCACATTTTAGTGTGCATCATATTTGGACTGTAACTTTGCTGTTTAGTACTTTATTTTTCCTAAGGTCTCTGAGTGCTGGTTTTACTTCTTAGAGTATGCCTCTGCCATTTCATCATAATTTTCCATTCTCTCTTAAATATACTATGGAATACATGGAATCCACCTTTTATTCTTAAAAAACAAAAACAAAAAAACACACCTTCCTTCTGCTTGAGTCTGGATCAGTAGTTCTCCAGACCTGCATTCCTGCTTCATCCTGGGATGTTGCTTCATTGCACATTTTGTTTTTCTAAGGAGTATTCTCAGTAAATTTTCAGAAAGTATACATGACAGGTAAAAAATTCTAAGCCCTTGCATGTCTGAAAATGTCTTTATTTGGATCTTAGTCTGGCTAAGAGTTTGCCAGCTATCGAAGTCTATTTGGTTTTAATTTTCTCTGCTGTTTATGAGAGGTCTGGTGCTGGTCTGATTCTCATTCCTTTGAGGACTGGACTTTTCCTCCTCTTTGTAACCATTTTATCTGTCGTGCTCTGAAACAGTGAAAGTGTATCTAGTTGTCTCTATCCTGCTTGATTGGCAAGGTCTTTTGTCTTCAACTCTAGAATATCTGACTGTTTTCTCAGCTTCCTATCAGAGGCAGTCCTTGGATTATTCATCTGTTTTAAATTGTTCCTCATTCTTTCATTTTCTTTGTGCTGTTTTCTAGATTTCTTTGGCTTTTTCTTATATCTTCTCTACAAATGTTTGATTTTTATATACATACTTTAAATTTTCTTGATTTCGTACTTGTATTCCCATAGTTCCCTTTTTATAGCGGCTTATTCCTGTTTTATGATGGCAATATTTTCTCAAAACTCTTAGGCAGTTTTTTGTTTTTAATGCTCCTGAATTATTGCCATTTCGTTTTCAAATATCTGATGAGGAATGAGAAAGTATTTGAAGTAGGTAGGATAGGTTTCCTTTGCAATTTTTGAGGTAGTAGTTTTTTCTCACAAGACTTCACCTCTGAATACAAAGATAGGGGTTTGGGCTGTCAGATTTTGCTTTATGAATGTGTTTTTGAATTGGAATTGGGTTTCTCAAATGGTAGAATGAAGAGTCTTTGTTCTGAAGCTCTGATATTCTCACTGCACACTTTAGCTCCCTTCACAGAGGAGATGGGTTTGTTTCCTTAGAACAGTGCTCTGGTTTTTGCCAGATGATAAAGTACTCATTCTTCCCCTACCCACTGTCCACTCACCTTTTCCAAAAATTCTCAACAACTATTGTCTTTCAATTGATAACCCTATTTTCTTCTAGCCATCCACTCCTGCTCTCCATTCCTGCCACATCCAACTTGGAAGCTCCTCTGGGGCTCTGCTAAGAACATTGGGTCCCACTTTTCTTGTACACTTGTAGCTTTTGCCTATGTGTATTCGGACTTCATTTTGTTTTATCCGTCAATACTTTACCATTTGCTGTTTTCAAAAATTTCATTAATATCTCATTTTCTGATGATACCTCTACATACCCCCAAATTTTTAGTGACTCATTTTGATGGACATTTTAGAGGGAGGCTAGGCAAATACATACACTCATTCTGCTATCTTGAATTAGAAACTGCTGAAGTAATTTTAGATATACCATTAAACTGTTAATAAACAAATCTGCCTTTATCTTGCTCAGCATCATGTGAACTCTGAATAGTTAATGTCTTGCAGAAACCATCCAAAGTAAGTATTCTAACTGAAAACCATTTAAACTTTTTAGAATTCAGGAGTTGATGTCTGATGATCAGAGAGAAGCAGGTCGGATTCCACGAACAATAGAATGTGAGCTTGTTCACGATCTTGTGGATAGCTGTGTCCCGGGAGACACAGTGACTGTTACTGGAATTGTCAAAGTCTCAAATGCAGAAGAAGGTATGGTACAACTCTTTTCATTATTTGTCTCTCAATAATGATTTGTCAACATTCATCTTTTCTAAGATGCTCCTGAATCTCAAATAATTTGAGGAATTTCTTGTTGCTTACATAAGATGAAACATTCTCTTTAAAAAAAAATTTATTTGTAGCTCACTATGACTTTGTTTTATATTCTAGTTGAGTCATTGTAGAGAAAATGAAAATACCAACTATTGTATTTAAAACTTTTAATTTACAGGTTCTCGAAATAAGAATGACAAGTGTATGTTCCTTTTGTACATTGAAGCAAATTCTATTAGTAATAGCAAAGGACAGAAAACAAAGAGTTCTGAGGATGGGTGTAAGCATGGAATGTTGATGGAGTTCTCACTTAAAGACCTTTATGCCATCCAAGAGATTCAAGCTGAAGAAAACCTGTTTAAACTCATTGTCAAGTATGTACGCTGTCATTTGAAATTTTACTACATACATGCATGTTAGGGGTTCTCTTGGCTACAGGTAACAAAAACTAGTCAAAATGGTTGGCAAACTACAGTCTATGTACCAAATCCAGTGCACCATCCACTTGAGTGTGGCCTATGAACTAAGAATGGTTTTTATATTTTTTAATGGTTGAAAAAATTTAAAAGAATATTTCACAACACATGAACTTATATGAAATTCAGATTTCATCCGAATGTGGTGGCTCATACCTGTAATCTCAGCACTTTGGGAGGCCGAGGTGGGCGGATCACTTGAGGCCAGGAGTTTGAGACCAGCCTGACCAACATGGTGAAACCCTGTCTTTACTAAAAATACAAAAATTGGCCGGGCATGGTGGCAGGCGCCTGTAATCCCAGCTACTTGAGAGGCTGAAGCAGGAGAATCACTTAAACCTGGGAGATGGAGATTGCAGTGAGCCAAGATCGCACCATTGCACTTCAGCCTGGGCAACAAGAGTGAAACTCTGTCTTTAAAAAAAAAGGAAAATCAGATTTCAGTGTCCATAAATAAAGTTTTATTGGAACACAGCCACACTCATTCATTTACATTGTGTGCTGCTTTTGTGCTGCAGTGGCAGAGTTGAGTAGTTGTGACAAAGAACATATACATGGCTCACATATTTTTGCATTGTCCTTTTATAGAAAAAGTTTGCTGATCTCTAGTTTAAACAATACGTAGTATTTACTATCTTACACAAGAAGTTTGTTGCTCAACAGAAAAGTGAGGTGACAGTGACTTCCAAAGCCACTTCAATTAGTTCTGTGTAGGGTGGTGTTCATAGGGATTCAAATAGAAGTAATATATATTCAATAAATATTTGATAATTTTATTTCCATGCTATTGCCATGCCGTGGAGAAGAAGCAAAGTATAGGCATTTTTTGCTTTAGTGGTTAAGAGCTTTTCTTTGGAGACAAACCTAAATTAGACTCCTGCTTTGGGCATTTACTTCCAGTGTGATCTGGGATACATTACTTAATTTCCCCTTTATTTGTATCACCTTAAAATGGAAATAGTAAGACTTACCTCGGAAGGTTGTTCTAAAGATTAAGTGGGATATTATAATGTACTTAATTACTGCAACATACTGTTACTTTTGATAATTTTTTGACAATTATGGGGTAATTTTGAAGAAATAGGAGAAAATGAGAGAGACTGAATAATAGATATATCTAAGAGAGGTGAAAAACTGAGAATGTTTTGAAATACATTGTATTATAAAAAGTGATCTTAGCCAGGCACGGTGGCTCACGCCTGTATTCCCAGCACTTCAGTAGGCTGAGGCGGGTGGATCACCTGAGGTCAGGAGTTTGAGACCAACCAGACCAATATGGTGAAACCCTGTCTCTACTGAAAATGGAAAAATTAGCTGGGCATGATGGCGGGCACCTGTAATCCTAGCTTCTTGGGAGGCTGAGACAGGAGAATCTCTTGAACCTGAGAGGTGGAGGTCGCAGTGATCTGAGATCGTGCCACTGCACTCCAGCCTAGTGACAGAGCAAGACTCTGTCTCATAAGATAAAATAAAATTTAAAAATAGTGATTTTGTCATGCTTTGCTGTTCAGTAGGCTCAGGTCTGTAAGAGGAGTTGATGCTTTTTCTTTCTGGCTTTAATATGTTAATTAGCCGACTGAGTAAAGAATAGTGCTCCACAGGGGCTTTTTGTCCCTAAATCCTACTTCCCTCTGAATAAATAGCCATCCAGACCCACCCTGGAAGAGAGGCTGCTCTAATCTAGGGTTGCTGGGGTAGTCTGGGAATGAGTCCTTTGAGCAGGTGGCCAAGGAAGCAACCTGGTTGAGAATCCAAACATCTTTGGTTCCTCTTAATGGTTATAAATTAAATTAAAACTGAACATTTTTAGTGGTCCCTCTTCTCCCATATTTATAGAAAAGTATGGAAAACTTTAGTTTTCTTCCCACAGTTTGCTTCCCCCTCCTCCATGTTTGTGATTTCAGCATCGAAACTAGAATTTTTCATGGTCCTCCATTATCAGTCTAGCAGAGATTGGCAAACTAGGCAGGCTGCCTGTTTTTGTAAGTCAAGTTTTATTAAAATACAGCCCCACCCTGTTTACTTACCTTACTGTTCATAGTTGCTTGCAGGTTTACAAGTTGAGTAGTTGTGACTGAGACAGTATAGCCTGCGAAGCTGAAAATACTTACTTCCTGGCCCTTTAAGAAAAAGTTTGTCAACCCAGCCTAGGTGACAGTGGAAGTTTATGTTTTAGTTTAGATTCCTTCAGAAGCAATGATTTGGGTCAACATAGTTTACTTGGGAGGTGATTCTGGAGTTACTGGTAGGGAAATGGGGAAGTGATTGCAGCTAGTGTAGGTGCCTTAACGAACAGGTGACCCACTAGCATCTGGGACATAATCCTCCTGGGCCAGTGGAACACTCCACTGTGGAAAGCCAGCCTCAATATTTTTCCATTGAAGGGCCTACATTTGGAACTGCCCCCAGGAGTATTAAACACCTCAGCACTTCTGGCCTGTCCATCCTGCCTGCTGATGATGCTTGTGTGGCCATAGAAAGGTCTTTGGCAGACAGGTGCAGGTGCCAGTAGGAAGTCGGAACATACTGAACAGTGAGTGCCAAGGGGATACGAGCACACTACCACTTCCTTCTGTGTTTACATATATTAAAAGGGAATAAAGACTCACATTTTACTCCTGGTTTTCTCTCCCACCCTATTTTTGTTTGTTCCTTGTTTATAAATTGACAAATATAAATGTACTGCTTTATACTCTTTTTCTTTTTTAAATTTTTTTTTAGAGACAGGGTCTTGCTGTGTTGCCTAGGCTGGATTGCAGTAGCACAATCATAGCTCACTGTAGCTTCAAACTCCTGGCCTCAAGTTATTCTCCCACCTCAGCCTCACAAGTAGCTGGGACTAAAGGTGTGTGCCACCACGCCTGGCTAATTTTTAATTTTTTTTTGTAGATGTTGGGGTCTCACTTTGTTGCACAGGCTAGTTTTGCACTTTTGGACTGAAGCAGTCCTCCCACCTTGGCCTCCCAGAGTGCATGCTGGGATTACAGGCATGAACCTGTAAACCAAAAATAAAATTCTAAGGCTCCCCCACCCATTTCAACAGACTTCCTCCTCAGCCAGGGCTTTCAAGATATAACCTGAAAGACTGATTCAGACCAGGAAGGGAAGTGGGGGTCAGACATGCCTTATACCTCTCTGGCATTAACATCAACACAGATTTTAAGTCTGATAAGAAACATTTTACAGCCTGTTCTCTCTCAAACCTGCTAGCTAAAAGCTTCATCTGCATGATAAAACTTTGGTCTCTACAACCTCTTGCAACCCAAACATTCCTTTCTGTTGATCCCAGGTCTTTAGACAAACTCAACCAATTGTCAACCAGAAAATGTTTAGATTTACCTGTAGCCTGGAGGCCCATGCTTTGAGTTATCCCACCTGTCTGAACTTTCTGGTTCTACAAATCACTGCACCCCGCCTCATTTTCTTATTTAATTTGACCTTTTGACTTGAACTGAAAAAAAGGAAATTTTACCGCATCTTACACTATTATATACTGAGTTCACTTCTTAGTCTCCTGTCAATGTCTTGGCTTCACAGTCTCAAGATGTCTATTCACATAAAATACAATATAATCCTGTATCCTAAAATGGAAGACCATGATTGTGATGCATTTTAAGGCCAGTTGTACAAGAAGAGCAACATTGTATTTGGTTACTTTAAGATGCTTTGCAAGTATCCTCTTTTCCTTATCCAGGCAGAGTTTTTTTAAAACATTCTAACCTTTATAGATTAACCAAGAATTTTGAGAAATTTACCATAAGAATAAAATTTGAGTTGAGGGGATGTAAATTTTTTACATTTGTCTTTGTTGATATTAAGCAAGTTAAACAAATTGTAAAGGAGATCTAATGGATCAATGAAGTATAAATTAGAATTTATAAGTTGTGTTCTATTTTTCAGCTCGCTTTGCCCTGTCATTTTTGGTCATGAAGTAAGTATTTTACTTCGTCTTTACTCAAAAAGTATACAAAGTTAGCAAAAATAACATATAAAGACTTTCCAGAAAGTAGCAAATTTCTATTGGCCAGTTATTTATATTTTAACATGAATCTTTATTTGTAAACTAATAATATGGGAGGCAAGCAAACTATAGCTCCTTTATTTTTATTTTTTTATTTTTTGAGACAGGGTTTCGCTTTGTGACCCAGGCTAGAGTGTGATGGCGCAGTCGTAGCTCACTGTAGCCTCGAGCTTTGGGGCTCAGGTCATCCTCCTGACCTCAGCCTCCTTAGTAGCTGGGACTACAGGCGTCCTCCACCATGTGCAGCTACTTTTTTTGTATTTTTTGTAGAGATGGGGTTTTGCCACGTTGCCCAGGCTGGTCTCTTAAGTCCTGGCCTCAAATGATCCACCCAATTTAGCCTCCAAAGTACTGGGATTATAGGTGTCAGCCGTATAGCTCCTTTTAAGAAAAAACTTTTACCAACTAGAGTAAATATAAATGGACTTTTATTTTATTTATTTATTTATTTTGAGACGGAGTCTTGCTCTGTTGCCCAGGCTGGAGTGCAGTGGTGCGATCTCGGCTCACTGCAACTTCCATCTCCCAAGTTCAAACAGTTCTCCCACCTCAGCCTGCCGAGTAGCTGAGACTACAGGCACGTGCCACCACACCCAGCTACTTTTGGTAAGAAATGGGCTTTTAAAGTGACTAGACACTGCCAGTATTAAAGCAGAAAAAAAAATATTTCTCGTTTTTGTGGAATGGATTTATGCCTTGCAAGGTAGGTCTTAGTAATTTCTAAGATACCTCTCTGATTTTGTATGCTTTCAAGTTTTTACTTTTTAATCATTTACATGATAGAAGTTTGTTTTTAGACTTCCTTTTCTTAGAAAAAAATTAACATTCTATCAGGCAATTAAAGCAATCCCCAAACAAATCAATGTTATAGAAGGAGGGGAGTACCCTCTTTACTAGCCATCTTTATGTTTTCTTTACTTTTGTTTTTTGTTCTTTTTTTCCCGCACTTGAGCTTGTTAAAGCAGGTTTGGCATTAGCACTCTTTGGAGGAAGCCAGAAATTTGCAGATGACAAAAACAGAATTCCAATTCGAGGAGACCCACACATCCTTGTTGTTGGAGATCCAGGCCTAGGAAAAAGTCAGATGCTACAGGTAGAAAATCAGTCATTTAGTGTTTGTTCTTTTGCTTGTAAAATGCATTAATAATTCACAAGTGAATTTTCTCAAAGCGTGTACTGTGTGTGTTCCAGAGGACATGGTTAGGTGGCATAAGTGAATTGGAGTTTGTGTGAGTAATATGTAACTTATATCTGACCATATTTTTGAATTGAGCCAGTCTCCTGTTACATAGGCTGTACAAACATCCTGGTCTGTTGAGACATCAACTATTAGGAAATATTAACCATTTCTCTAACCATTGTTTTGCTAGTCTTTGTCGTTGTTATGTGACCTCACCTGTGAACAGAATAGTTCAAGGGAGTTAAAACAGGGTCACCTATTCTCCCTCGTACAAGTACATAAACACTGTATTGGGCTTTAAGAACAGTCTGCTAAGCAACTTTTTTTTTTTTTTTTTTTGGAGACAGAGTCATACTCTTTTGCCCAGGCTGGAGTGCAGTGGTGTGATCTGGGCTCACTGCAACCTCCGTCTCCCACTTTCAAGCAATCCCTGTGCCACAGCCTCCTGAGTAGCTGGGATTATAGGTGTGCACCACCACGCCCAGCTAATTTTTGTATTTTCAGAAGAGACGGAGTTTTGCTCTGTTGGCCAGGCTGGTCTTGAACTCCCGGCCTCAAGTGATCCACCCACCTCAACCTCCCAAAGTGCTGGGATTATAGGTGTGAGCCACCACGCCCAGCCCAAAGCAAGGCAAATGACTGTGACCAGTCATTTGTAGATCCCCAAGAAGATTCTGCCTCTGCCAGTCAGAGCCTAGTGGTTTTCCTTTCTTGGGTTTTATGATGGCTCTAGAAGGTGCTGCTTATTGGTATGCTTGTAGTTTCCTTAAAGTGACGCCCGGTAAGCCAGCCGTAATGTGCTTTCTACGTTTATTTTTTTGAGACAAGGGCTCCCTCTTTTGCCCAGACTGAAGTGCAGTGGTGTAGTTTTGCTTACTGCAGCCTCCACCTTGGGCTTAGGCAATCCTTCCAACTCAGCCTCTCAAGTAGCTGGGACTACAGGCATGCACCACCATGCCTGGCTAATGCTTTTTTTGTAGAGATGGGGTTTTGCCATGTTGCCCAGGCTGGTCTCAAACTCCTGGGCTCAAGCAGATCCGCCTGCCTCAGCCTTCCAAAGTGCTGGGATTACAGGTGTGAGCCACTGTGCTCAGCCAGTGTACTTTCTAAAAATGCCTGGGACCCCTTTCTTCCCTTGATGTGGAAAATTGACCAGGGCTTCTCTGGCCCTTTTGTAAGTTGTAGTAGTGTGGCTCCTAAATCTTTGTCCAAGGATTGGGACCTGGCTGTACATCTTAATTACCTTTGGAGCTCTTTGAAAATACCATAGCCCACTGCAAGCCAATTGAGTTCAGAATTTCCATGTTAGAGTCCTAGTGTCTATATGTGTACAACAGTCCACAGATGATTCTAATATGCAGCCAGGCTTGCGAACTGCTTTGATCTTGTCATTACACTATAAACCCACTGTCCTTCATATCTGAATTATCCTTTATTGCCTGTGGTTGAGTGTTAAACCAGTCATTTTAATTCCTACTATGACATTTCATCTATGTTTGGTTCCTTTTGGCCAGCTGGGGCTACTTTTTAAAAAATAAATTCTGCTCTGAGACCTCGCTACAATGTAGCCTGACAACAGAGGCTCAGGGTACCCCTTATAGGTGAAACAAAGCTCATAATGAACAAGAATCTGGGTGCAGTGGCTTACGCCTGTAATCCTAACACTTTGGGAGGCCGAGTCGGAAGGATTACTTGAGGCCTGGAGTTCAAGACCAGCCTGGGCAACAAAGTGAGACCCTATCTCTACAAAAAATAAAATAATTAGCTGGGCATGGTAGCGCACACCTGTAGTCCCTGCTACTCCGGAGGCTGCAGCAGGAGGATTGCTTGAGCCTAGGAGTTGGAGAATGCCGGGAGCCATGGTTGTGCAACTGCACCCCAGCCTGGGCAATAGAGCAAGACCTTGTCTTTAAAAAAAAAAGGTGGGGGGGGGTGGATCACAAGGTCAGGAGTTCGAGACCAGCCTGACCAACATGGTGAAATCCTGTCTCTACTAAAAACACAAAAACTAGCTGGGCGTGGTGGCGGGCGCCTGTAATCCCAGCTCCTCAGGAGGCTGAGGCAGGAGAATCACTTGAACCCGAGAGGTGGAGGTTGCAGTGAGCCCAGACTGTGCCACTATACTCCAGCCTGGGAAACAGAGCAAGACTCCGTCTCAAAAAAAAAAAAGAAAAGAAAAGAAAACAGTATATTTAGAATATGTCGGAAAAGATGCATGTGGGGATCTGAATTGTTACAACTTTTTTTTCTGTCTTTTGTGGTGGTGTACACGTGTGTGTGTGTAACTTTGGAATTAGTGAATTATAGGTGGGAGCCTGCTTTAACCCCTGGAGTGTCTTATCTGTACACATCTCATAATTTATACATATTGTTTGCAGTATATAAAACTTCCTTTTTTTGCTCTTTTTTTTTTTCCCCAATGTTTCTTGGCAGATAGTTGTTCTAAAATATATGTAGTGGTATTGAAAGTGTTAATACCAAGAAGTTACACTGGCAGTTTTTCTTGTTTTTCAGACCTGGAATAATGCTTTTGGCTCAATTTAAAAATAGAATCTGTAATATTAGTGGAAATTAAACATTCTGAATAGCATAGAGTATGACATCTAAGCCACACTAAGCCAGGGTTTTTAAAAACGAGACTAACAGGCTGGGTGCAGTGGCTCATGCCTGTAATCTCAACACTTTGGGAGGCTGAGGCAGGAGGACCAAGCTGGACAATATAGTGAGATCCCGTCTTTAAAAACAATTAAAAAAAAAGTTAGGTGTGATGGCATGTGCCTATAGTCCCAGCTACTCAGGAGGCTGAAGTGGGAGAATCACTTGAGCCTAGAAGTTTTAGACCAGCCTGGGCAACATAGTGAGACCTTGTTTCTACAAAAAATTAATTAGTCAGTCACAGTGGCATGCTCCTGTAGTCCCAGCTACTAGGGAAGTTGAGGCAAGACGATCACTTGAGCCCCGGAGTTCAAGGTTGCTGTGAGCTAGGATTGTGCCACTGCACTCCAGCCTGGACAACAGAGTAAGACCCTGTCTCAAAAATAATAAATAAATAAATAAATATAACAAAACAAAATAAAAATTAGGCTAACAGCAACCGTTGTGAACCATTTACTTTGTATTTTTAATTGTGTTTTCTTCTGACTACCTAGTAAATCATGATATTCTGTGTGTTATAAGGTTTCTCAGAAAGACTATGTAAGTAACAAAAATAATGGTAATTACTATTTATTGAGCCAGCAGCATAAGATAACAGTGGGTGTTTGAGATGTGAATACTATCTCAGCTTTCTGCAACCTCTGCCTTAGGTTCAAGCCGTTCAAGCCTTATATGCCAGGTACCAAATCAAGTGCCTTGCATACATGATTTCATTTATTGTTCAGGGCAATGCTGTGATAAAACATAAGGAAGCTGAGGCTCAGAGAGGTCAGAGAGCCACACAGCTGGTGCATGGTGGAGCCACGATTTAAACACATCTGCCTGACTACAGAGAGCTATGCTTTTAACTCTTGTGCTGTTTACTTTTCTGGCCTGTTATAGCATGTTTGCTCAGAAGGTGAGCATGTATTAAGCCATTTTATTACCTGATGTTTAAAGAAGCATTGGAACCTTCAAAATTAAAATTGGTACTCATGTTTTTGCTTTTTGAACTAGAAAATGAAGGATAAATTAGAATTGTGTTGAGTATTTATATGACCACAGACTTCAGAATCTGACTGCCTGGGTTTGATTGAATCCTGACTTTCCACTTTCATAGCTGTGTAGTTCCTCATTCACTCTTTGTTGGCCTTGGTTTTGACATCAGTAAATCAGGATATAATAATACCTTCCTCTGATGGTGATGGTGCACCTTGTACAGTAAAGCTCTTAAAAGAATACCTGGCATGTACCTAACGTTTGTGAGCACCTGCTGTTAGCTATTACTTCCCTTTTACTTTGAATGATTCCCTTAAACTTTTTGTTTCCTTAGGCAGCATGCAATGTTGCTCCACGTGGCGTGTATGTTTGTGGTAACACCACGACCACCTCTGGTCTGACAGTAACTCTTTCAAAAGATAGTTCCTCTGGAGATTTTGCTTTGGAAGCTGGTGCCCTGGTACTTGGTGATCAAGGTGAGAAACCAAAGGGAATAACTAGTGATTCTGGTACTTCTTAAAAAGCCTTTTCCTTTTCAGTTAATTTCTTTACATTCTGTTTAAGAGACATTTAAATAGCACAGTCCTAACCAGTAAGTTGACACTGTCAGAAATAATCATTGGAAATGCAATATCATCATTTTTATACTACAGAATTGAAACTGTACTTAATGTCATTCATTTTCAGAATCTTATAGCAGATACAAGTATATGTAAAAATCAAATAAATATGTATAGTTCCCTACCCATCCCATTTCATACCACTTGTCACGTTTGTGATCTTTTTTTCTAAAGCCTGTTTTTAAGCTTTATAGTAAGCTCCCTGTAGGATGGGATTTGGATGTCTTGTTGACTGCCATGTTCCCATTGCCTTGTACATAGGGGCATAGTAAATACTTGTTGAATGCATTACTATTATTTAGCTCTAAATAGTTTAAAAATCTTGGCACTGACGAAAAGGTGGATGTCATCCCTGGCTCACAGAGGACTTGCAATAAGAGATTAGAGCTGTTACTTTAGATGTTTTGTTCTTTTTATGAGACACAGTCGCGCTCTGTCACCTAGGCTGGAGTGCAGTGGTGCAATCTCAGCTTTCTGCAACCTCTGCCTTCCAGGTTCAAGCCATTCTGGTGCCTCAGCCTCCTGAGTAGCTGGGATTACAGGTGTGCATGACCACATCCAGCTAATTTTTGTATTTTTAGTAGAGACGGGGTTTCACCATGTTGGCCAGGCTGATCTTGAACTCCTGGCCTCAAGTGATCCGCCCACCTCACCACCCAAAGTGCTGAGATTACAGGCTACAGGCATGAGCCACCACACCTGGCCTACTTTAGAATGAATAGTTTTGCCGTATTGTAAACCAACTCATTGGTTTTTTTGAGGATTTGAGTGATAGGTGATAAAAAATCCAGGCATAGGGCCCAGCAAGAAGAAACCTCTACACTGGGCTTTGCCACCTAGGTTTCTCTTTGTGATGCCTTCACCTTACTGGAAAAACATGTTCCTGTCAGGCAGTGCCCAGATTCCAGTCAAGTTAAGGTTGTTCACTCCTGGTTTTCCAGTGACTTCCACTTTTCTGAACCCAGGACCTAGTAGCCACATTTGACACAGTTAATCACTCCCTCCTACTTGAGACCCTTAACTCTCATTGGTTTCCAGGCCACTTTACTTCATTCTTTACTTCTTTCGCAGTCTTTACTGGTTCTTCATCTCCACACCCTCTTACTTGTTGTTAACTTAGGTGTAGTTCTTGGACCTTTTGTCTTCTAGATCTGTATTTACCTTCTTGGTGATCTTGGATTGTTTCATTGGCTTTACCTACCTATCTGTGAAAAATTCTAAATTTATAATCTCTTTTCCCTTAAATATCAGGCACATACTTCTTATTGTCTACACAGTATCTCCACAAATTTCTCAAACTTAACATGTCTAAAATTAAAATCCTGATTTCGCCTTTCACATCTATTTTCACAGTCTTCCTCATCTCAGTAAATGACAACTCTCTCATTCTAACTGCTCAAATCAGAGAACATGGAGCCATCCTTGACTTTTTCTCATACCCCATATTAATCTGTCAGCAAATCTTGCTGACTCTACTGTCAAAATATATCCGCTATCTAACCACTTCTTCATTACCCTGGTCCATGGCACCATCATGTCTCACGTGGATTATTACTGTAATCTCCTAATTGGCATACCTGTAACCACCCTTACCCCTTCCTGTTATTTTTAATACAGTAATCTCATTAAAAATTAGATTATGTTACTCTTTTGCTCACAACCCTCCAGTAACTGCCCATCTCGCTCAGAGTGAAAGCCAAAGTCTTGAGAGTGGTCCAGGGCCATTCACGTTCTGGTGTTTCACCTCTTTTGCCTCCTTATCTGCTGCTTCCCATGTTTCGTCTTCTCTAGCTCCACTGGCAGCTCTACCTTGGACACCACCAGCACACCAGGCAAGTCACATTTCCTCATAAGGGCCTTTGTACTTGCTGTTCCGTTTGCCTGGAATGTTCTTACCCCAGATAGAGCTGCAAAGGCTTGTTTTCTTTCCCCGTTCATGTTTTGCTCAACTGTCCTGATCCCAGTGAGGCCTTCCCTAAATACTGTATTTTAACTTATAACCTCTCCTGCCCTGCTGCCACCTTAGCAGACCTTATTTTCCTTACCCTAATCTACTTTTTCCTTCCATAGCACTTTTTACCTTCTATATTATTTACTTTTTTATTGCCTACCCACCGTATTGGCTGAGTAGAACGTAAGCTTCACAGGAGCAGGGAATTTTGTCTTTTCACTGCCATACCCGGCATGCCTAGAACATAGTACTTTTATATAGAAGGCATTCAGTTTATTGAATTTATACATTTATTGCATTTATATCCAGTAAATATTTGCTGAATAAATAAATACCAAAAACATGTATCTGGTTATTATATAGCTCATCAGAAGTGAGAATATATTTGCTAAGTACCAGGTAAAATATAGTAATAAAAAGATGATACTCATGAAACCATGCAACTTTTCATTAACTAGAAGTAGAAGGTGATTTGGAGGTTTTTAAAAAAAATTTTAATGCCAGTACTTTGGGAGGCCAAGGCAGGCGGATCACTTGAGACCATGAGTTTGAGACCAGCCTGGCCAACATGGCAAAATCCCATCTCTACTAAAAATACAAAAATTAGCTGGTGAAGTGGCACATGCCTGTAATCCCTGCTGCTCAGGTGGCTGAGGCACAAGAATCGCTTGAACCAAGGACATGGAGGTTGCAGTGAGACATGATGGTGCCACTGTACTCCAGCCTTGGTAACAGAACGAAACTCTCTCTCTCAAAAGAAAAAAAAAAGTTCAAAGTTTATGTTTTATGCTTTAAAACAAGGGGTCAGTAAACTTTGGTCTATAGGTCAAACCAGCCAGCAGCCTGTTTTAGTACAGTCCATAAGCTAAAACTGGCTTTTTATATTTTTAAAAGATTGTAAAGTACAAACAAACAAACAGAAAAGCCCAAGAATATGTAATATTGTGCATGGCCTGTGAAACTTAAAATATGTACTTCTGCATCTTTGCAGAAAAGGCTTGCCAGCTCCTGCTTTCCACTTTGAACAGTGACAGCCAGAGTAGGGAGTAGCTTGACTTTGTTCCTACCCCATCCCCATCTCTGAGGAACTGTATTAGCAATCTTGATAATTTCCAGTAATACCGTGAATCCAGAGAGGTATAGGCAGACAGAGCAATAGACAGCCCAGGGAAAGGTGGAGATAAAGCCTATGAGTATACCACTGCTAGGATCTTAGCACAGGCAGGGAAGGCTCACTATGTCCCAGAGCTCCACATTGAACAGCAGGAACAGGCTAATGCACTGGGATCCCCTGCCATGAATATGGGACACATTCCCAACAGAGGGGGGTAAACCCTCAGAAGAGAGATCAGCAAGAAAAGTGGCACAAAGTTCAACAAAGCCCCCCCTTGCTTCCCCCTCCTAAATCATTTAGGTTACCGAAAAGTGCAAACTGTAGCTGGAAAGGAAAAAATGGGACGAAATTACATTGGGAAAAGAGTATTGACAAGAATTCATGTATACTGTGTCAGAAAAAATAGGTTTGGACAGAGCAGCCATTGTTATACATGAGCAAGATAAAGAGACAGCATAGCAGCTATGAAGAAATAATGTAGGAAGAAAGAAAGACATTTAATATGCCCAATAAAAGACCTCACTCTAGACAAAATTATAATCTAAGGAACAAATGAAAATTTCCCATGAGTGTTTCATGTTTGATAAGAACATAAATTTAATGAAATAGCTCAAAACAAAAAGATAAGGATGTGAGAGACAAATTGATGACTAACAATGTTATTAAACTAATACGTAAAATTGACACTGCTGAATGAGAAATTATAAAGAGGAGATGCTTGAGATAATCACAGTGAATGCAAAAGAACAAAGCTTAATGCAATTAGAGGGGAAGTAACAGAGAGAACAAAGGAAATTCAACATAATTGGTTCCGTGAAGTAGAAAACCCAAACATGAAACCAGAAATGGATTCAAGGATAGAATAAAATCTGTTGAAATAAACTAAAGGCACTGAATGTACCAAGAATGTCATGTCTATTGCACAAGTTATTGGGGACTCTCTAACATTACCTTGTATTATTTGTCTTCCCTGCTCCCCATACCAGTTAGGTTAGCAGCTGGGGGTCAAAAAGACTAATCAGCAGTTATTTTCCATATACTCCTCTGTGCTAGCAAGGCTTACTTGGGTGTAGAGTAGATACGGAGGGGTTTAACCACAGCAAAGCCCTTCAGATGTGACCCCCAGATACTAACCTAACTGGTGTGGGGAGAAAGGAAGACAAATATTACAAGGTAATGTTAGAGAATCTCCAATAACTTAATGCAATAGACATGACATTCCTGGTACATATAGTGCCTTTAGTTAGTGGTGGTGCATTGTATTATGTTTAAAGAGGTTAAGTGATTTCCCTATAAGTGCATAGAAGTGTATAGACAATACCTGGTATAGGTTTTGAAATATACTTATTAAACATAATAAACTTATTATATGTGTTTTGAAGTATACTTAATAAAGAGAGTGTGTGTGTGTGTGTGTGTGTAAAATCTCACCTGTTTGAATTTAAGTACTTAAACGTTTTGAGGGTTACTCTTACCTCCTCTTCATTTTTGTAATCCTCACAACACAGTGCCTTGCGTATGAAAAATGCTAAAGGAATAACTATTACAGAAAACTTAGTTAAATAAGACAAATGTGTTACTTGTGGTGAAACAAACAGTAATTCTCCATTGTATGACATTTTATAATTTTAACTGCTGAAACAAATGGCAATAATTATTGTCAAACAATTTCTATCCTATAAAATTTGGAACTCGACCAAAGAAAAAATGTTTTTGTCTGCATTATTCTACTTTGATTGTAGGTATTTGTGGAATCGATGAATTTGATAAGATGGGGAATCAACATCAAGCCTTGCTGGAAGCCATGGAGCAGCAAAGTATTAGTCTGGCTAAGGCTGGTGTGGTTTGTAGCCTTCCTGCAAGAACTTCCATTATTGCTGCTGCAAATCCAGTTGGAGGACATTACAATAAAGCCAAAACAGTTTCTGAGAATTTAAAGTAAGTCTCCTCAAATATTTAGACCTTTAATATATTGAATCACTCTAATTCAATTAGAAAAAGAAATAGTTCACAGAACTATATGGGAAATACATGGATAGTTCACAGTAGTTACAGATGTCCAATAAATGCACAAAAATGTGCTTAAACACTGCAAAGTAAAACAATGAAGTACCAGTGAGATCCACCAGATTGGCAAACATTTTAAATATTAATCATTATTGGCAAAGTAGTGTGGAAATGGTTTCTCACTGGCTGGGCGGGTGACTCACGCCTGTAATTCCAGCACTTTGGGAGGCTGAGGCGGTTGGATCACCTGAAGTCAGGAGTTTGAGACTAGCCTGGCCAACATGGCAAAAACCCATCTCTAGTAAAAATACAAAAATTAGCCAGTCGTGATGGCAGCCGCCTGTAATCTCAGCTACTTGGGAGGCTGAGGCAGAATTGCTTGAACCCGGGAGGTGGAGGTTGCAGTGAGCTGAGATTGTGCTACCACACTCCAGCCTGGGTGACAAGAGTGAGACTCCATGTCAAAGAAAAAAAAAGAAATTGTTTCTCACATACACAATTTATTATTTTGAAGGACCCCTTGGTATGTTAATCACAATTCTAAATGCACATTCTGTTTGTTATAGCCACTCTACTTTTAGGACTACTGTTCACAGAAATAGTCATACAAGTGCACAATGATAGGTTTATAGCATGGTATTGCAGCATTATTGCTGCCAAAAATTGGAAACACCTTAAAACTATAGTAAGACTGAGTGATTATGAGAACAAAAATGGCTTTGTATGTACTAATGGGGGGACATGTCTGTGCTGTACTATTAAGTGAGAAGAGCACATTAACATACTTAAATATGTGGTGTGATCCCGCTTTTTTCAAAAACAATGTTTATATCTGTGTTTTCTCTTCTAATTCATTCTGTACCTCTTGGACAAAATGTGTGGAAAAGGAAAAATAAGTGATACAAAAGTGAGAAAAAGACAAAAGAGTGCCTCCTAAAAAATTAGAGCCTTAAGCCTAGTGGGAGTGGAGTTAATTTCCTGTTGTTTAATAATGTATCAATATAGAAACAGTCTTTGATACATAGTGAAATACACAATTGGTACTTGGAGATTTAGGGTATTTACCACCACCACCAAAAAAGTCGACCTACTAGTAGTTTTTCTTTAGTAAAATGACAAAATGCTATATTAGAAAAATCAGAAAGATCTATTGAACAAAAATCCAGGGGACTTAGATTTTGTTTTTTAATGGTATCATGAACAAAATACTGAACTAGCTAACCTCTGATATGTCATGTAGCAGTATTGCTAATTAGTGATAATAGGACATAAAGAAGAATTCAGTGGGTTTGGTGGTGTGAGAAAGGGCCATGTCCTCAATCTACCCAGGGTAGATACATGTAATTCTTGTGCCCATGTTGCAGTGGGTGGATACATTAAATCCAGGAAGCTATTTGCTTATTTCTTTAACCTAAATCTTGGTTTTTCAAGTTCTGCATGGAACTTGAGTAGTAAACAAGTGAGTAAACAATTTTCTTGTTTTTCCTTTTGATTGCAATCATTGTTTCTTCTTTCTTTCATGCTTCGTAGAATGGGGAGTGCACTACTATCCAGATTTGATTTGGTCTTTATCCTGTTAGATACTCCAAATGAGCATCATGATCACTTACTCTCTGAACATGTGATTGCAATAAGAGCTGGAAAGCAGAGAACCATTAGCAGTGTTACAGTAGCTCGTACGAATAGTCAAGATTCAAATACTTCGGTACTTGAAGTAGTTTCTGAGAAACCATTATCAGAAAGACTAAAGGTATAAATGTTTCTTCTCCTTATTCAGTTTGGTTCTGTTTGAAAGTCAAAGTTCAGTGTGTGGCTTATTGTAGAGCAGGATATAAACTTAATCAGAACTTTTTAATATTTCAATACTAGAGTTTATGTAAACTTCATTTGAAATAATCTAAGTCAGCCTGGCGCAGTGGCTCATACCTGTAATCCCAGCACTGTGGGAGGCCGAGGCAGGCAGATCACGAGGTCAAGAGATCAAGACCATCCTGGCCAACATGATGAAACCCTGTCTCTACTAAAAATACAAAAATCAGCTGGGTGTAGTGGTGTGTGCCTGTAATCCCAGCTACTCAGGAGGCTGAGGCAGGAGAATTGCTTGAACCTGGTAGGCAGAGGTTGCAGTGAGCTGAGATCACACCACTGTACTCCAGCCTCAGTGACAGAGAGAGACTCCATCTCAAAAAAAAAAAAAAAAAGGAATCTAAGTCAGATAAAGTATTTGGTTGATTTGAAGAGTCTTTTAGAATTGTGTATTTGTCTAAACAAGTTACTTACGTATTTTGAGACATAGTCTCACTCTGTCGCCCAGGCTGGAGTGCAGTGGTGTGATCTTGGCTCACTGCAACGTCCATCTCCCGGGTTCAAGAGATTCTCCTGCCTCAGTCTCCCAAGTAGCTGGGACTGCAGGCGCGTGCCACTACACCCGGCTAATTTTTGTATTTTTAGTAGAGATGGGGTTTTGCTGTGTTGGCCAGGCTGGTCTTGAACTCCTGACCTCAGGTGATGTGTCTTCCTTGGCCTCCCAAAGTGCAGGGACTACAGGCGTGAGCCACTGCACCTGGCCTAAACAAGTTATTTTAGCAGAAAGATTTTATTTGCCACTTATCTTTGTTATCTTGGGCCTTTTAATCATGCTTCAGGTGGTTCCTGGAGAAACAATAGATCCCATTCCCCACCAGCTATTGAGAAAGTACATTGGCTATGCTCGACAGTATGTGTACCCAAGGCTATCCAAAGAAGCTGCTCAAGTTCTTCAAGATTTTTACCTTGAGCTCCGGAAACAGAGCCAGAGGTTAAATAGCTCACCAATCACTACCAGGCAGCTGGAATCTTTGATTCGTCTGACAGAGGTTTGTTTCTTTTTATGGTCATGCTTTTTTGGCTTAAAGGGGAAGGGTGTGCCTTGACTTCTCTTTTGAAGTATTGTCTGCATAACTGACTCCGTTTTTCTTTCTATTGAGAGACGTTAGAAATGGATGGATGAAAGTTTTTAAAAAGATTTTGTCATGTCTGTAACATATCAAAGTATAGCTACTTCTTTCTAGTCATACAATCAATTACTTAGCATGCAACTTTTGTTTTTCTTTGACTGACTCTTAGGAGACTCCTGGAATGTCTGAAAAGTGGTTAGGTTAACTAGGATTCTGAGATCCCAAGTTGAGTATATGGGAACACGGAATGTGTCAGGTATCTTGAGTATTTTATTTTATTACATGACAGGTTCACAAGGATAGTGCCTGTGTTTTTAACAGTAGTAATATCTATTCACAGTTGTGAAATACTAAGAGAACTCCAGCAGTTAAGATTAGCTAGCTTAGAGTTTGGACTTTTAGCTCCTAAAATCTGATTAACTCCTCTTTGTTGTTTTACCATATTGGTTAGGCATGATTTCCTAAAAGTAAAAGGCAAGGGAAAACCAAGTGTATTTTATCATCCAATCTCCTGAAATGAATACTGAGAAAGATACATTAATAAGTAAAAACGAGTTTTATCCTTATTTTAAGTGAGTTGTAATTTCATAGTCAAGGTTTCAGATTTTATTTTATTTTTTTTGCCCTGAGTCAGGGTCTCCCTCTGTCACCTAGGCTGGAGTGCAGTGGCATGATCAAGGCTTATTGCAGCCTCTCCTCCCAGACTCAAGCGATCCTCCCACCTCAGCCTCCCAAGTAGCTGGGACTACAGGCATACACCACCGCACCCAGCTAATTTTAAAATTTTTTTGTAGAGACAGGTCCTCACTTTGTTGCCCAGGCTGGTCTCAAGCTCCTGGGCTCAAGTGATCTTTCCACCTTGGCCTCCCAAAGTGCTGGGATTATAGGCGTGAGCCACCACCGCCAGCCCAGAGAATTATTTTCATATTTTGACTTCTGATGTTATGACCTTCCTCACCTAAAGGTCAGTTTTTGTGTAAAATTAGTAAATGAAGTAAAGCTTAGACATACTATGGTAAATATATTCATCTTTTGTCATCTGAAAATGGTGTTTTCTTTTAAAGGCACGAGCAAGGTTGGAATTGAGAGAGGAAGCAACCAAAGAAGATGCTGAGGATATAGTGGAAATTATGAAATATAGGTAAGATAAAAATATCAAATAGTTTTAAATGAAATACCAGTTATCTTCCCATCTCAAATTAGGCAATAGGCCAAGGCTGCTTTTATTTAGCCCATTGGGTCACTTATTTTCCTCCTGAACAGAGTATCGTTTCTTAGTTTAAAATATTTCTCACTGTGTAAATAATCTTTAAAATTTTTTTGAATGAGTAATACATTTACATAGTGCTATAATCAGTTCCAAAACCTATTGGAGAAGAGCTAGCTCCTGTGCTATTTACCACCTACTCGCCCTTCACCCAGAAACCCATTGCTTTTCCATAAATAGTCTACCGATTACACTCTTCTGTATCAGTTTTGAATTTTAACAATATATTCAGAGATCTTTTCTTATTAGAGATTCTTTTTTTATAGCTACAGAGTATTCTATAGTGTAGATATACTATATAGTATATTTGATCAGTTCCCTATTGACACATAGATATTTTCCATTCTTGTGCTTTTAAATAATGCTACAGTGAGTAATGTTCTATGTAAGATACTATATACGTGGGTAAGTTGTACACCTACATGATAAATTCTCAGAAGTGATATTTCTGGGTTCAACAGTAAATACTATAGGTTTTTGATAAATATTAGTAAATTGTATCCTTTGCATTTTACATCATTTAGTAGATAATGATTCCTAGAAAGTAGAAAAGAAAAATTAATTGAGCATATATGTTTACCTTAGACATAGACTTTTAAAAATCAGAAATATTATTTTAGGTAGGTTTTTTATTCCAGCTAAAAAATTTTTTAATAGGTCCATACTTTCATAAGCTTCAAAATTCCAAAGTTCAAAAAGTATAGGTTGGACACAGTGGCTAACACCTGTAATCCCAGCACTTTGGGAGGCTGAGGCAGGTGGATCACCTGAGGTCAGGAGTTCGAGAACAGCCTGGGCAACATGGTGAAACCCCGTCTCTACTAAAAATACAAAAAATTAACCAGGCATGGTGGTGAGCGCCTGTAATCCCAATTACTTGGGAGGCTGAGGCAGGAGAATTGCTTGAACCTGGGAGGCGGAGGTTGCAGTGAGCTGAGATTGTGCCACTGTACTCGAGCCTGGGTGACTGAGCAAAAAAAAAAAGTATATAGTGGAAAAAGTTTCCTCCTACTCTGCTTATTTAATAGCTACCCCGTTTTTCCTGCTAGCCAGTGGCAATTATTAGCAGTTTTTTGTGTGACTATGTATCTATATATTCTTTTTTCCTCTTTGTAGACAAATGGTAACTATAACAACATACCATATACATACTATACCTTGTTTTTTTCATTTAAAATGCATTTTTAATATCCTCTCATAGCAATGAAAATACATATCTGTTAGGAATCTACTTTTCCAAGACCAAAAAATATATTGAAGATGAAATTATTTATCTTACTTTGTTAAGTAATTTCTGATTCTTCTAAGGTAGATGAATTCTTTTGTCCTAGTAGCTGCTGATTCTGGGGCTTGCGTCGTGTCAGAACCAGGTGGTTTTGCCCAGCTATTCCCCTTTGGCTGTGAACAAAAGTGCAGCATAGCTGGAAGAGCAAGGGCTCTGGAGTCCAACCTGGAGCTGCCATGGCAAGTTACACACTGCTTCTCAGTTTCCTCTGCTGTAAAACACACCACAAAGGATTGTGCTCTGAGGTGTCATGCAGTGATGCTCTATAAAGTGATAAATAGGGTTCTGATACATTAGAGGACACTCAATAAACACTGTTTACTATCAATAGCGCAAGTCTTTTTTTTTTTTTTGAGACAGAGTCTGGCTCTGTGGCCCAGGCTGGAGTGCATGTTGGCTCACTGCAACCTGCACCTCCTGGGTTCAAGTGATTCTCCTACCTGAGCCTCCCAAGTATCTGGGACTACAGGTGCATGCCACCACACCTGGCGGATTTTTGTATTTTTAGTAGAGACAGGGTTACACCATGTTGACCAGGATGGTCTCCATCTCCTGGCCTTAAGTGATCTGCCTGCCTCGTCCTCCCAAAGTGCTGGGATTACAGGTGTGAGCCACCACGCCTGGCCTGATAGTGCAAGTTTTGTTGATATTCAGATGAGGCTGAGCAGATCCCCTTTTCTCTGAGTTATACCATAAACTGAAGGCCTCAAAAACTGGCAGATCTCATCCTAGATAAGAAGTTTCTAAAATTACCCTTTTCAAAGAATTTTTATGTTCTAGTCCTCAATGCCCTCCATCTAAATTGTGCAGTATGTCTTAGCTGCAGATCCTTTTCTTCTTGTCTTTTCCTCATAGGGAGACACTTTACCTAGTTGTCTCTTTGACCCCAGCCTGGTACTGGCCCATCCCTGGAGGCTGCTGTCTTCTCTCTGCTGCCTCTGGAAGTATGCATATGGGTAGAAGGGCACCCATGTCACCTCCTGAAGGTGCAATCATCTGTAGCTTGTTTCCTGCCCTTATAGGAAGTCCATGGAAGAAGAGGAACCTTTCTCCTTAATTCAGTCTCAGTTTGTAAGTAGCAGTGAGGTTCTACTGGCTGTCTTTGAAAGCTTTAAAGATTCTAGAATTGACAGCTCTTAATTTTTTATTGGTGGCACCAAAGTAACTGCCTCATGATAAGAAAAATTAATAATTATTGACTCCCGACCCCTTTCAGCTAATTTCTAACAACTCACCTTCTGTGTCTAAGTATCCTGTTGGTATGGCATCACACAGTGCTTTTTTTTTTTTTTTTTTTTTTTTTTAAGACAGAGTCTCGCTCTGTCATCCAGGCTAGAGAGTACAGTGGCGTGATCTCAGCTTACTGCAACCTCTGCCTCCGGGTTCAATCGATTCTTCTGTCTCAGCCTCCTGAGTAACGGGGATTATAGGCATCTGCCACCATGCCCAGCTAATTTTTTTGTATTTTTAGTAGAGATGGGGTTTTGCCAAGTTGGCCAGGCTAGTCTTGAACTCCTGACCTCAGGTGATCTGCCCACCTTGGCCTCCCAAAATGCTGGGATTACAGGTGGGAGCCACTGCGCCTGGCATCACACAGTGCTTGATCCATCAATTTTCTCTTTATGTGATTCAGTACTAGGGTTTGAGGGATCTTGTAGCTAGAAATTTTGCCAACCTGGCTTTAGTCCCTCTCCAGTTGATCTCAATATATGTTGGAGACCCTCCAGTTGCCATTTAATAAGCAACCAGATAGTCTAGAAATTTACTAGACTTTCTAATACAACTTGCTGCTAGGGGCATGGCATGCTAGCATATGAAGTTAAAAAATGGCCACAAAATCTAGTTGTCTGCCTGACTTCTTGTGGATATGGCTTTCTGAGAGACCAGACTAGAGACTGACCTAGCAGAGATATTTTTTCCCATTAGGAAAGTAAGTCACAACCCAACCAAAATTTCAGAATTTTTTTTATTTTAACTTTTTTTCCTATAACAAAAACAAAGACTAAAAATAGGTACTTCTTATTTAATGATGAGAAGGTGATTACAGTCTAGGATGTGTGCATCTTGCTTTCTCTGTTTCCTGCACTTGAACACTCCACCTTTGGGAGTGTGGCTGAGATTCCCACTCCTGATTTCCTTTTCCTTTTAATGACCTCTGGGTCTTCTGGTGCCTGGCTCTCCTGAATATCATGTTTCTACTTTGTAGACTGTTCATCTGTTGAGCAAATTAAGGTGTACACTACCCTGCTCCTTTTCTCTCTTAACCAGAATTAACATTCTCCTTTTGAGGCTTTACCATTGCTCAGTTTCTGCAGGCCTTAGACCACAGACATCACCTCAACTGTCTAGTGTCTCTCCACAATAAATTCACTGATCTGTGGACACGGTAGATTAGTTCTCCTGAGCATCATGCTTAAGCAGAGTAAATTAGGCTATAATTACCTTTTCAATAAAAATGCTATGTTGCCCATTTGTGGTTGGCTTATACTTGGTATAAGATTTCTCTGCGTGTCTGAATACTCATGTTGGATAGTGTTTGCATGTGCTTTCCTGTGCAAGAGGAACTCTTAAGTGTTGTCTCATGGAACTCTGTATTCGTACTGCTTCCCAGAGTTGCTTTGGTGGTAAATTTGAACAAGTTTCAGATCAGTTTACATCTGGGCCCCTGAAAAAAAGAGGTCTTATTATTAAGTGTAAACAGTACCCACATGACATTACCAGATTGTTTCCCTGAATTGTCTTAGTGTGTTTACTGGCATTCATAAAAATTTTCAGGAAAAAGAAAATAGTTTGATTGGAATTACCTGACACTACTTCCATGGTAGAGATCAAGATCCAGTGAAACACAATGAAATTAGATTATGAATTACCTGTTTGTTATGCTTAACATGCATTCTGTCCTTAGTTCATGAGAGCAGGGACCTTATCTGACTCATTTACCAGTATATTCCCAGGGCCCAGAATCAAGCCTGCCATAAAGTAGGCCCTCAGTAAATGTCCTGCATTGATGGTAAAATTGACCTTAGTAATCATTCATTCATTCATTAAATCTTCCATTTCAGGGTTTTCATCTCTTCAGCTTTGTTCAATTTTTGCCCTTAATGTGGTTTTAAACCTTTTAAGATTACATTTTAACTGGGAAGCCAACAGTTGAATAAGAAAGTTCTTAAACTGTGACATAGCTTGTCTGAGTTACCAGAGCACTTAGCTTTATTTTAAAAACTAAATGCTTATATTTAGTAAACAGTTGACATAAGCTTTCTCCTAAAATTGAAAATACACGAGGTAGCAGAAGAGAACAGAGCCACCTTCAAAGGTGAGAGATCACTGTGAGTTTTTTTCTGTTTCAGGAAACTAGCTCAAATATTTTACATAGCTTTTTAAAATCTGAAGCAGTGTAGCAGATTCAAATCTGAGATATGCCACTTACTAATAAAGTGACTTCTGGCGAGTCACTTTAATCTTAGTGTAGATTGGTGCAAAAGTAGTTGCAGTTTTTGCCATAAGAAAAAAAAATTTCAAAAACCACTATTACTCTTGCGCCAACCTAATAAGAATGTTTTTTCATCCATAAAATGGGAATAAAAATAGTTCCTAAATCACAGGATTGCTGGGAGGATTAAGTGGGATAGCCTATGGTAAATAAATATAATTAAGATAAATGTTACTTATTATTATTAACCGAAAACATTTTTAACAACTTTCTTATGAGAAACAAGCATATGGGAGGTTCATCATAAAAGAGATTATGCTGTATTTCAGAGGAAAACACCATCTTGCTGTTTTATCATTTTTAATAGTCTTATTTGAATGACTCATTCCTATGTAGGCTTTTATGTATAACGTAGGCTTTTAACTACTCAAAGAACAAAAGGAAGCTTTATTGTTTATAACCCATTAAAATCATTCCTGCATGCTCCTTAAGGGGAGGGATTATACCTGTTTTGTTCACCACTATAAGCCTATTGCCCAGCAGGTGACCAGTATGTATTTGACTAATTAATTAATTCCTGGTTAAATAACAGTTTTGCCAGTTATTCTGGCTGTGAAATACAGCTATCCCATTGTTCAAGCAGGGAATCAGCAATAGAGTTGGATTAAACAGGATGGTTAATTGTGTTTCTAACTGGTGTTTTCAGACTTCTAGCTAAAATTCACTATCAAGTACGTATTTCTTTCCTTGGTGATATTGGGAAAATAAGAGGAAGCAGAAGAAATCTGGCAGTAACAAGTGCATCCTTTAATATCTAACCATTATCACTGCAACTCACCATAACCTTTCTAGTTCATTCCTATAGTATTTTAAATACCTTTTATTTAAAATACTGGTGCCGCCAGATGCTGCTCCAGGAGATAGGATGCATTTTTATTCAGTAAAGTCTAAATTTATTATATTTAGAATTTCTTTTCTTCATGAATCAGAATGAATGTCCCAGGTATTTATATTGTAGTTTATCAATTTTGTGTTTTTATGCATTTCTCTCTTCAAATTTAGAAGTTTCTTAAAAGCAGTAATTGTGTCCAAAATATTTTTATTCCTTATCAATCCTTATCACAGTGAATGTCAAAGTGGCCACTCAATAAACACATGTTGAAATGTTTACTAAGTGAGCCTAGTGGCTACTTCCAAATTTTTCTTCTGTAACCTCAAAGCCCAGGACAACAATTTCTATGGCAGTGCCACATTGGGTAATTTTTTTCTTCCTTTCTTTTTAAGCATGCTAGGAACTTACTCTGATGAATTTGGGAACCTAGATTTTGAGCGATCCCAGCATGGTTCTGGAATGAGCAACAGGTCAACAGCAAAAAGATTTATTTCTGCTCTCAACAACATTGCTGAAAGAACTTATAATAATATATTTCAATTTCATCAACTTCGGCAGATTGCCAAAGAACTAAACATTCAGGTATGTTAAACTAGTTAATCTCTTTTGTAATAATTTCAGGAGGTCCTTATTAATATATAGTAGAACAGAAACAGTTTTTACTTATTTAAAATTCATACCTGCTTCTTCTCAAAGGCTTTTCAGCATCTTGATAGAGGGAAACATTATAGTAAGACACAGTCTGTATGTTTTTTTGAAAGTTTCTTGTGGATAAGTCATTTTAGTATCTTTTAACCTCAGTTCCCTCATCTGTTAAATGGACATGATTATACCTGCTATTCCTACTTCAAAGTTCTTGTGAAAATCAACATAATAGCACTTCAAACGTGCTATTACACATTATGGAAAATTAACTTCTTAATTTCAAAAGTTAGTTTGATTTTTGTTTTTCAGCTAACCTGAAACAAATGTAAAATATTCTCTGCCTATTGGAATTTTTATTTTTTATTCATCTAGGCTTTATAGAATCCAGAGCTCAAATATAGGCAGTTTGCTCTGTAAGAAGTAAACACAATTTTATTTGGCAACAAAACTTTACAGTTACATATTATTGTTTGAGAGATTTATTTTAAAAGTAATATTTTGACATGTTACTTAATGGGCTAAACCTTTTGATGTTTTCTTCCAGGTTGCTGATTTTGAAAACTTTATTGGATCACTAAATGACCAGGGTTACCTCTTGAAAAAAGGCCCAAAAGTTTACCAGCTTCAAACTATGTAAAAGGACTTCACCAAGTTAGGGCCTTCTGGGTTTATTAGCATATTAAAGCCATCTCAGTGAAAACATGTGTGCGCGCACAGACACACACATACACACACACACACACACACACACACACACTCTCTCAAATACTGTTCTCTGAAAAATGATGTCCCAAAAGTATTGTAAGAAAAAAGCGTTAAACATAATAAACTAATTTAAGAAGTGATAAAGTCTCCAGATGCAGTAGCTCACACTGTAATCACGGCGATTCAGGAGGCTGAGGTGAGAGGATTGCTCGAGACCAGGGTTTGAGACCAACCTTGGGCAACATAGCAAGACCCCATTTCTTTTAAAAAAAAAAGAAAAATTAAACTTAGCTGGGTGTGGTGGCACATCCCTGTGGTCTCAGCTACTTGTGAGGCTGAGGCAGGAGGATTATTTGAGCCCAGGAGTTTGAGCTTACAGTGAGCCACGAACACACCATTCACTGCACTCCAGCCTGGGCAATAGAGTAACTCTTGACTCAAAAAAATAAAAAAAAATTGTAGTGGTAGCCATGTGTTAATTGTTAAATAAATTCTCCAAAAGGCTAAAATTACTTATAAATTTTTTATAGTTATATTTTTGACCTGCCTTTTATATGTGTATTTCATAGTTTTGCATATCAAATGTGGGCATTCAGACAAATATATAAACCAATGAACATTTACATATTCTGCGTTCCAATAAATATTTATGGACACTAAAATTTGAATTTCATAGTTTTCCCATGTCAAAATACAAAATCCCCAATTTTTGATTTTAGCCATTTAGTAATAGGCCTCATTTATTCTACAGGCTGTAGTTTATAATACAGTCTTGCTTGCAAACATAGAAACAGACTGATTAAGCAGGAGAAGTTTTTTGAAAGAATTTTGGTTAGCTCACAGAATTATTAGAAGGCAGGTGAACCAGGAGGGTAAGCTTACAGCAGCAATTTGTAAAACCATGCCTTAGACTTAGACCAAGGAAGAAGCTGCTGACACTGCTGCCACACAGGGCACTGGAAGAAAGTGCTACTGCCACCATGCCCTACCTTTGCCACTTCTGCAGCAAGAATAGGTAGAAGAATGCCCCCACCCACACCAGAACAGCAACAAAAGGATTCTCCATGAGGCGCCTCCCTAAATTGCTGAATTCAAAAAAGAAGTCTCATCCAAAGACATCTGATTGAAAAAGGTTATGTTATATGCCCCTTTCATAGGCTGCTAGGGAGTTTTCCTGGTTCTACTTTTGGGTGGTGGGATCAATAAGACCAGAATTTCTCATATGTTGTTAGAGGATTCAGATGTTACAGGGTTGCCAGCCAAACTATCAATCATGTGTAAATCCAACCAACACTTTGTAACATACAAGAATTCAGGAAATAACCATTGTTGGAGAATCTACTGAAATACAGCTTCCAGCAAACCAGAAGATGAATGGAAAATGTAAATAAAAAGAACTGGCAGTATATATCAGATGTTTAACTGTAGGACCAAAACTAAGATGTGGAGACTATTGTTACAGACCACAATGTAATTTTTTTTTTTTTAAGTGAGGAAGAAGAAATCAGGAATAAAAAGAGGGGCTAGGCGCAGTGGCTCACATCTATAATCCCAGAGCTTTGGGAGGTTGAGGCAGGAGGATCACTTGAAGCCAGTTTTGAGAACAGCCTGTGCAACACATTGAGACCCTATCTCTACAAAAAATAGATTAGCTGGGCATGGTGGTGCATGCCTATTATCCTAGCTACTGTGCAGGCGGAAGTAGGAGAATCACTTGAGCCCAAGAGTTTGAGGTTACAGTGAGCTATGATTATACCACTGTACTCCAGCCTGGGCAAGAGAGCAAGACCTTGTCTCTTATAGGAAAAAAAAAAAAAGGAGAAAGTAGATAGTAGCATAAATATAGTGAAGTCTTTAAAAGCTAGGGGTTAAAAGATATTTAAAGCAAATAACTCAGGCATGGTGGCACGCGCCTGCAGTCCCAGCTACTAGGGAGGCTGAGGCAGGAGAATCGCTTGAACCCGGGAGGCAGAGGTTGCAGTGAGCCAAGATCACACCACTGTACTCCAGCCTGGGCAACAGAGTAAGACTTTCTCCAAACTAAGTAAGAGATATTTAAAGCTAAAAAAAATCTATTAATAGAATTTAAAACATTTCATGAAAGTCAACACATAAATAATATCAACCAAAATAAAGTGGTAGACAGAAGAGGAAATGTACTAATTTATTGTTCAAAGAGGAAAATAAGTCTCAAAGGTTAAGGATATTATGTACATTTATTTTTTAAAAGACATAAACGTACATTTTCAGAAGAAATTGTTCCATGTTTCCTTAGATTCTGTATTTAGCATCCATTAATCACAGGGCCAAACTAACAAATGCTGTTTAGCTTTCTCTTACCATCCAGCTTTTGTGGGTATGCAAACATCACATTACAGTCCCTCCAACCACGAACCCCAATATATAGTATTTCACTTCCTGCCCGATAGGGGGTGTCCCCACACCTTTCAACCACTGTAGCAACAAAGCTCTGGCCTAGGCTTTTCACTTGCTTCTGTACTGCCTGACTGACTGTGGTGTTTCCTAATGTGGCCTGGGGTGGTGTGGCATGCCCTCTTGGGAGACGAAAGTAATTTTCTATAGGCAGTTGTTTCTGTGTCACCATTGCTGATTAAAACAAATCCTAAGTACAAATGTCAGAACAGAAACATGCAAAGCAAGAAAACATGACATCATGAAAGTTTCTTTTTCTTGTGGTTTTTTTTTTTTGAGACAGAGTTTCACTCTTTTTGCTCGGGCTGGAGTACAGTGGCGCGATCTCGGCTCACCGCAACCTCCGCCTCCTGGGTTCAAGTGTTTCTCCTGCCTCCGCCTCCCAAGTAGCTGGGATTACAGGCATGTGCTACCATGCCCGGCTAATTTTGTATTTTTAGTAGAGA
>NW_012109008.1:224490-227225 GCF_000951045.1 Mandrillus leucophaeus | reverse complement strand
GGGGTTTCTCCATGTTGGTCAGGCTGGTCTTGAACTCCTGACCTCAGGTGATCTGCCTGCCTCGGCCTCCCAAAGTGCTGGGATTACAGGCATGAGCCATCGTGCCGGGCCGAAAGTTTCTTTTTTAAGAGACGGTGGTCTTGCCATGTTGTCCAGGATGTACTTGAACTCCTCAACCCAAGCAGCCCTCCCACCTCAGCCTCTTGAATAGCTGAGACTACAGGCATGCACCACTACGCCTAGCTGCGAGATGAAATTTTAAGAGATGGGGGTCTTGTTCTGTCGCCCAGGCTGGAGTGCAGTGACATGATGAAGCCTTGATCTCCTGGGCTCAAGCAATCCTCCCACCTCAGCCTCCTGAGTAGCTAGAACTACAGGAATGCAACACCATACCCAGCTAATTTTGATTTTTAGGAGAGATGAGGTCTTCCTTTGTTGCCCAAGCTGATCTCAAACTCCAGGGCTTCCGGAGTAGCTGAGACTACAGGTATGAGCCACCACGCCCAGCCTCCTCTTTTTTCCAATATTGTGTTAAGTAAATTGTACTGGTGGTAATCAACTTGATCATTTCATTTTTAGGATAGAGGATATCAAGGTGAGAGTATAACTGAACCAGGAGAGGAATAACCACCACCCTGTGACTGATGGATCTTTATAGCTCCCCTTTGATAAAGAAGGGAAATATTGTACTTCCATTAACATGTTATAGTTGCTGTTGTTATACAGAAGAATATTAAATAATATTCGTATATTGTTTATGAATGCATTGAATTCATAAACAATTGTATGGATACTGACTAGCTAAAGAGGTAGATAAATGTAGATACAATGATACGGTGATTTGGTATTCAGGGTTCATTCTGCTCTCCAGTGTGCCTTCCTATAATGCAGGGGCTGGAAGGTGAGAAAATAACCACATTTCCCAGACTCCCTTTGCAGGTAGATTTCCAGATGTGAATTGGGTTCCACTGATATATATAGTGTATATATAACTTTATAGTTATACAGATATATATACACAGATATAGTATATATCTATATATACTTTATAGTATGTATACTCTATATAGAGTATAACTATATACACTATATATACTCTAGTATAGAGAGTATATATACTATACAGTATACTCTCTATACACTATATAGTATATTATGTATATAGTATATACACTATACACTATATATACTATGTATATAGTATATACACTATATATATACTATGTATATAGTATATACACTATATATACACTATGTATAGTATATAGTAATCAGCTTCCTCAGGTTGAAACATCTAGATATATTGAAAACACTGGATAGTCCACAAACTCCTCTTCCTTAGAGAATGTGTATTATCTTTAGTATTAAAATGACTCTTCTAAGTCCTGAGAAGCACCTCAGAACACTGCATTCATGCATTCACATGTTTGCTAGGCAGAATAGTACCCATCCTGCAAGACATCACATCCTAATGCCCAGAACTTGTGAATGTGTCTTAGGTTACATAGCAAAGGGAAATTAAGATTGCTAATCAGATGACCTTAAAACAGGGAGATTATCTTGTATTATCTGCATGGGTCTAATATAATTAGAAAGAACCTTTAAAGTGGAAGAGGGAGGCCAAGGAGAGCCAGAGGAAGATGTGACTACAGAAGAAGGCACAGATGCAGCATTACTGGCTTTGCAGATGACGGAAGGAGGCCTTCGGCCAAGGACTGTGGGTGGCTCTAGAATCTTTTTTTACATCTCAGTATGTACACCACAGTTAAGGTTTTTGTTTTTGTTTTTTTATTTTTGAGATGGAGTCGTGCTCTGTCATCCAGGCTAGAGTGCAATGGTGAGATCTCGACTCACTGCAACTTCTGCCACCTGGGTTCAAGCAATTCTCCTGTCTCAGCCTGAGTAGCTGAGACGACAGGTGTGCGCCACCACCCCTGGCTAATTTTTGTATCTTTAGTAGAGACGAGGTTTCACCATATTGATCAGGCTGGTCTCGAACTGCTGACCTCAGGTGATCTGCCCACCTCGGCCTCCCAAAGTGCTAGGATTACAGATGTGAGCCACTTTGCCCGGCCTCACAGTTAAGGTTATTAAACAATCTGATTTAACTGAATACAAAATGCTGGGTTGTGTGGTGACATGGTTTGTAAAAATGTAAACAGGGCTGGGCATGGTGGCTCACATCTGTAATCTCAGCACTTTGGGAAGCCGAGGCAAGAGAACTGTTTAAGGTCTGGAATTGGAGACCAACCAGCCCAGGGAATATACAGGGAGACCCTATCTCTAAAAAAAAAAATACCTGGGCATGGTGGCATGTGCCTGTAGTTCCAGCTACTCAGGAGGCTGAGGCAGTAGAATTACTTGAGTCCAGGAGTTTGAGGCTGCACTGAGCTATGATCACACCACTGCATTCCAGACTGGGTAACAGCAAGTCTATCTGGAGTGCAGTGTCTCTAAAACAAAACAAAAAACCCAAAATATAAACAGTAAGGACTATGAGGTATGTATAGGAAATTAATACCTGAAGAATATTTTACCATGTTCAAAAACAAAATTCTTCATGTGGCTGAGAGAAGACAAAAATGGTATGTTTGCATTCCATTTGCAGGTATTACATAAACCCATTTTAAATTAACTAAAATGCCTAGGATTTGGAGGGAAAAATTATCTCGTGCTCACATTTGAAGGTTCCTCTCAGAAATAAACCATTTAAAAAGACCACAGTACTGGTTTAA
>NW_012109008.1:222113-224440 GCF_000951045.1 Mandrillus leucophaeus | reverse complement strand
GGCTAATTTTTGTATCTTTAGTAGAGACGAGGTTTCACCATATTGATCAGGCTGGTCTCGAACTGCTGACCTCAGGTGATCTGCCCACCTCGGCCTCCCAAAGTGCTAGGATTACAGATGTGAGCCACTTTGCCCGGCCTCACAGTTAAGGTTATTAAACAATCTGATTTAACTGAATACAAAATGCTGGGTTGTGTGGTGACATGGTTTGTAAAAATGTAAACAGGGCTGGGCATGGTGGCTCACATCTGTAATCTCAGCACTTTGGGAAGCCGAGGCAAGAGAACTGTTTAAGGTCTGGAATTGGAGACCAACCAGCCCAGGGAATATACAGGGAGACCCTATCTCTAAAAAAAAAAATACCTGGGCATGGTGGCATGTGCCTGTAGTTCCAGCTACTCAGGAGGCTGAGGCAGTAGAATTACTTGAGTCCAGGAGTTTGAGGCTGCACTGAGCTATGATCACACCACTGCATTCCAGACTGGGTAACAGCAAGTCTATCTGGAGTGCAGTGTCTCTAAAACAAAACAAAAAACCCAAAATATAAACAGTAAGGACTATGAGGTATGTATAGGAAATTAATACCTGAAGAATATTTTACCATGTTCAAAAACAAAATTCTTCATGTGGCTGAGAGAAGACAAAAATGGTATGTTTGCATTCCATTTGCAGGTATTACATAAACCCATTTTAAATTAACTAAAATGCCTAGGATTTGGAGGGAAAAATTATCTCGTGCTCACATTTGAAGGTTCCTCTCAGAAATAAACCATTTAAAAAGACCACAGTACTGGTTTAATTTTTTTCTGGTAGGGACAGAGGGAAACAGGTGGTCTACCACCTTTCAAAATTCAGTCACATGTTCTGAATAGAAAGGACAGTTGCATGTGACATTAAAACAAGGCTTTCTGAAGCAGTAATTCCCAGCCTTTTTGGCATCAGAGACTGGTTTCAAGGGAGACAATTTTCCACGGACTTGGGTGGGGGGATGTTTCGGGATGAAACTTCCACCTCAAGTCATCATTAGTTAAGATTCTCATAAGGAATGCACATCCTCGCATGTGCAGTTCACAATAGGGTTCACACTCCTATGATAATCTAATGCGCTGCTGACCTGGCAGGAGGCAGAGCTCAGGTGGTGATGCTCACTTGCCTGCCGCTCGCCTCCTGCTGTGTGGCCTGGTTCCTAACAGGCCATGGATTGGTACTGGTCCACAGCCCAGGGTTTGGGGACCCCTGTAACAAAAGGAAAACAAGATTCTTAAATCTTTACAGGAAGGAGGAATGGAATGGAAAATAAAGCAAGTTGTATACTAAATGATGTTAAAAATCCCTTTGTCACCTTTAAAATATTGCAAGCAGAGAGGAAAAAAATATTAAAACCAACCATTTTACTTTCTTATTTGTAGATAATGCCTGCCTTATGAGAATGTTGTTTCTTTTAAAGATTCCAAAAGAACCATATAAAAACTTAGTAATGACTTAATTGTTCACATATTCTAGTGACATCAGTACTTTTTCAGGAAGTAATGTGGAAAGGTTGGCACTAGAAGTTGACGTAAGAATTAGTTTAGCCAGGTGCAGTGGCACATGCCTGTAGTCCCAGCTCACAGGAGGCTGAGGCAGGAGGATTGCTTGAAGCCAGGAATTCTGGGCTATTATAGTGTGCTCTGCTGATTGGGTGTCCACACTAAGTTCGGTATCAACATGTTGATCTCCTGGGAGTGGTGGACCTGCTCAGGCCAGAAATGGAGCAGGTCAAAATTCCCGTCCTGGTCAGTAGTGTTATCGCCCCTGTGAAGAGCCACAGCACTCTAGCCTGGGCAACATAGTAAGACCCTGTCTCACATAAAAAATAAAATAATAAAAATGAAAAAGAGAATTAGTTTAGATCTCTTGATAATTTAAACATTAATCTAAATTATAGGGTTTAGGTGGAGTTAATCTCTGCAAGTCCTGAGGCGCTATACCCAAGGTGCTTGGCCCTACCAGGAATGCACTCTTGCTTACATGTGTTTCAAATCTAAATCCCATCATTTAGTTTTTTCCTATTTAGGCTGTGGGACGGTGTGTTTATTACAATGATTGAAACCTGTGCCTTATTTGAATTACTAGTTATTCAAAACACACTTTTGGGTTTAGTGCCCGGTAATTACAGCGTACTCGTGTAAGACTTAACTCTCATTGATTCCTAGAGAATTGTTTTTGATACGGTCTCGGTCTGTCACCCAGGCTGGATGGAGTGCAGAGGCACAATCTTGGCTCACTGCAACTTCTGCCCCTCGCTGGGCTCAAGCAATCCTCCCACCTCAGCCTCCTGAGTAGCT
>NW_012109008.1:219638-221782 GCF_000951045.1 Mandrillus leucophaeus | reverse complement strand
TTTCGGTTTTAGGAAACAAAAAGTAGCTCAAGTTTATTGTGTCCTAGACTAAATAACACAAGTAGCTAACACTACATTACACTGCATATCTGATATAAAAACGCAGTACACATATTTCTAGACTTTGTTCATTTATCCCTAGGCAGAAAATATTCATAATAGATTTGGAATAAAATTTCCTTCTCAAAAAGCTTAAACTTCAAATAGAAGTGATAAATGAGAAAGAATGATTGGGTTGCAGAATTTTCAAAAGCCTAAAAAGAACCCGGGCATGGTGGCTCACACCTGTAATCCCAGCACTTTGGGGGGCCGAGGTGGACAGATCACTTGAGGTTGGGAGTTCGAGACCAGCCTGACCAACATGGTGAAACCCTGTCTCTACTAAAAACACAATAACTAGCCGGGCGTGGTGGCATCTGCCTGTAATCCCAGCTACTTGGGAGGCTGAGGCAGGAGAATCGCTTGAACCTGGGAGGCGGAAGTTGTAATAAGCCGAGATAGCACCACTGCACTCCAGCCTGGGGGAGAACAGGGCGAGACTTCATCTCAAACAAAACAAAACAAAAAAAACCAGAAAGCCTAAAAACAGATTCCAAGAAGTTGTAGCAAAGAGGTAATTTGTTCCAATATACAGCACAGTCATACACAGCACTTTGCAACTTACCAAGGAAAACGTTAAACGTGGCAAGACAATACTACCCTCTAGGGGCAGAATTTTTATTTTCACAACTTCTCAGCAAAGGATGAATGAAAGGATGAACTAAACAGTTAATAGCAGGCTAATTATTCAAGATTGAACAATCCTTTCTCTTTTCACATTCTCTTGGTGTAAGCACTTCCATGATTGACTACAGAAGTTGGGATAAGACACCTGACCATTACATTTTGGTTACTTATGAAAATAATTCTGATACAAGGGTGGAGAGAGAAAAATTTGAAATGAACTTCATAAAACTTAGAATTTCTATATGGATTTTTATTTCTATTTTTATTACAGACTTACTATTCTAATTTTTTCCCCATTTTGGGAAAAAAGTTCAATGACAGATATTCCCAGTCCCTTCACACATATGAGGTGCCTGTGTGTTTAGTTTATCTGCTTGGATAGAAATTGTTACAGAATTCATAAAACAGGAAATGAGCATTATAAACCAGTTACTAACTGTAGAATATTTTGGTTTCCTCTGCCCCCCGCCCTGCTCTAAACCCTACTTCACTGGGTTTCTGCATTTTCTCCATCCTTTTTCCCAGATTAACCTGTTCATTTATTGACTTCTGTCAAGTTCTAGAAAATGAGATCAAAGACTGATAGCTGGATATTCTCCCATCTTAAAATGTTAGGGAAACAGTTTGTTAAAAGCATGTTACTGTTTAGTCCTAAGTATTGAGCAGTCATTGTCCTTCAGGCCAAAATGCCAGCCACTTTATTTCCCTACTTTTTAAAGACTTAATTAGCCATCAGCAGTTTGTAGTAGAGCTGGCTTTCTTAATACAAAACAGTTTATTATATTTTAATTGGCAGGCTCTATTGTATCTTAGAGTGTTTTTCTCTAATTTTATATTGAAGTGAAAAATAGGAAGAACATAAAATTTGCTACATAGATAATTTTGGAGATGTTCTATTTTAAACATTGATAACAGTATAATTTAATTCCATATTTTGAAATATACAAAAATATATACAACTAAAATGGTATCTAAAACAGAAACCTATGAGTGCTCGCTCCAAACAATAAGGCAAATAAGTGAAGAGCTCAGGTAATGGTGTTATTCTTGAGGACACAAAGCCTGGATAAAACTAGATTACCATAAATAGTATAGAAGTTGAAGAAATCAACACAGTAGGACTAGAATTAATTTAGAAAAAATTAAAAAAAGTTTGGACATATACCATAAGTAATAGAAATAAAACCTATCAGAGCAACAAACGGAAAAAACACACAAAAGCAAGTTTGTGTCCTCAGTGCCAAGGATTAGAGGCAGATGAAGTACAGACTGAATATAGGGAATACTAAGAAGTCCCAAGAGACAATGAGTGTCTTATATCAGGAAGCGGAGAGTGAATAAAGGCAATCTCATGAAAGGAAGGGAGAAACTGTAATCCTGCCCACTCCCTCTTGCCAGGGTTATCCAGAATCAATGTT
>NW_012109008.1:213000-217977 GCF_000951045.1 Mandrillus leucophaeus | reverse complement strand
GTCGCCGCCCCTGAACTCGAGTAACATGCTCTGGGTGGTGCAGCTCGGACGCTTCCGTTTCCTAACTTTTAGACTGTTCCCTGAAGAGAAGTTACTGGCAGGTCATTCGGTCGGGATGAATTTCAGGGTCACCAGCGGGGTCCACCTACGGTCTCTGTGGCCAAGTTAGAAATCATCTCTCATCCCCCTTCTGTCTGCACCCGTTGCTGGAAGGGCCGCCTCCGTATATTGCATTGGTAAAGGTAGTCTTCGCTTGTCTTATTAAAAAGCCTATTTTTAATTCTTTTGAAGTGAATCCCCAGTGTTTAGGCCAAGTCTCTGGGAATCTTTAGGAAGGTATACAGGCCCTTCTGCTTGCTTGTGCAAGTTTCGTTCACCATCATTTGACCTTTTGGTAACCTTACACATTATAGGATGAAGGCTAATTAAACAATTTAGGTCGTAATTAAAAGATCTTTTAACTTTTAATTATAGAAAACGATTTAAACTATTCTTGAGGTAACGGAGGGAAGTATTTGTCCACTTACCTGTTGATATGCTGCCCAGACAGAAGACACCCGAGCATGAGTGTGGGAGAGCTTTTGATGTCATGTTAGCAAGACTCATGCAATTATTACATCTTCAATTGTTATGTCTTCAGTGGCCCCTTGTACTGCTTTCATCAGTTGTACAGCATGGGTTGAGGTGGCCAGATCCTGGCAGGGGTCTCAACTCCACTAATAGCTAAAGCATGTTGGGGTTTGAATGCTGGATACTTTGAAGTTGCCATATCCTGACTGAAGACCTTCCCAGAACGGCAGTAGTTGGTCGAGTATGCCACAGGTTATCTGGTTGAGTAATCTGAGATTAGCTCTCCTAATGTTAACTTTGAAACTTTTACAAATTTAATGATTACAAATTAATGAGACACTTTAACTGAAATATTCTATGGGGAGCTAAAAAGAACTCCGCTGTTCCAGCAACATTCAGTTCTGTTTGTTAATTCGCCAAATGAAATGATGTTTCTGTTTACAACTTTGTTTTTAATTTTGCCCTGTGGATAATATCTGAAGTTAATTTGGGGCCCTTTTTTCTGATCTTTTGCTTACTGCTTTTTCGCAACCATGTGCAACCTTCTGCCCTCCCACTCTTCCCTTTGAGTCGCTGTAACCTTTGATCAGTATTTGACTTATTCTCTACCATAGTATGGTCAACAGACTTATCTTTTTTCTCTGGACTCTGATATTTGAACTTGAATTTGGGATGTATTCCAAGAATGTTTTCATTATATAATGTGGATTACTTTCAGTAAAAGATCTCAATAGAGGTTTGTATTGCTTCTTGTTTTGTGATTGCTCTTCTGATAATTTGAAGTTTTTCTATAGCTTTCAATGACAGTATTCTGCCACCTGGCCCCAGCAATAACTGTTTAACTATCCCTCCAAGCTGAGGTGCTTTATTGCTGGGTTTCTTTTATAAACACAGACATAGTGTCTTTAGAGAATCCTTTTTTTTTTTTTTAACAAGGTAGTTCATAGAATTTTAAAAGATATCTTTAGAAATGGACTTTGCCACCTTTTTTACAACCAAAATTAAGATTCAGGCAAGTTGGCTAGTACTGATTAAGAAAGAGGTTAAATGGGGTTCTAGTGAAGAGAAAATCCCATGGGGTAGAATTGGCAGTCTTGATTAAGTGGAGAAAAAAAATCTAGGCTTTAGGGAAAGGCGTTTTCTCGTCTTTATTTCTGTACCCTGATGTGCAGGTTGTCTTAGCTCCACAGGGCCGACGCTTTTCAAAGCTGAAATACCCTCTCATGAGTCAGATTCTGTTTGGCAAGAAGGGGATGTTCTTCAGACAGCTGCCGAAGAGCTCTTTTGTTAGTGCCAGCTTCAGCCAGCTTGGCTCCAAATGAAGTGTCAAGGAATCGCAAAGCCCCCAGATGGGAACTGTGAAAGCCGTTGGTTTTTAGTTGAGGATCTTAACATTTCCATGACTGTTTTGAACAAATTTACAAAATTTCTTCATTTCCAAATATCACAATCTCTATTCCTATCTCCATTTTCTTCTAGCGGTTTTCTGACTTAGTGATGAGGTTATAGAATTCAATCTTCTTTTGTTCTCTTCGTTCATACCTCCATACACTGTATTACCGTTCTTTAGATATGTGTAAGGGAGTGAGGGAGATTCTTTGCAGTAAATATTTCAAAGGTGAATGCCTGGAGTTGATAATTTGGCTTTTTTTCCTGACACTTTTACTTGTAAATAGACACTATTTGTCTACTTAGAAGATCTTCCTGAAGTTTCACCATTAAAAGCAGAGTATTAAAAGTTCCGAGTTCTTACAATGAAGTTATATGTGAAAAGCTTAGCTTATATGGCAGATAATGCATGTGTTCTGTCTTCCCTCTCTTAAGAAAACCTATAATAGGCCAGGCGTGGTGGCTCACGCCTGTAATCCTAGCACTTTGGTCGGCCGAGGCTGGCGGATCACAAGGTCAGGAGTTCGAGACCAGCCTGGCCAACACAGTGAAACTCCGTCTCTACTAAAAATACAAAAATTAGCTGGGCGTGGTGACAGGTGCCTGTAATCCCAGCTACTCAGGAGGCTGAGGCACGAGAATCACTTGAACCCGGGAGGTGGAGGTTGCAGTGAGCCGAGATCATGCCCCTGCACTACAGCCTGGGCGACAGAACTAGACTTCGTCTCAAAAAAAAGAAAAGAGAAAAGGAAACCTGTAATATGTAAAATGCCTTACTCCGTGTTTGGGTACATAATACATCTTCATCTTTTGTATTCTTTTTTTTTCTTTTTTTTTAAAAAAAATTGAGATGGGATTCTCTCCATGTTTCCCAGGCTGGTCTGTAATTCCTAGGCTCAAGGGATCCTCCTGCCTTGGCCTCCTGAAGTGCTGGGATTACAGGCATCAGCCACCATGCCCAGCCATCTTCTGTATTCTTGAAAGAAGATTTTAGTGAGATATCTGTAAAAAGAACTGAATGGATTTTAAAATTCAATTTAATGTACTAAATTTAAAGTTTATGCAGCTTCTGACTGAAGCTGATGAAGTATATTTTTCTAATGTACATAGTTATTCAAAGTATGAATTCATAGTATTTTATTTAAATTTTGTTGTCTTTGTGTTTCAGTATGAAAACCCATGGACAATCCCAAACATGTTGTCAATGACGAGAATTGGCTTGGCCCCAGTTCTGGGCTATTTGATTATTGAAGAAGATTTTAATATTGCACTAGGAGTTTTTGCTTTAGCTGGGCTAACAGATTTGGTAAGTTGTAAATGCACTCCCAGTTTGCTCTCCTTCCAAATGCTCATCTGTACTACTAAGTTGAAATAGCATAGCCTTAGCTTGCTTTTCCTTGGGAGGAAACCCTCAAGATGAATTTGACGTAGTACTTTTTGTGAGGACTTTGTCTTTAGCATCTATATGGGATTTTTTTTTTTTATATATATGATTTCAGGGAGGAAGCGAAGGTTGTAGGGAAGTAAAGGAGGGGATACTTTGCACTCTTGGTTTTTAAGAGTGAAAGAAACACCCTTAGAAATTTCCAAAGAGCTGAGTGCTTGCTTTAGGGATAGAAATAAGGGAGAGGAGATCTGAGATGACTTTTCTATGTATTGTGATAAAGAGGAGTACTCTGATCTGCAATTGGTTTTCCTAGCGGAGAGGGAAACTGGACCAGTTGTTAGGACACAGGGAACTAGGATGTAACCAGGGAGCATGTAGAACTCATAGCTTTGCTCAGGTTTCATGCTAGCAGGAGGCTGTAGGTACCCCCACAGATTTATTTTCTGATCTCTGCTCTACACCCCTCTGGCTGCCCTGCAGAATGCTCTGAGCTGACAATTGAACATCCTTCCTTCTTCTCCTCCCTCAGCAGATGGACAAAGAAGAGGAACTCTCCTTGATACCACAATGTTAGTTTTGATAGAGGAGAGGAGAATTTATTCAAATGATCTCAAATTAGAACTGGAAAATAATTTTATAACAAAAGGCTACGTTAAATAGGCTTTTGTGGACTGGCTAGCCATCATCATGTATGACATTATTTGTATTACCAACTTTATTTCATGAAAGTTTTGAAATGCCTTATAAAACTGGCTGGACACAGTGGCTTACACTTGTAATTCCAGTGCTTTGAGAGGTCAGGAGTTTGAGACCAACCTGCACAACATAGCAAGAGCCTATCTCTACAAAAAATTTAAAAATTGGCATGGCTGCACACGCCTGCAGCCCTAGGTACTCAGGAGGCTGAGGCAGGAGGATTGCTTGAGCTCAGGAGTTCAAGGCTGCAATGAGCTGTGATCTCACCACCGTGCTGTAGTCTGGGTGACAGAGCAAGACCTTGTCTCTTAAAAAAACAAAAAAAAAGGGAAAACGTCATGCTGTATAAAAATGTAGTTGAGGAAAGTGTGGAAAAGATGAGGGAATAATTTTAAACCAGGGCGAAGTTAGCAGGAGAAATAGATACATTATATTCAGGTACAAGGTTGGTCTGAGATCTATATGAGCATCCAGACAGGTGGTGCTTTGGTGCCTCTTCAAACTAATTTATGTTTGAAAAGCTTTGATCAATTTTGCTCAATATTTATTGAGATTTGAGAAAAACTAGTTTTATATTAATAAAAGTCGCATGACATCTTTCTTTGTAACATCAGCTGTTGTCTTTGAGGTTCATAGAAACAAAATTCCACGTGCCTAGTAGCAGAAGCATTGGTAGGCAACATAGAATTAACTGAAGATTTCGGAGTGCAGACAGAAGAGAGCATTTGCACTGTTGCATGGCATTTCCAAACCTGCTTCAAATGTAGTCTCTCAAATTGGCTTTACTTCCCTTTTTCCAGAGTTTAGCTTCTACTAATATTTGTCACCGCCTCTTCCCATTCTCACAATCTTTCTCCTTTTATTTTGTCTCTGCCTTTTTTTTTTTTTTTTTTTGGAGACGGGAGTCTCACTCTGTCGCCCAGGCTGGAGTGCAG
>NW_012109008.1:181372-212105 GCF_000951045.1 Mandrillus leucophaeus | reverse complement strand
TTAGGGGCTCACTGTGGTCTAGCAAGAGTGGAAGCAGAGTAACTGGTTAGGGGCTGACCGTGATCTTGCAAGAGTGGAAGGAAAGTAACTGGTTAGGGGCTGACCGTGATCCATGGCAGCAGTGGTAGGAACTTAGACTGTGGTTGGAGTTTGGAGTTGGAGAGAAGTATGTGGGTTTGAGATATATTTTAAAGACGGAGGTAATATGTTGATGGATTAGATATGGAGTGAGAGTAGGAAGAGTCAAATATGAATACTAGGGTGTTACTTTAAAAAAAAATTCTCTTCTAAAACCAGGTTCATGGAAATGCCATTTTCTGTGATGGGCAACACTGGAATAGGGCAGAGTTTAAGGGAAAATACTAAGAATTCTGTTGCTTATCCACATAGAAGTATCATTTGGGCAGTTTAGTAGTTTGGAGTTGGAGGAAGTCATCGTTACAGAGAGAAATTTGGGAGCTGTCAGATATAGATGGTTGGATCTGGGTAAAATCATCCAGACTGAGGTAACAGAAATGAAGGGTCAGAGAAATGAGCAACAAGTAGAGCACCAGAAAAGAAGCCAGTCAGGAACCTTGGGAAGGAATAGCTGGTGAGGAAGGAATAAAATTAGGCAGTGAGATTTCCCAGGAAGTGGAGAAAGTGCTTCAGTTGTGTCGAGGTCAGGTACTCTAAAAATGCGGAATTTGTTGGTGACCTTTATGAGCCTCACCTCTGGAGGGGTGGGGACTATTGGAGTGGGTTGATGAACAGATGTGAGATGGTAATGACATTGGATGTTCCTTTGAAGCAGTTTTGCTTTGTAGGGAAATACAGAAATAGGATCACAGAAGGGTCTTTTAAAAAGATATGTATTGGGAAATTATATCTATCTATCTATCTGTCTATCTATCTATCTATCTATCTATCTGTCTATCTAATCCTGTATGTAAAAATATATATGTTGGAGTATATGTATATACAGGGAAATTTTTCTTTGGTCTTTTTTTTTTTTTGAGATAAATCTCGTTGTGTTGCCCAGGTTGGCCTTGAACTCCTGGCTTCAAACAATCCTCCCACCTTAGCCTTCCAAGTAGCTGGGACTATAGGTGTGCCACTGTGCCCAGTGAATTTTTGTTGTTAGTTAAGTGATTAATTAAATGATCAGGTAGAGAGATTAAATGAAAGGCAGAGATTGATGAGGCAAGGCGAGATGGGGAAGAAGGGAGGCAGGTCACAGAAGGTGACAGGGCATGGTAACGGATGAAGGAAAGCAGAGAGAATGAATGGAGGCAGGTAGGTGGAGGATTTGATGATGGGAATATGAGGACGGGCTGACTACATTTTTCTTTTTTCTTAAGGAAAATATAGACATGACCTGTGCAAAAGAGATGGAGTTAGGTCTGAGGTGAGAGCAGAGACAGTGTGAAAGAGACAATGTGAAAAGAGAGGGTAAATATAGTAAGCAAGTGTGGGATTGCTAGGCAGTATTGGGTGCCCATGGGAGATTTGTGGTCCCCAGTTTGAAGTGAGACCAGTCTTCCCGTTTGTGTGTTTTCCTTAAGCACTGTTCAGCTCTTAGGTGCAGGCCCAGAGTACATGGAGAGTTGTTTTTAAGCAGGGTTGAAGGAGAGTGGGGTGAAGGGGAGTTACAGATGTTTGTAAAGGAATGATGTTGATGTCCTTGTAATCCAGTGTGGGTTAGAGGAATAGTGAAGATGAGAGGGTGATGATGGTGAAAAAGTGAAAGGTTAAGTTCCCTGAGGTCAGAAACTGAACTAAACCTGATCTTCCAAGGTCCCAGCTCCCCAGGCTAGGTACTTTTCTGTTCGTATGCTTAAGAAGAAAATAGATTTTTTTCAGTTGCGATGTTAATAGCTAGTAACTGCTTTTTTTGAGGATTTACTAAGCGTTGAGTGCTGAACAAGTATTAATCACATTATGTGCTGAAGACAACCACCCTTTTGAGGTAGGTAATTTATCTGTGTTTTACAGATGAGGAAACTAAGGCTTAGTCAGGTCAAATAACTTATCCAAGATCACACAGCTAGTAAGTGGCAGAGCCAGGACTTGAACAGCTTTTGTTCTGCTACAAAGAACACATTTTTTTTACCACGGTCCTGGACTCCTGCTGTCTCCTCCAACTCATTGGAGTACTTGAGATATGGACAACTTATTTGTTCTTTAAAATGAACCATGATTAATTATGTCTAAATTAATCTTTTTTCCCCCTTAGAAATCGTATTAGGGAACTCAAACATTTGTTGAAACTTGCAGTTAAATGAGTAAAAGCCAGGAAGGGACTTGGATAAACCAGAAAATACGTGCCTTGTTTAATGTGGATAGACAATACTTTCAGTCCATTTTGTGGCCCCAGAGTGGCCAGACCCCTCCCTTCTCAAGTTAGGATGGAGATCTGGGTTTTTATGGGAAGAATTGAATACTTAAATGTAGATAACTAATTACAGTTTTTAAAAGCTCTGATAGGTCAAACAGAACCAGCTTGCAGGCCCCATTTGGCCCACTAGCAACTAGATGTGACTTATCCTTTAAATATAGTTTATTTTTATCACAATAATATAAAAATAAATAATTTAAGTATCAGAATTTTAACTAGGTCAGGTAGAGAGGATTGAGTTTTCTACTCAAATATGGGTAATGCTGATACAGTCAAAATAAGGAATAAACAGTGGTATTGAGCAAAATAAATTGAAAAACAGAAAAATGGTAAGTTTTAACAGAGTTGAATTATATTATCCTAGTCCGGGCTCTGCCATGCATGCTTTCTTTGAGTTTTCTTTGGGTTCTTTATAGCTTTAAATACATCACTAACCATATCTTTAAATGTGTGTTTGGGTTCATCCACCAAAGGGGCCTTGTGAAAATACTGAGAAATAACCAGAAGGCCTTGAGGGGGAAAGAAAATAAATGTGCATTTCTTTTAAGACCAGTTGCTAATTTAAAAGCAAAATGTATACCAGTGAAAGAATGAGAATGTTTGGGGGTAAGAAACAGAAGAGATTTTGTTAACATTTTATGAGGTTATAATTGTTATTCTGGTATATCTTAAGCTTCAGAATATCTACTCTGTTCCTGTTATGACATTTATATAAAAAAAAAAACACTTCTATTTTCAGTTGGATGGATTTATTGCTCGAAACTGGGCCAATCAAAAATCAGCTTTGGGAAGTGCTCTTGATCCACTTGCTGATAAAATACTTATCAGTATCTTATATGTTAGCTTGACCTATGCAGATCTTATTCCAGGTAAGAACGCGTCATGCGTACTTTTGAATAGCACAGGGAAGAATGACATTAGTCAGCTTAGGATTTCTCTTGAGACACAAATAATTTTTGTTCCAAAAATATAGTTTTCAACTTTAAACTGTTTTCCTAATTTTAAACTGTTGAACTGTTTTATTTGTCAAACTACTTATGGATTTTAGAATTTATGTCCTTGTTTTACTAGTAAAATCAGTTGCTTTCCTAGTAAGATTGTTTAAAATTAAAATCGAACAAATATTTCACAGTGCCAATTCGTATTACTCTGAAATTTTTTGGTGCTATATTATATATTTTTAGTGCCTAGCTTTTTGAAAGCAATTTAGTTTTCTTATGTTTGTTATCTTTATTAATATCATTTAATCATAATAAGTGAGAACTCTGAAATCCTGAAGATGTCTATAAAATGTAGACCCTATTAGGCAGTTTTTAAATCATACATATAGTTTGTACATTATATGAATACTTTTTCTCATAAGATTTTATGATTTTTTGCTTTGTATTTTGCATGCGCTTTTCTGATTGTTCATTTTCTACTTCAGTTGTATTTCTCAGTTGTTGTGCCTCAGACGAAGTTAAACTGTTTTTTTTCCCAAGAGCTAGGAATCATATCTGATCACACTGGGACTTCCCTTCACTGTCAGTCTAAGAGTTTGCATTTTTGAAGTTTAGGAAAAGAAAAAAAAGGAAGAAAGAAAGAAATCGTATCTTAGAACAAAGAAGCTGCCACATGGTCCCTCGGTATCATGTTATTATTGACACTTGGTAGAAAGAAGTATAGTGGCGTTTCAGTCTAGTGTAGTCTCCTCCAACTAGAAATTATTTTTCTTTCTTGCTTTTAGTCTTCTAAGTTCTCGTACCAAAATAAAAAATAAATTGGACTAATGTTTACTTTTATGTGCTTCTTTGAAAATTAGATTGAAGTGTGTACGTAATTGGGGTGTGTGTAAGTTTTCTTGCCTCGGCTGGTCTCGAACTTCTGGGCTCAAGCGACCTCCCACCTCGGCCTCCCAAAGTGACTGGATTACAGGCTTGAATCACCTTGCTTGGCCCCTCCCATTTTTTCATAGTTACGTTGTATTTTGATGTATTATTTTACAAAGGTTGGCCAGTTATTTTGCTATTGAACATAGAAATTGTTTCCAGGTTTTTTGGAATTATGAATAACGTTGCTGTGAGTTTTACTTATATAATTGGTGTAGGTTGCTTTCCAAGCTGAGACTTCCCTTCACTGGCAATCTTAGAGTTTCCATTTTCTTTCTTCTGTATTGAGTCTATTTTTCCAGGCTCCCTTGTCTTCCTTTGCATTAAGTCACTCTGTAGAAGGATGGAGTGTGGCAGCCAGATTTTTAGAGGTCTTAAACATCTCAATGTCTGTATTTTGTCTTCCATACATGATTGACAGTTGAAGTAGACATTACTTTTTTTAATCTTTTTTCTTTCTTTTCTTTCTTTTTGAGACAGGGTCTCACTCTGTGACCCAGGCTGGAGTACAGTGGCACAGTCTCAGCTCATTGCAGCCTTGACCTCCCAGCTCAAGCAATCCTCCCACTTCAGCCTCCCAAGAACTTACCACCACATGCACCACCATGCCTGACTAATTTTTCTATTTTTTGTAGAGAGAGGGTTTTGCCACGTTGCCCAGGCTGGAGGCATAATTTTTAAATTGCAGATGATTTTAATTTGGAATTGTGAAGACCCTCTTCCATAGACTTGGAGATTCCAACTTGCTGTGGAGCAGTCTCTTATCATTCTGATACGTTTTCCTTTACATGTGATTGTGTTTTATATTGGAAAGCTTTTAGGATTTTAAGAAAATGTGATTCCTAATTGATGTTTTCTTTAAAAAGTTATCTCTCTTAATTCATTTTCTAATGCTTATATGGCTACCTAGTTATCCCAGCACATTTTATAGAAAAATAGGTATTTTCAGACTCAGAGCAAGGTCATTTCTAAATTGTTTTCTTCTCCATTGATTTGTCTGTCTTTGCATTAGTGGTGCCCTTCTTATTGCTTTGCTAAAAATCTTGCTATCTGGTAGAGCAAGTCCTTTCCACTTTGGATATTCTTAGCCCTTTCCATTTGTTATAAATTTTAGAATCAACTTTTCCAAGAATCAGCAATTTTCCAGAGAAAAATCTGTTCGGATTTTGATTGGGATTGCAGTGAACTTATCTGTTTGGAGGAATTTGCATCTTTACAATTTTAAGTCTTCCAGTCCACAGACATGCTGTATCTATTCTATTTAGGTCTTCTTTAGTATCTGTCAAAGTTTTATAGTTCTCTCCAGAAAGATAATAAACATTTTTGTTAGACTTACTCCTAAGTACATGATAGTTCTTGGTGCTTTTATAAATGGTAGCTTTTAAATTTCATTTTCTGGCCAGGCACAATGGCTTACCCACCTTGTAAGCCAGCACTTTGTGGGGCTGAGGTAGGTGGAGATCAGGAATTCAAGAGTAGCCTGGCCAGCATGGCGAAACCCCGTCTACTAAAAATACAAAAATTAGCCGTGTGTAGTGGCATGTGCCTGTAATCCCAGCTACTCAGGAGGGTGAGGCACGAGAATGTCTTGAACCTGGGAGGCAGAGGTTGCAATGAGCTAACATGTCTGCACTCCAGCCTAAGTGACAAAGTGAGACTCTGTCCTCAAAAAAAAAAAAAAATTATTTTCTGATAACTCCATGTTCATCTGAAAAAGTCAGTACTATTTCTAATGTTGATTGTTGTGTCTAGTGAAACTTGCTAACTCGTATTCTAACAATATACATATAAATTCGCTTGGATTTTTTACATGCTTAATTATGTCTTATATGTAATTAATGACAATGTATTTCTTCTTTTCCAATCCTTTTACTTTTTCTTTTACTTGCCTTACTGCATTGAGTGGTACAGTGTTGGCAAGGAGTAGTGTCAATGTCTTGTTCCCAATCTCATAGAAAAGCCTTTAGTGTTTCACTATTAAAGATGATGTTTGCTGTTGGTTTTTGTAAGTATCCTTTTTCAAGTTAAGACGTTCACTTCTGTTGGGAGTTTAAGAGTTTTTCTCACAATTGAGTACTGAATTTTTTTGTGTTTTTTCCAGAGATGCGGTTTTGCTATGTTGCTCATGCTGATCTTGAACTCTTGGCCTCCCAGAGTTCTGGGATTATAGGCATAAGCCACCACCCCTGGCCTGTATATAAATTTTGTCAAACTCCTTTTGTGTATTACTATGGTCGTATTGTTTTTCCCTTTAGCTGTTCATGTGTGGTGAATTACACATGTTAATGCAATATTAGTTCTAATGTTAAAACAACCTGCAATTCCTGTTATAAATCCAACATTGCCATGATATATTATGAAAAAATTGCTGGATTTGTCTTGCTAATATTTTGTGGAAGATTTCAAATTTTAATTCATGAGATTGGCTTGGAATTCTTCATATATTCTTGTTAAGTTTTCATATCAGATTTATTATTAGCCTCATAAAATAAACTGGGAACTTTTTTTTTTCTTCCATTCTTGGAAGATGTTTCATTATGAATATTTCTACTTAAAAGTTTGGTAGAATTTGTTAAAGCCATTGAGGCCTGGAGTTTTCTTTAGGGAAGAATTTTAAAATAGATAATTCATTTTCTTTAGTTGTTAACGGGATGATTCAGGTTTAAAGTATATCTTTTTTTTTTTTTTAACCTTCAGCCAACTCATTCCATATTGTATCTTTTGACCAGTTTTTAAGTTGTGATGTTTTTCTCAGAATTTGTCCGTTTGATCTACATTATAAAAAATTTATCATATGGTATTTATGGTATCCTCATTAACTTTATTGACTTTCTACTCCTTGTGGAGCAGGGCTACCCCATAGGCAGTGTGCCCAGAATAGCTCTCATTAACCTTTTGATGTCTATAGGATATGTAGTAATGTCCTTCTTTTCCTCTTGATTATTTTTTATCCCTTTTTTTTTTTTTAATCTTTTTTTGCCAGAGGTTTGTCAGTTTTATGAATCTTTAAAAAGAACCAAGTTTGGGTTTTGTCAAGCCTCTCTGATATGCTGTTTACTACTTCATTAAATCTTGCCGTTTTATTTTTTCTTCTTCAGGTTTTCTTTGCTGTTCCTTTTCTAATTTTTTTTTCTTTTTCTTTTTTTTTTTTTTTTAGTGCAGTGGCCTGATCTCAGCTCACTGCAACCTCTGCCTTCTGGGTTCATGCTATTCTCCCGCCTCAGCCTCGTGAGTAGCTACGATTACAGTCCTGTGCCACCATACTCGGCTAGTTTTTTTGTATTTTTAGTAGAGATGGGGTTTCACCATGTTAGCCAGGCTGGCCTCAAACTCCTGACCTCAGGTGATCCTGAAGTGATCCTGACTTCAGGTGCCTCTGCCTCTCAAAGTGCTGGGATTACAGGTGTGAGCCACCATGCCTGGCTCTAAATTCTTTTAATCGATTCTGTCTAAAAATAAAATGGAGATTCTTATGTAATTAAAAATTTTTAGTAGCTTTTTTTAAAAAAGGAAACATGAAAATTGATATATTTTATGTAATCCACTATCAAAAATATTATCATTTTAACTTGTAATCAATAAATTAATGAGAATTTTTTCCTATCACACCTTCAAAGTCTAGTGTGTATTTTGAACTGTGCAGCTATAGGTGGCTACTTGTTATTCAACTTTTCTAAAGATTGCATATAAGACTATGTATTTTCCTCTAATTACCACTTTCATTGCATCTCCTATGTTGGTTTTAGTGTGTCATTGTCCAGTATACAATATTTTCCTATTTCTATTATTATTCTTTCATTGACCTGTTAGGTTAAAAATAAATATATCTTAATTTGTTGCCATTTTGGGGGGGATTTTTTAAGTTATCTTTTTGTTACAATTTCAATCGTAATAACCTTGTGTTCAGAGAACATGCTCTGTGATTTCAGCCTTTCAGCCCAGTACAGTCAGATTTTATAAATATTCCTTGAATACTTGAAATGAATGTATATTCTACAGTTCTTGGGTATGATGTTCTTCATAGGTCTATTAGATCAAGTTTTTAATCCTGCTCTTTAAGTCTTCTGTTTCTTCACTGAATGTTCTTTTGCTTTTGGTTTGTTCGGCAGTTAGAGTTTCCTACTGTGTGCCTAGTTTTCCAGTATTTGTCTTGTAGTTGTGATTTTGTTTTGTATCTTTTTTTTTTTTTTTGAGACGGAGTCTCGCTCTGTCCCTCAGGCTAGTGTGTAATGGCACCATCTCAGCTCACTGCAGCCTCCGCCACCTGGGTCCAAGCTATTCTCCTACCTCAGCCTCCTCACTAGCTGGAATTACAGGTGCATGCCACCATGCCCTGCTAATTTTTGTATTTTTAGTAGTGACGGGATTTCACCATGTTGGCCACACTGGTCTTGAATTCCAGACCTCAAGTGATCTGCCCACCTCAGCCTCCCAAAGTGCTAGAATTACGGGTGTGAGCCTCCACACCTGGTCTGCTTTGTATGTCTTGAAGTGATGTTGTTAAAGTGAGTATGAATTAGAAATTGTTATGTCTTCTTGGTGAATTGAATGTTTTATTATGAAGTGACCCTCTATAGCTCTAGTAATGATTTTTACCTTAAAATATATTTTGTGGGCTATTACTTAAGCTCAGCTGGCTTGCTTTTGGTAGTGTTTGCATGATAAATATTTTACCTTCTATAGTTCTGCATCTTTTTAGATATCACTTGTAAATAACACATATTTATGTAAATATATATGTAAATAACATATTTAAAATAAAACCCATTTTCTCTTAACCCATATAGTCTTTTAACAGAAGCATTTAACCCATTAATATTTATTGTGATTGATAGATGTTTCATTCAGTCTTTTATTTTACTTGAAGTATTTTATTTGACACATATGTTTTGTCCTTTTTAGTATTTTTAAATTGTATTTTCTTTCACTCTACTAGTTTGAAAGTTTTACACAGTTTCCATTCAGTTTTCCTCCAAATTAAAACATTTATTTTTATAAAAATATGATCTTAATAATTCTGTACTCATTCTGGGCATAGGAGGCACCTTAGAATACTTGAACTCCAGTTATTCTCTCAGCTTAGGTTACTGTTGTCATACTTTTATATGTTTCTTAAACTCACAGATATGTTTATATAATGTTCATTTAAATTTATCTTCGTATTTATTACTTTTTGTTAGTCTGTATTGTTTGATGTATTTCAGACCTCCCATCTGAGATCATTTTCCTTTTGTCTGAAGTATGTTCTTTTGGAATTCTTTTTAATGTAGGTTTACTGGTAAATTCTTTTTCTCTGAAAATGTTTTCATTTTGTCTTTATTCTTGAAGAATATTTTTGTTGTATATAGAATTCCAGGTTGGTGTTAGTTTTTCTTAGCATGTTTAAGATGTTACTCAGTCATCCTCTTCCATTGTTGATAATAAGAAATCAGCTGTTAATCCATTTTTTTTTTTCCAAGGCAAGGTCTCGCTCTGTCAGCCAGGCTGGAGTGCAGTGGTATGATCTTAGCTCACTGCATTCTCTGCTTCCTGGGCTCAAGCAGTCCTCCTACCTCAGCCTCCTGAGTAGCTGGGACTACAGGTGTGTGCCCATCTCATTTTTATATGGTTTTTAGAGATGGAGTTTCGCCTGTTGCCCAGGCTGAACTTTTGAGCTCAAGCAATCTACCCACCTTGGCCTTCCAAAGAGCTATGATTACAGGCAAGAGCCACTGCACCTGGCCGTATTGCTTTTTTTGAAGGCAATTTTGTTTTCTTGTGGCTGTTTTTAAGATTTTCTTTGTCTTTTGTTTTTCTCAGTTTCACAATAATATTTCTTGTTACAAGTTTCTTTTTTATTCTGCTTGGGATTTATTGGACTTTTAAGTCTGTGGATTATATCTTGAAGTTAGTGCTAGAAAATTCTCAGCCACAATCTCTTTAAATGTTGTTGTGTATTCTTTCTTTTCTTTTGGGACTGCAATATACCTATGTTAGACGTTCTCTCTGTATCCATTACATCTCAGTGGGTTTTTTCTGTGTTCGCTCATTTTATCTTTTTGAGCTCCATTCTGGCTGTACTAATAGGTTTACTATTTTTCATTTCATTACCTCTCTTTAACCGTGCCAAATCTATTTAATCTTAACTTCTATTGTATTCTCTAACTATAGAACTCCTATTTTATTCTTTTTTGGACTTGCTAAGTCATCTTTTATGGTTTTCAGTTCCATGCTGAAGTTTTCAATATTGACTTTTATCCCCTTGTACGTGCTAAGCTTAGTTGTTTTTATAGACTCTGGTGATTCAAAAATCTTACATCTTTTGGTAGTCTCTTTCATTTGTCCACTGTTTCTGTTGATTCTTACTCATGGTATTTTAATTATTTGTTTTGTTTTTTTTTTTTTCTGTTTAGATACATTCTTTGAAAAATAATTTGGAGGAATATTTGATTCTTATGAACATGGCATTACTCACCAGAGAAGATTTTTTTGTTCTACCAGGTGCCTAGGAATGCTAACAGTCTGGGACCACATAGACCACCAGGTGATGAGACAATCCTGGGAGTCCTGTTTTACTTTGGGCCATCTTTTCTCCCAACCCTGTAGGAATAGTCATTCAGATCCTAGCTGCAAGCTAGGAGATGGTTTATCAGAGCCCAACCTCGAGGGCTCTGGACTTTGGCTACTGTCACCCCATCATAACTGAGCTTCATGGATTGATTCTTTTCTTCCAGATTTTCTTTTAAAAATCTTTGTCTTTTTTTTGCTTCTGAAAGATTCCCCTAACATTACCATTCCCCCCTTCTGTTGACTTTTTTTGGCTCTCATTTTGAATTTTCAAGAGTTCATGTTCTCTATCTTCGTTTAAAAAAAAAATTCTTATATTGTGAATGAATGTCATTCAGGATATCTATACATACATGCGCATAACTCATTTTTATTGCATTTCACTTTATTGCACTTTGCAAAGTGACATTTTTTACAAATTCAGAGTTTGGCAACCCTATGTCCACAAGTCTCTCAGCACTATTTTTCTAACATATGTGCCCATTTTGCCTCTCTGTCACTTTTTTTTTCTCCTGAGACAGGGTCTTGCTCTGTCACCCAGGTTGGAATGCAGTGGTATAATTATGCCTCACTGCGGCCTTGACCTCTTGGGCTCAAGGGATCCTCTTGTCTCAGTTTCTTGAGTAGCTGAGACTGCAGATGTGCGCCACCACACACCCAGCTAATTTTTAAATTTTTTATAGAGATGGGGTTTCCCTATGTTGCCCAAGCTGCTCTCGAACTCCTGGGCTTAAGTGATCCTCCCACCTCAGCCTTTCAAAATGCTGGGATTACAGGCATGAGCCACAGCACCTGGTCTCTGTCACATTATAATAATTCTGCCAATATTCCAGACTTTGTCATTATTAAATCTGTTATGGTGATCTGTGATCAGTGATCCCTGATGTTACTGTCTAATTGCTTTGGGATGCAGTGAACCCGTGAGAGTCATCCATGAGGGTTGGAATCAACTTTTTCCAAAATCCTGTTAATCAAGAGTGAACTTAATCGACTAACGTTGTGTATGTTCTGACTGCTCCACCAATCTGTGGGTCCCCTATCTCTGTCCCTCTCCTCAGGCCTCCCTATTCTCTGAGACACAATAATATTGATAATAGACCAATTAATAACCCTACAATGTGAAAGGAAGAGGTTACATGTCTCTCACTTTAAATCAAAAGCTAGAAATTATTAAGCTTAGTGAGGAGGGCATTTCAAAAGCTGAGAGAGGCTGAAAGCTAGGCCTCTTGTGCCAAATAGCTAGCCAAGTTGTGAATGCATAGGAAAAGTTCTTGAAAGAAATTAAAATTGTTACTCCAGTGAACACATAAATGTTAAGTAAGCAAAACAGCCTTATTGCTTATGGAAAGGAAGTCTGAATGGTCTGAATAGAAGACCAAGCCAGCCAAAATATGCCCTTAAGCCAAAGCCTAATCTATAATAGATCAAGGCCCTAACTCTCTTCAATTCTGTGAAGGCACAGAGAGGTGAAGAAGTTGCAGCAGAAAAGTTGGAAGCTAGCTGACCTTGGTTTGTGCAGTTTAAGGAAAAAAGCCATCTCCATAACATGGAAGTGTAAGGTGAAGCAGCAAGCACTAGTGGGGAAGCTGCAGCAAGTTATCCAGAAAATCTGGCTAATGATGAGGGTGGATATGATAAACAACAGATTTTCAATGGAGACAAAACACCCTTCTATTGGAAGAAGATGCCATCTAAAGCTTTTATAGCTAGAGAGAGGTCAGTGCATGGGCTTCAAAGAACAGGCTGATTCTCTTGCTAGAGGCCAATGAAGCCAGTGAGTTTAAGTTGAAGCCAGTGCTCATTATCATTCTGAATATGGTAGGGCCCTTAGGCATTATGCTAAATCTATTCTACCTGTGCTCTAGAAATGGAATAGCAAAGCATGAATGACAGCATATCTGTTTATAACATGATGTACTGAATATTTTAAGCCTACAGTTGAGACCTACTGCTCAGAAAAAAAAGATTCAGTTTAAAATGTTACTGCTCATTGACAACACACCTGGTCACCCAAGAGCTCTGATGGAGATAAACAAGAAAATTAATGTTGTTTTCATACCTACTGACACATCCATTCTTCAGTCCTTGTTATTTTGACTTTCAAGTCTTATTATTTAAGAAATACATTCCCCAAAGCTGTAGGTGCCATAGATAGTGATTCCTCTGATGGATCTGGGCAAAGTAAATTGAAAACCTTCTAGAAAGGATTCACCATTCTAGATGCCATTAAGAATATTGATGATTCTTGGGAGAAAGTCAAAATATCACCATTAACTGGATTTTTGGAAGAAGTTGATTCCAACCCACATGGATGATTTGAGGGGTTCAAGACCAGTGGAGGAAGTCACTGCAGATGTGGTAGAAATAGCAAGATAGCTAGAATGAGAGTGGAGCCTGAAGATGAGTGAATTGCTGCAATCTCATGATAAAAATTTCCTGAGTTGCTTCTTAAACAAAGAGGTTTTTAGAGATGAAATATACTTCTGGTGAAGATGTTGTGAACACTGTTGAAATGACAACAAAGGATTTAAAATATTACACAGACTTAGTGGATAAGGCCGCTGCAGGACTTGGGAGAATTAACTTCAACTTTTTTTTTTGAGACAGAGTCTTGCTCTGTCACCCAGGCTGGAGTGCAGTGGCATGATCTCGGCTCACTGCAAGCTCCGCCTCCTGGGTTCATGCCATTCTCCTGCCTCAGCCTCCCGAGTACCTGGGACTACAGGCGCCCACCACCACGCCCGGCTAATTTTTTTGTATTTTTAGTAGAGACGGGATTTCACCATGTTAGCTAGGTTGGTCTCGATCTCCTGACCTCGTGATCCACCCTCCTTGGCCTCCCAAAGTGCTAGGATTATAGGTGTGAGCCACCGCGCCCGGCCTTAACTTCAATTTTGAAGGAAGTTCTGTGGGCAAAATGCTATCAAATAGCATTGCATGGTACAGATAAATCTTTTGTGAAAGGCAGAGTCAATTTATGTGGCAAACTTGATTGTTGTCTTATTTTAAGAAATTGCCACAGCCACCCCAGCTTTCAGCAACCACCACTCTGATCAGTCAGCAGCTGTCAACACTGAGGTAAGACCCTCTACTAGCAAAAAGATTATGACTCGTTAAAGGCTCAGATGATCATTAGCATGATTTAGCAGTAAAGTATTTTTAAATTAAGGGGTGTGTGTGTGTGTGGGTGTGGGTGTGTGTGTGTATATATATATATTTAGTGCTACTACCGTACACAAAATGGATTGTAGTGTAGACATAACTTTCATGTGCACTGGGAAACTGAAAAATTCGTGCGACTCACTTTACTGCAGTATTAGCTTTGTTGCAGTGGTCTGGAACAGAGCCTTCAATATCTCTGAGGTATACTTGTATTTATTTATTTATTTATTTATTTTTTTAAAAACCTCTGTATTGGCTCTCTTTCCTTCAGATTCTAGTTTTTGTTTGTTTTGGCCTCTCTTTTATGGTGGAGACTTTATTGAAATGTGTGGTGATCCTTGGCTGCTAACTTATATTTGAATGAGGCATGAAAAGTTCATTGGGAGCTCACTAGGCACAGGGGTGCAGGGCCTGAATTCTCAGTATCTTTAAGCCTGTTCTGTAGATCCTAGCTCTCCATCTGCTGCTTGGGAATTATAAAGGCCTTCCCACCAGGGTTTTGGGAGCTAAGCTGTGGGAGGAGGCTGGGGTCTCATTGTTCAGTATGTAGACCTTCGCTTGATCCCTACTGCACTCCAGTGCCCCTTGGTTCACAGAGTAACGTGGAGTGGGGGTTGGTAACTTTTCCTGCAAAGGAACAGATAATAAATATTTCCTGCTTTGTGGGTAATGTGATCTCTGTCACAACCACTCAGCTTTGCTATTGTAGCGTGAAAGCAGCCATAGAAAATATATAGATGAGTGAATGTGAATGAATTCCAATAAAATTTTACTTATGGACACTGGAAATTGATTTTATTTTATTTTATTTTATTTATTTATTTTTGAGACGGAGTCTCGCTCTGTCGCCTAGGCTGGCTTGCAGTAGCACTATCTCGGCTCACTGCAACCCCCGCCTCCCAGGTTCAAGTGATTCTCCTGCTTCATTTTCGCGAGTACCTGGGATTACAGCCACCCATCACCATGCCCAGCTAATTGTTTGTATTTTTAGTAGAAGCAGCGTTTTACTGTGTTGACCAGGCTGGTCTCAAACTCCTGACCTCAGGTGATTCACCTGCCTCGGCCTCCCAAAGTGCTGGGATTACAGGCATGGGTCACCATGCCTGTTTTTTTGTTTGTTTTTGTTTTTCGTTTGTTTTTTAGACAGGGTCTCGCTCTGTCACTTAGGCTGGAATGCAGTGGCACAATCTTGGCTCACTACAACCTCTGCCTCCCAGTCACTTTCAAGAAATGATTCTTGTGCTTCAACCTCCTGAGTAGCTGGGATTACAGGCATGCACCACAAGGCCCAGCTAATTTTTGTGTTTTTAGTAGAGATGGGGTTTTGCCATGTTGGCCAGGCTGGTCTTAAACTCTTGGCCTCAAGTGATCCGCCTGTCTCAGCCTCCCAAAGTGCTAGGATTATAGGCGTGAGCCACCCCACCCAGCCTAGAAATTGAATTTCATAGCATTTTCATGTGTCTTGAAATACTGGTCTTCTGACTTTTTTCCCCCAACCATTAAACAATGTAAAAATCACTCTTAGCCACAGCCCTAGCAGTAAGGTGTTAGGGAAGGCTTGGGGCAGGGATCTGACTGCTCTTTATATGGACTTCTTGAGTTTCTCTTGTGGAGTTGCTTCTCGTGGGAATTCCTTTCTGAAGAACTTAGGTTTCAGCTCTTCGCACCTTATTACTAATAAGCTTGGTTAAAACCTTGAAATCTGTCTCCTCTACTCATTCTCTTTGTGTTTTTATATCCTTTCATTTCTTTACTGTCATTTTAGGAGAGTTTTGGAAAGTAGAATGATGCATGTATGCAGTCTTGCATGTTCCTACTTTTATGCTGCATTTTTTAAAAGTCACATCTACCTTCATTTTAATACCTTTGTTTCTCTAAGAGTAAGAAATATCTTCTGCAGGATTGGAGGTCAAGAAACTTTTTGCTTTCCTTTTTTGCTAGAATGATAAATCATTCTGCTATTCTTTTTGGTCTTTTTTGGGAGGGGGAGAAGGATGAAAACAAATTCTTTGGCTTATATGTTGATTAGAAAGTGGAAGGCAAATCCAAGCTAATTTCTACTTAGATTTATGTCCACTGAACTTAGGTCTGCGTGTATTTGTTCTGCCGTATTTTTGTATTATTATATTGTTTCTGATTTACCGTATGTTAAATTATTATTTCTGGCTTAAGTCAATTTCTAGAATATTCTGTTAAATTTATTGTTTTCAGTGTAAAAACCTATGGTGTAGATGTTAACCATTTTTAAGATGTAAACGATTTTATGAAATATTTCCCTTTAATGCTAATAAAACTTGACCATGATGTCTGGCTTTGTGGGCTATGTGATCTCTGTCACAGCTACTCAGCTCTGCTGTTGTAGTGTGAAAGCAGCCACAGAAAATATTTAAATTAGTGAGTATAGAATGTGTTCTAATAACATTTTACTTACAGACACTGGAAATATCGTTGCAAATATTACCCATGTTTCAGAGTTAGCAAGTAGGGAGAAAAAACCTGGAGAAATCCTTGACACATTTTACACTGTCCTACCCATCACTTTCTTACTCTAGTAGGCAAAATGAAAGCTGTTTTAACTGTAGAAGAGAAGAGGAGGCCAAGAGGGAAAGCCAGGAAATAGGATAAAATTTTTTAACCACAGTAGGAGCCTGTATCTTTCAGTTGGCTGAGGCCTTCGAGACCATCTGGTGTAGAAACGTTCCAGCCTTGCTCTGCATAGGAGTCACCCAGAGGAGAGCTTTCACCCGGAAGAGAGCTTTCATCTGGGCTTTTACTGAACTCTCTCAAAGTGACTTTTGGATGGGCAGTCAGTTTGGGGAACCCTTGTTTTTTTGTTTTTTTGTTTTTTTTAATAGGTCTTTCCCCTACCAGATGGTTACAGATGGCAAACTGAGTCCAGAGATGCTAATTGTTAGGTCACACTGTTGGGTTGGAACCTAATGCGCTGCACCAAGCATAGTCTGAATTCCATAGGCCTGCATTCCTGGTTGAATGCAATCTTGCATGTTCTTCCATGCATACATAGATTTTAATTTGCATGGATTTGCTGCTTTTTTTTTTTTTTTTGAGACAGAGTTTCGCTCTTTTTGCCCAGGCTGGAGTGCAATGGCGCGATCTTGGCTCGCTGCAACCTCCGCCTCCAGGGTTCAAGTGATTCTCCTGCCTCAGACTCCTGAGTAGCTGGGATTACAGGCATGCGCCACCACACCTGGCTAATTTTGTATTTTTAGTAGAGATGGGGCTTCTCCTTGTTGGTCAGGTTGGTCTCGAACTCCTGACCTCAGGTGATCTGCCTGCCTCGGCCTCCCAAAGTGCTGGGATTACAGGCGTGAGCCACCGCACAGGTTTGCTGCATTTTGAAAGTATGATTGTTGTTAGATTTTGCCAGCTAATGATTGCTACAGAAAAGTTTGTTTTACAGGTACAAAAATGTTCCTAAAAATTATGACTTACTGTTTTTATGCTTGGCTCATATAGCCATATCTTGTTTGCTCCAAATGCTATGACTTGAGTGGATAAGCACTTTTTCTTTGGAATAGTGTTATCCATCAAGGACTCGGCCAAGGATCAACACTTACATCATAGCTATAACCAGCAGAGATTTAAATTTTAAATCTGTAATTAATTAAAGATTTTCTTCAAATTGCAGAGCCAGTTGAATGTCAAAACTGGAGAGGACCATAAGTACAGCCTCCAATAATTCATAAAAGATTTGTCTGAAAGTATTACGGAAGGGATATTCATGATCCTTTTTATTTTTATCTTTATTTATTTGAAATAGTTTGAATAGTGTTTGAACCGAGTGAACTCAGGGTTTTTTTCCCACCCTTTTTAAAAATAATTTTTTTCTTATAAAAGATATATTCACAGTTAAAAACTTTCTGTGGTGCAGAAGGATATAAAGTGAAGCAAGTTCTTTGCCATCTCATTCCCATTCAATAAGGAAATAGGGGTTCCTTAGGTATTTATTTGAAGATATCCTTCTGTTGGCTATGGCTCTGGGACCATAGTGTAAAATCTGAGGAATGATGACGGAACTATTGACAAGTTGAATTCATTGAATGGACAAGGAGAAAAACAGCAATCCCTAGGAAGGAACTGGCTGGATAAGTATAAAATATTTCAGGCTGGGCACGGTGGCTCATGCATGTAATCCTTGCATTTTGAGAGGCTGAGGCGGGCAGATCGCTTGAACTCAGGAGTTTTAGACCAGCTGGGATAACATGGTGAAATCCCTTCTCTACCAAAAAAAAAAAAAAATTAGGCATGGTGGCATGTACCTGTGTTCCCAGCTACTTGGGAGGGTGAGGTGAGAGGATTGCCTTGAGCCCAGGAGGTCAAGGCTGCAGTGAGTCGTTACCGTGCCACTGCACTCCAGCCTAGGCAACAAAGCAAGGCCCTGTCAAAAAAAAAAACAAAACAAATACAAAAAAAATTCTGTTTCTCTACTAGTTGCACATAACAGCAAATTTTACTCTTCAGAGAATAGTCTAAAATGCAGAACAAGCAATCAAAGCTCCTGAGATTCCAGAAGAGTTTGAGGCCTCCCACATCCTTCACCACCCCTTTCTCATCTCTTTCCATGTAATTCTGAGTATGGTGATCTTTTTTTCAAATGTACAGAGCTAACTAAGAAGTAGCAAAGGAGGAGAGAGTGCTGAGTACAGCTGATGCTGACAACTTCAGACCAATAGCTTAAAAACATGCAAGAAAAAAACATAATCGGATGAGAAGATCGGCATACTGAAACGCAGATACAGACTTCAAAGTTATAGTCTGTACTTCACTTTGTTTTGAGGGCGGGTTAAAGAAGAATATAAAAATCAGTAGTTTGCTATAGGGAACCCTAAACCATCAATAGGTGTTCATTATAAAACTATTTGTGAAAACAGCAGTTTCTGGTAAGGCTGAATGACATGTTATTATATTCATAATATATGTTAGTAATTTTCAGAATCCCAGTTAAAATTATTTTATGTTTGATTTTCAGTTCCGCTTACTTATATGATCATTTCAAGAGATGTAATGTTGATTGCTGCTGTTTTTTATGTCAGATACCGAACTCTTCCAACACCAGTGAGTTTGTTTCCAAAAAGTATTCTTTTAGCATTGTATATGATTTAAGGAAAAAACAAAAAGATATTTTTTAAAGTCAACCTCTTTTCAATTGATGGCACGTGAAACCCAGACCAGCCAGCCCATATCCCTAGAAGCAAATTGTTTAAAGGTGTTTCACATTAGGTCCGAGACATATTGTCTAACCTCTACCATGGATAGTCTAGAATTGGTTTTAAAAATCACAGTTGTATGAACATGGAATGGTTTGTTTGCATATTTGTTCATGAGCTCTATAAATATTTGAGCACAGACGTGTGGCAATTAACCTCTTTTGGCTCCCAGTCTACTGAAAATAGAGCGGTATTTTGTTCATTTTATTTTTTAATTCAAAAAAGAAAATAGTGAATAAGGGAATTTTGAGTTTAGTAAAATTTTATAAAGCAACTTTATAGGTATTGTGTTTGAATTTTACAGCAATTGAGAAATCTATAAATTTTTTAAAACTCAATTTTCAGTATATATTGAATGTATGATTTATAAAATTATGTTGTTACCTGACTATAATAACAAAATGTCTATTTTAAATAAAAATGTCTATTTTAAACAATAAATTAATTATCTTTTTTGGTCCTCTGCCAGCGAACACTTGCCAAGTATTTCAATCCTTGCTATGCCACAGCTAGGTTAAAACCAACATTCATCAGCAAGGTAAGAGAATGCAATGTTCTTTTAAGTTATCCCTTTGTAAATTTTTATTATATGGGATATAAACCTCAGTCAAGAACAGCTGAAAATGAGACAAATTTAAATGCATAGAGTATAGAGGCTAGAGAGTGGCGTTAGGCAGGCAACTTTAACCCAGTTCTTTTTTTTGTCCTCCATTTTTTTTGGATCATCCTTTACATGTTGTGCCTTGAGTTGGTGGTCTGAGAATTTAAGCTCTGAATGAGGTAATTGGGCCACTGTTCAGGGAAAGGGAATTGAAATGTAGTTGTTCCTTTTTTTTTTTTTTTTTTTGAGACAAGGTCTTTTTTTTTTTTTTTTTTTTTTTTTTTTTTTTTTTTTTTTGAGACAAGGTCTTACTTTGTTGCCCAGGCTGGTATGGAACTCCTGGCTTCAAGCAGTCCTCCTGCCTTGGGCTCCCAAATTATTGGGATTACAGGAGTGAGCCACCAAGCTTGGCTGTAATTGCTTCTTGATTGAGTTTCACAGATTATGAAGAGTCCCTTGTGGTTTCACTCCCCTCTTCCCTGTGGTGAACACACCAAATGGCCGTTCATTTTCAGGATTGACAGTTAAGTGGAAAGGCGTAGGAGAGTAGGAAAAAGTTTTGTTCACTGATAAACAACTGCTACTCTTAGTTGTCCATTCTGTTTTCCTGAGCATTCAGGGCAGTAAGTATATGCCAGTCTGCACACAAAAAGGATACTATTAATGCCTCTCAAACCATATTTGTTTTTCTAGTAGTTTTGATAAGTTTTCTCTGTTCATTCTTTTGTCCCATATTTAATGTCAAGGATTTAACAAGTTAAGAATGCCCATCCTTTTTGGGAGAGAAGGGTGGTGGCTTTTATACAGAACTCCCTGGGGTGGACTTTTACCTACATGCATAGGGTTTGGGTTTTTTTTTGTTTTTTGTTTGTTTGGCTTCAAGTGATTTGTATTTATATTGTATTTGAGTGTAGCACTACATGGAAAGTGGCTTAAAGAGGTACAGGGACAAGTGCCTTAAACCCTTATAGGAAGTCCTTCAGATAAAATTTATTTTTTATTTCATTTTATTTTATTTTATTTTATTTTATTTTAAAGATGGATTTTTTGCTCTTGTTGCCCAGGCTGGAGTGCAGTGATGCGATCTCGGCTCACTGCAGTCTCCACCTGCCGGGTTCAAGCAATTCTCCTGCCTCAGTCTCCCAAGTAGCTGCGATTACAGGCGTGCGCCACCTTGCCCAGCTAATTTTTTTGTATTCTTTAGTAGAGATGGGGTTTCACCATGTTGGTCAGGCTGGTCTCAAACTCCTAACCTCAGGTGATCCACCCACCTCGGCCTCCCAAAGTGCTGGGATTACAGGCGTGAGCCACTGCGCCCGGCTATTATTTTTTAAAATGAAGTGTCATTTGGCTGGAGAACGGGTGATAGAACAGAGGTGCTTGTCTGCTTCACTCCTGTTTTCATACTTTACAGACTCTTCCATGGAATGCTTCTCATGATGATAGAGGGAGTGTCCAGTGTGTTTCTTGTTCTATTTTCTTTTCTCCCCAGTGCTGTCTTTTAGTGTAGGGAAGCCTACTCATTTCCTCCTTTAGAGAGGTTCTTTTATGGAGATGAGTGCTTTGTCTTTGAAATAGGGTCTTGCTCTGTCCGCCCAGCCTTGAGCGCAGTGATGCAATCATAGCTCACTGCAGCCTTGACTTCCCAGGCTCAAAATATCCTCCCACATCAGCCTCCCAAGTAGCTGAGAGTACAGGTGCACGCCACCATGCTTGACTGGTTTTTAACTAGCTGGTCTTGAACTCCTGTGCTCAAGTAGTCCTTCTGCCTCAGCCTCCAAAAGTGTTGGGATTGCAGGCATGAACTACTGCATCTGTCCTGAGATGCGTGCATTTTAATTTTCTAACCTCACAAGGTTTGACAGGCAAGAAAGGAACATCAGATAAGACCCTAGGAAATCTAGGTTCCAGCTTTGCTTCTGTTGTCTGCTGTGACTGCAGGCAAGTCACCTAACTCCTTACTCTTTTACCCATGAGGAGGTAGCCTAGTTATTTTCATATTCTATTTTAATGGGCAGTTGGAAAAAAGGCAAATAATTTTGTAACATTTTTGAGTTGCTGTGGGAATTCAAGGTAGTGGTATTTTCTGACAGTTGTCATTACTCTCACTCTTAAGGGCAGCTGTGCAGACAGATGGGTCAGTTAGTGAAGTTGACCCTTTTGTGTGTGCTCACCTGTGAATGCAAGCTTCTTGGGCAGGGACAGTGTAGATGAACTGCAAGCATGCTGAGGGTATGTCATGTTATAGTGTGATGGGCTGTGCTTTTGTCTTGAACGCTTGAAATAGGATCCAGTTAGCACTATTCACTTAGAACTCTTTCTTTTTTTATTTAGGTAAATACAGCAGTCCAGTTAATCTTGGTGGCAGCTTCTTTGGCAGCTCCAGTTTTCAACTATGCTGACAGCATTTATCTTCAGATACTGTGGTAAGCTAAATTTAGAATCACTGTCTTAGAATGTCAACAGAATGACTTATTGTGATAGCCCTAGAATGACCTTGTTCTTACAGCATTTATCGAGCACTGACTGGATAAAGCTGTGGCTATATTTTGTGATTGATACCATTGTTAAGACACTTCCTGTGAAGTATGAGATGTAGAAGTTAGCTTTCATACCAGTTAAAAGGGATAAATGGTACTGATAATGTGTTAGGGTTTTGGAGGAAGAGATAACTTCATAGGAATAAGAGGGACGGTTTCAGGGAGGAGGTGGTGGTTGATGCATGAAGTATAGGTGGATTGTGTAGGACTCAGAGGAGGCCACTAGGTGAAAGACAGGGCCTAAGCCAAGAGACAGTGTTGGAGAGCGGGTAGGGAAGCTGAGTCCAGCCTGTTGAAAGGGTTGTTGTAGGAGGGAAAACTGGAGAAAGGAGTTTGAATTTTATTATACTAATTGCTTATTTATCATCTTAAAAGTGTGTCAAATTCATGCTTTCAGAGTTCAAAATATGTCACATTGATATTGGAGTATTATATTTTGGCACAATTTTAACTAGAATTAAAATTATCTTGCTTGGTACAGTCTGGACCAGAAAGTGGTGACTAATCACAGTCAGTTAAGCCAGGCAAGCTTTTAAAAAATGACAACTACTCTAAACTTTTTAATTTAAAATATTTAAGTGTACATTTATCCCAATTCATCTTATACCTTCTGATATAGGATGAAGACTTTTTGAATGCAGGTCCATCAGTGGGAGTTTTTTCTTTCTTGGATAAACTACATCCATAATACAACCTCTCTGATTTTCATTTTCTACTTCTTTAAGGTGATGCAAGAACTTAAAACATTTACAAAGCAGTCTAAGAACTGTTTAGATTTTTTCCCTAGTCTTTTCACAATCATCTTGCCTATTTATTTTGACAGTACTTTTTTCCCCTAGGTACCCATGAAAACAGAGACAGTATTTTTTTTTTATCAAGTCACCTTTATTGAGTCTTTTGTAAAGCATCCAATGTAGTTTTCAGAAATAGCAATTTAAAAAAAATTTTTTTTTTTTTTTTTTTTGGAGACAGGGTCTTGCTCTGTCACCCAGGCTATAGTGCAGTGGCATGATCATAGCTCACAGTAACCTTGAATTGCTGGCCTCAAGCGATCCTCCCACTTCAGCCTCCTGAGTAACTGGGATTACAGGCATGTGCCACCACACCTAGCTATTTTGGTTTTTTTTAATTTAATTAATTTTTTTTTTCTTTTTTTTTTTTGAGACGGGTTCTCACTCTGTTGCCCAGGCTGGAGTGCAATGGCCTGATCTCAGCTCACTGCAACCTCTACCTCACGGGTTCAAGTCATTCTCCTGCCTCAACTTCCTGAGTAGCTGGGATTACAGGCACCCACCACCATACCTGGCCAATTTTTATATAGTAGAGGCAGGATTTCACCATGTTGGTTAGGCCGATCTCGCACTCCTGGCCTCGATCCACCTGCCTCGGCCTCAAAGTGCTAGGATTACAGGTGTGAGCCACTGCGCCCAGCCACTAATTTTTTATATTATTATTTTCTGTAGAAACAGGGTCTCACTATGTTGCCCAAGCTGGTCTCAAACTCTTGGCTTCGAGCAATCCTCCTGCCTCAGCCTCCCAAAGTGGTAGGATTATAGTCATGAGCCTCTGCGTCCAGCTAGAAATAGCAATTTTTCTAACACATAGATTTCATTGGTTTATGAATTTAGTATATCAAAGTGGCATGAACAGATTCAAGATCCAACAAAAGGGAATCTTGATTCTGCCTCACCTAATAAAAGCAGAAGTGCGTGGGTGCACTAAAAAGTAATCTCCTAGCTGTGGGCATTCAGCATGCCACGGGCATCAGTTGATGTCATTTCAAGGAGAATCCAGTTAAGGGTAATTTGGTAAAGAAAGCTGAAATTTATTTAAAATTACTCAGATAACTTTAGAATTCTCAAAAGCTACAGGAAATAGAGTCTGGTACCCTGAGCAGCATGGAGCAGTAGAAGGAGCATGTGGGCTTTAGAGCTGAAACCAAATCAGGCTCAAACATAGTTCTTTGATAAGCCCTGAGCAAGTTCTCCGGGTCTTCCATTTCCCCCTTCTGGAGGATGAGTTTGTTGTAAGAATAAAATGAGAATGTAAGACACCTAGAGGATGCCTGAGTAAAAAATGACAGTTGCTAGTAGTATTTATTTGTAGGGCTCATTACCTAGAATAATTTTGTTTGACATTACTAATTAAAATGAAGTCTTAAAGAAAAGCAGTGTATTTAGACTCTTGTAGTTAAGAAAAATTACACCACAGAGCCCTTTTTACTTTTGTTTTTTTAGACGGAGTCTCGCTCTGTCGCCCAGGCTGGAGTGCAGTGGCACATCTTGGCTGACTGCAGGCTCCGCCTCCCGGTTCACGCCATTCTCCTGCCTCAGCCTCCTGTGTAGCTGAGACTAGAGGCGCCCACCACCACGCCCGGCTAATTTTTTGTATTTTTTTAGTAGAGATGGGGTTTCACCATATTAGCCAGGATGGTCTCTATCTCCTGACCTCGTGATCCGCTCGCCTTGGCCTCCCAAAGTGCTGGGATTACAGGCGTGAGCCACTGCACCCAGCCTTTTTGCTTTTTAAATAGATCTTTTGCATGTATTCATTATGATTCCTATTGCTACTGTTTTTTAGACTTGACAACTAAATTTTATTTCTTTTCTTCCATAAAAGGTGTTTTACAGCTTTCACCACAGCTGCATCAGCTTACAGTTACTATCATTATGGTCGGAAGACTGTTCAGGTGATAAAAGACTGATGAAAGCCATCTATCACCGTTAGTAAGGAAGCAGTATACATCAATGGGAACAGGGCCCGTGGAAATCTACAGGAGTTTCCCTATTTTGGTGTTCAGCTTGAAAAAGGACTTGTCAGAACCAACCATGTCATCAAAATTTAAGTAATGTGCATTGAAAATAAGGTTGATCATGGGAATATGCAGAATTTCCAATGTATTTTTAAATACAAATAAAACTATAATTTAGAATTTTTAATCTTAGGTTTCTTGATTAATTTATAAGAGATTAATTATTGTCAGTCTTTTTTATATGTTTTCTACAAACATAGTCCAGAGCATGGGCAGAGTTGACACCTCTCTTAAGTGAAATTTGGATTGCTCACAAAGCACTAGGAAATGTCGTGGGGTTCAAATATATATCCTACACAACTGGGCAATACATTTTTGTTTGACTTTTAGGTCTGTGTATACATTAACAGTTCATGTAGTTAATACCTGATCATTTGGGATAATGAAAGTGAAGTTAGTTGTAGATGAAGTAAAGTTAGAGATTTAAAATGCAGTAAGTTTTTAAGATAATAATCAAACAGAATAGAAGGTATGAAGTTCATTTTCGGTAGTCTTCCAACCTCTCAGGGCCTAATAATTTATGTATGAGGATAACAGGTAACAAAGATAGTCGAGATACGAGAACGTGTCTATTAGTCTTTGCGTCTAAAAGGCAGTGAGTTACATTCCTGCCTTCCACTGTGTTTCTGACATAGCAATGTTTGATATCGGAACCTGGATTCATGTATTATGTAAATAATATCAAGCTGTATATTTTTCAAAGGTTTTTTAAACTTTGGAGACTCTTCTTTTGTTAAGAAGTTAAAGGAATAAAAGAGCTGGAAAAAAAATTGTACCTTCAACTTGGGTTGTTCCATATAACATACTTATTCTCTGCTGTTACGTAAGTTTTCCAGTTCACAAAGTCCATTCATGTACATCACTTACACTTAAATTGTAAAAATAATTAGTCTGATCATCTGACTTTAAAAGAGTCTTGCTACAAATACATCATATTTAGGAGAATGCGGAATATGGGGAATGGGAGAAGACGACAGTCCAGGGGTAACCGGTTGTTGCTGCTTAACAGTAGAGGCCTATTGTTGCCCATCGTCCCTGGTTTTAATCCAAGCCTATTACAGAATACTGCAGTGAGATTATCCATTCTCAGCCTATTGAGCTGCATTAAATTAGAATGGGAGGCTGTAAGTAAAACTCATGCCTCTTGGCCAGGCATTCTGCACCAGTGTGTCCCTCTGTGGCTTGCTGGTCCTGGCTTCTTTGTTCTCAGACCGGCGGCTGAGCTGCACTTGGCTTGGAGCATACTGAAGCCTGCAGCCAGGGACAACACCATTGAATCAGATGGAGGGGGTTGAAAAGGCAGAGAAGGGGGCATGTGGCTGGCTATTCTTGCTCTCTGGAGAACAGCTTCATTGTTAGGAGTAAGGCTGAAGGTGGACTTCCCACTGCTGAACCACCCAAGAGGCACACTGAGTGAGTCTCTGCATTAGTAATGGGTGAGCCTCATAAGAATAATGTTTAAAAAAAGGGAGGACTTGAAGTAGCTATGGGAAAATTTAGAACTTTGCACCTTGTTATGCTTATTTATGGTTTAATGTTGATGCCATTTGGAGTGACTTAGGGCTTGGACCCATAATCTTTTTATTATTAAGGTCTCAGTCTGGCTCTCGTTAATAAACTTTTTCCACTTCAACCGTTAGAAAAATGATCCAAGTCTCCTCAGGCTTTTGGATACTGAATTGTTATAAAACACATCAATTCTGCCAGTTTATAAAACATTGGAATTGTATTTAGACATGTCTGAGTACATACTTATTTATAGACTCAAAACATGATGAAAATTCATTTCAGTGTCTTCACAGAATAGGCTTAACCTTGACAGTAAGCTTAAAAATAAAGCATTAGTGTCATTTAGGTACATGTCTGAGGATTTTATACTAATTAGATTTTGGGCTTTTGCAGTGCATTTTAGTTGGGGCCTCATTCCTGAGCCCAAGTGACCCTTTCACCTCAGCTTCCTGAGTAGCTGGGATTATAGGTGCACACCAACCGTGCTTTGCAGTTTCGTGTGTGTGTGTGTGTATTTTTTTTTTTTTTTTTTTACAAGCACACACATCATAGCTTTGCAGTTTTTAACCAGAAGCTGGTGGAGATCTTTGAAACCATTTATTCCAATTCTCTTAGTTACATTTATGATGAAACTAGGGATCTACCTTAAAATTTGGGGAAGCTCTTTCAAAACTTCAAACACCTAGAAATATATAGTGCAATTCAGTTTTAGTTTCTGCAGCATGGTTTGGAAACAAAAGATACATGGGATTTAAACTTGATTTGTTTTCTTCTTACAGTAGAAGTAAATGCTCTTGTGGGTTGAATTGCATCTTCCAAGGAAGAGATGTTCACATTCAAACCCCCAGTACTGTACATGTAACCTTATTTGGAGATAGGGTCTTTTTAGATGCAATCAAGTTAGAATTAGGTCATACTGGATTACAGTGGGCCTTAACCCAATAACTAGTTTTTTTGGTTAAAAAAAAAAAAAAAAAAAAAAGGAAATGTGAACAGGGAGACAGAGAATGCCGTGAGATGATGGAGGGATAGATTGGAATGATGTCTACAAGCTAAGGAATACTGAGGATTGCTGCCAACCATCCAAAGCTGGGAGAGAAGATGGAACAACTCCCTTGGAGCCTGCAAGAAGAACCAACTCCACTGATGCTTTGATTTGGGATTTCTGACTTGGACTGTAGGAAAATAAATTTATGTTCTTTTAAGCCAGTTTTACTAACTTGTTATGGCAGCTGCAGGAAATTAATAAATGCTAATGTTGAAAATTAAAATCTAGAAATATGGCTCTAATTATAATTTCATAGAATCATTTTTTCCCCTGAGTTTCCCCTGAGTTTGTATAAAAGTGAAAAAGTAGAGGGCAGAGTAGATGCCTCCCACATGAAGACAGATTTTAAGGCATTGTTTGATGCACTTAGGGCAGAGAAACACTTGGGCTTCTAGCTAGAGTCTTGGGTTCTCTTTAGCTCATTTCTCCCCTCTAATTAAGAAAAAAGATTTCCAAAGTTTATTATGCTTCCTAAAAAATGAATTTATAATTCATTTGTCCACTTAGTCTTAGGTGAAATAAGTAAACACTAACTTAAAAGGACAGCTTTTCCCTGTGTTTGACAAATGTTCCCAGAAAACTGGTTTTAACTGTAAAGCTGGAAGTGTATTTTCTTGTCATGTCCTGAAATGGAACTAATAAACCCAGAAGGCCTTACGAAGCAACCATTAATTAGCTCTCCCCCTAACCCCGGTTCTCAGGAATTGGAACTGGAAATCCACTGGAATTGATTTCTTGAATAACAGAGCTCATTATGCCTTAGAGCTTGACCATGAAGGAGCTTCCGCTGGAAAGACCTGAGGATGTGATTTCTAACGATCAAAGAGGCTGGGTTATGCAATTTCCCTGTTTCATCCCTTCCAACTTCCATACACTATTCTACTGGATAGAAGGGCACTGACTGCTGAAAACCCCAAACGAAACAACACACAAGAAGGCCTGGCCGCAGTGGGGAGCGATCTGGCATTGACCATCAGGTTTCTGGGAACAGAGAGTAAAGTAGAAGGAAGGGAGGGCAGTTGTTCCTTGGACTGAGACACTCAGTGTGGCAAGTTCCATGTGTGCCCAGGGCATTCTGGCTTCACGGGAATTAGAAACCCTAGGAGCGGATGGGGTCGTTTTTGACCTTCTGTACCTTTCTGCGCTCAGATCCAGTTCGGTTAGAGGCGTTTGCCCAGAAGCTGGGCTAACTGACGGTCTGGAGCTCCAGCGGGTAATCAAAGGCCGGGTTTTTGCAGGCCACTAGGTGCGTGTCGCAGCGCTGCAGGCGTAGCGTCTGGCCCCGCCTGCAGAGACACGCGGACAGCACCAAGGTACTGGCGAGCAGCAGGCCGCTGGCTGCGCACATCCCGGAGAGCAGGAGCGCAGAGCTGGGCTTGGTGGTGAAGGCGGCGCACGGGCTCCTCCAGCCTCCAGGCTCCTCCAGGCTCAGGCCTGCCCTGTTGGCCGCCAGCACGCACACGCGGTAGGTGGTGCCCGGCGACAGCCCGTACAGAGGGTGCTGCCGGGCCGTGGGGTAGATGACCCCCACCACCGACTGGTTCCCCGCCCAGCCCTCCGCAGAGTAGCGGATCTGGTACCCGTGCACTACCGAGTTGGGGGCACACCAGTGGACCAGCGCCGACGTGTCCGTTGTCTCCGTCACCCCCTGCAGCCTGGGCGGGTCTGGGATGGTGTCTTCTCCGCTGAGGCCGGGGCAACGGCACCGGGACTGCCTCTGCAGCTCAGCGCACGGGGTCTGTAGGTGCTTGCAGGGATGGTAATCACAGGGGACATCCTGGTGAGGCATTCCCACCTCCTCCTTCCTCCCCTCCTCCTCCTCACTGTAGTCGTCTAGCAGCAAGACTGGAATCCCGCCCTCAGAAGGACTCGGGTTTGGGGCTTGAGGTGTGGCGTGTGTCCTCTGGCCGGGCTGAGGCGAGCTTATGGGGGTCCACGAGGTAGGGAAGGGGTCCAGGAGCTTGCTCGCCAGTGGGGTGGAGGCAGCTGAGATACTAGGCTCAACGACAAGCCCGGGGACATGTTCTCCTCTGTGCTGGGATGCGGTGGCGCTGGCAGCCCTGGGGAAAACGCTGGAGTTGCTGTGACCTGCTACAGAGTTGGTCGTGGAAGAGGCAGTCCCCTCCTGTGCATCGCTGTGCGGCCATGCAGCTGTCGTGCGGGAGCCCACGTTAGGGGCCTTGGAGACACTCTGCTGGTCTCCCTCAGGCTGGGTGGCAGGGGCTGCGCTGGGCGCCATGGTGGGACCTTGTGGGTAGGTGGAGTGGTTGAAGCCGGGTGGGTGTGAAGCTCGGAGAGTAGTGCTTTGGTCGGACTGGCACACTCCAGGCAGCTGGGAGAGTGACAGGGAGGCTGAGAAGGGGCCGCTGGATCCCGCAGCTGGCGTGCACACAGTGTCTGCTGCCCTGGAGGGGAGGCCAACCAGTTAGAAGACGTCTGGCTTCAGGGACGCTTCTGGGCAGAGCTTTGAATCCTCACTGCCAACGTCACCCCCTGCCAAGCCCATCAACGCATCTCTGCCAGGCACCCCAGGGCACACACGCTGCACACATCACCTAATTGATTCTGCGGAAACTTTGGAGGAAGCTCCTGTCCTCACTCCCATTGGGCAGAGAAGGAAACGGAAGTGTAGAAGGAGGAACTAATTGGCCAAGACACCATAGCTAGCAATGGCAGAGCCTATCCCCAGGCAAGCACTGTGAGAAGGAGTCCAGATTCTCTGACTGTCATTTGCCATTTTGTTCTCACCTATCTGCTTCCTGGCAAGAGAGCACTAGTAATAAAAATCATAGTCGGCCGGGTGCGGTGGCTCACGCCTGTAATCCCAGCACTTTGGGAGGCCGAGGCGAGCGGATCACGAGGTCAGGAAACCGAGACTATCCTGGCTAACACGGTGAAACCCCATCTCTACTAAAAATACAAAAAATTAGCCAAGCGTGGTGGCGGGCACCTGTAGTCCCAGCTACTCAGGAGGCTGAGGCAGGAGAATGGCGTGAACCCGGGAGGCAGAGCTTGCAGTGAGCCGAGATCACACCACTGCAC
>NW_012109008.1:178433-180962 GCF_000951045.1 Mandrillus leucophaeus | reverse complement strand
GAGAATCGCTTGAACCTGGGAGGCGGAGGCTGCAGTGAGCAGAGATTGTGCCACTGCACTCCAGCCTTGGCAACAGAGGGAGACTGTCTCAAAAAAAAAAAAAAAAGTACTCATACTAGCTACCATTTCTGATGCTTCCCACGTGCTAGGGGCTATTCTTCACACTCTACTGTGTCAACTAATTTAGTCTGCACTACTTATGCAGTAGACTCTATTACCCCATTTTACAGATGAGAAGGTAGAGGCCGAAGTAACTCAGAGAGATGAAATAACTCAGCTCAAATCAACAGTAGTAAGTAGGCCAGGTACAGTGGCTCATGCCTGGAGTCCCAACACTTTGGGAGGCCCAGGTAGGAGGATTACTTGAGGCTAGGAGTTGGAGACCCGCCTGGTCAACATAGTGAGACCTCGTCTCTACCAAAACAAACAAAACAAAACAAACAAACAAAAACTTAGCCAGGTATGGTGGTGCATGGCTGTGGTCCCAGCTACTTGGGAGGGTGAGGCAGGAGGATTGCTTGAGCCCAGGAGTCTGAGGCTGCAGTGAGCCGTGATCATGCCACTGCACTCCAGCTTGGGTTACAGAGCAAGACCTTGTCTCTAAAAAAAAAGTAATAAAATAGTAGTAAGTAGGATGAAGCTGGACTCTCTGGCTTCAGAGCCTGTACTCTCAGCTTCATCATTAATACCGTGATGAGACCCTCGACTGCAAAGGGCCTAGGTGCTTTTCTTTGGAGGGAATGTGGGGTTGGGGGGCAGACTGAGCCCCACTTCACAGCTCAGCTTAGGTGGGAGATGAGAAAAGAATATTGGCTGGGCATGGTGGTTCATGCCTGGAATCCCAACTCTTTGGGAGGCCCAGATGGGAGGATCCCTTGAGTCCGGGAGTTTGAGACCAGCCTGGGTAACATGATGAGACTCCATCTCTACAAAAAGATTTTAAAAAATTAGCCTGGTGTGGTGGCTTGCACCTGGGGTCCCAGCTACTCTAGAAGCTGAGGTAGGATGATTGCTGAGCCCAGGAGGTTGAGGCTGTAATGAGACATGATCGTACCACTGCACTCCAGCCTGGACAAAAGAGCAAGACCCTGTCTCCAAACAAACAGAAATAATTCTGCAGAATGGTGGTGATGGAGGGTTGCCTCCCAAGGTGTAGTGTTTACCTGGTAGAACTGATTTGAAAGTGCTCAGGACTGGGGGTGTTCCCAGCCCCCCAGCTCCCACTGTCTCCTGGTGGCCAGCCTAAATGTGACTCCCCACTGCAAAAACAGCTCTTCTAGCCAATAGCCTTCATAGGAATTTCCCAGAAGAGCTCTGTAAGCCCATGGGCCTAGGACTGGATAACCCGGGAGCAGGAGGCCAGGTTCCATCTTGCGGATTCAGTAGAACCCAGTGGTTAAACCAGACCACACTTCCCAGCCTCCCTTGCAGGTAGGTGTGGCTCCTGGCCAATGAATGTGAGTGGAAGTGAGGAGTATCACCTCCCAGCCTGGCTCACTAAAAACCTCTCATGTCTGCTCCTTCATGTTCTTTGCCCCTTCTGGCTGGCTGGAATGGAGGTAGCTTCCATCACCTGGATCCCTGAGTGTGACTACATGGGGAAGGCTGCCCAGCCCAACATGGCCAAAGTGCTAAGCACAGTCACGTGAGCAAGATCTAAGCTGGAGAACTTCAGCTCCTGAAGGCTGAGCCTTACCCCTCAGCCATCTGCTTTGTAAATGTGTTACCTGCTTAGGACAGTTCTCTTTGCATCCATGAGGAGCCAAGACAAGTCACAGCTACAAGTGAGGGGGTTGCCAAAAAGGTTGATCGATAGGACCTGGGAGGAATCCAGGGTCCAAGGAGGGAAGGAACTCAAGTTGCAGCTGAAATACACACAAAAAAATGAATTAAGTCAGCTTTTTACAATTGAATCAAAGATATTCCCAGAGAGGCATGGTGTCAGAACCATGCCCACGGTATCAGAAGCATTCTGATAGGGGTTGGAGAATACTGCTTTGGGCAAAACTCTTAATGACCTCGAACTTCATTTTTTGTCCTCTGTTGTAAAATGGAGATACCAACCTAACAGGAAATATTATACTTCATATCAACTGGGGACAATATTCCCATGACCGATGGTTGTATCAAAAAGAGTGCGTGTTGGCTGGGCACGGTGGCTCACACCTGTAATCCCAGCACTTTGGGAGGCCGAGGCAGGTGGATTATTTGAGGTTAGGAGTTCGAGACCAGCCTGGCCAACATGGTGAAACTCTGTCTGTACTACAAATACAAAAATTAGTCGGGCAGTAGTGGTGGACCTATAATCGCAGCTACTCGGGAGGCTGAGGCAGGAGAATCACTTGAGCCTGGGAGGCAGAGGTTGCGGTGAGCCAAGATCACACCACTACCCTCCAGGATAGGCAGAAGAGTGAGACCCTGTCTCAAAAAACAAAACAAAACAAACAAACAAACAGAAACAAAAAAGAGTACATGATGATAAAAGTGTTTGTAAATGCAGATCTCTAAATAGAAGCAGATATTGTTATT
>NW_012109008.1:172277-175923 GCF_000951045.1 Mandrillus leucophaeus | reverse complement strand
AAAAAAAAAAAAAAAAAAAGAGAGTGGCAAGGTGAATGGTGAAGGTCATTGCTGAGCATGGGCACAGTTAGCAGCCCATGGGAATTCTGGGAATCTCAGAATTGTGGTCATTTGAGCTGGAAGGGTGCTCGGGGATAACCAGTCTTTCCTTTCTTCCAATCTGAGTCGGCCAAGGCCAGAGAGGGGACTGATTGGCCTAAGGCCACATAGCTGGAAAGGGGCAGAGACAAGGCTTGAACCCAGGACACTGTCTCCAAGTCTGTTGCTGCCTCACCTTCTCATTAAAGTCCACACAAAAAATAACCAGACTTTGCTCTGATGTCTGTCAGGAGTGGGGAACTTCGGTGGAATGTAATTAAGGAGGCGAGGCAGCCCCAGAAACCTAATTTTGCGGCTCTCCCGATACATGGAGAACGTGCCCCTTCCCTTCGGTATTCCCCATTCTAGCTGTTTTTCCTCTTTGTCTTTGATGAAACAGGTGGTTGTAGATAAGTGAAGTGTTTTTTAAAAAATAGTAAAACCAACCTTGTGAATCAAAGAACACCAGGAACAGGAGACCGGTTATCCTCGCCACTCTCCTGTGGCTTGTTTGAGTGATTCAACATTCACAGAAACTATTTTGCCCAACCAGGTAGAGAAATCAGTGAATTCATCCCGGAAGCCTCAGTCACTTCAGCTAACTGCATGTTTGCGGCTCAGTTTTTCCATTCATCAGCCCCAAAGCATGCACTCACTTCCACATTCCACAAACACTTATCCAGTCATGCTGGGAAGCAGTAGAACAGAGTGGTTAAAGTTTTGGGCTCTGGACCCAGAATGCCTGAGTTCAGATTTGCTTAATGTGTGACCAAGTTTCACCTTTCTGTGCTTTGGTTCCTTCATATGTAAAACGGAGATGGTAACAGTTCCCATCTCTTAGGATTCAAGAAAGTGACTCCTGTGTGGCGCTTCAAACTGGGCCCGCTTGCTCGAAAAATGTAGCTGGTGTTTTTTTGAACCCTGCTGCGAGCTGGGCACCTGGGTCACCACCCCTCGAGGAAGAATGCAGCCCTGCCCTCAGGAGCGCACGCGCAGCCTGGCTTTGCGCTCAGGTCTGCTGAAAACGCGGGGCGCCCGGACTCACCCCGCTCGAGGAACGTGCCGCTGAGATCCAGGACTTCGAGCGTGGCCAGGGGCGCGCCATCCTCTCCAGCGAACGCCGCCTCGGCGATGCCCCCCTGTGCGCCGCGACCCAGCGCGGTGCAGGAGAGGTTGAGGAGCTGCAGCGCGGGGAAGCAGGCGAAGGCCCGGGGCTGTAGCGCCTGCAGCGGATTCCCGGCGAGCGCCAGGAGAACCATGCCCACGGTATCAGAAGCATTCTGATAGGGGTTGGAGAATACTGCTTTGGGCAAAACTCTTAATGACCTCGAACTTCATTTTTTGTCCTCTGTTGTAAAATGGAGATACCAACCTAACAGGCAATATTATACTTCATATCAACTGGGGACAATATTCCCATGACCGATGGTTGTATCAAAAAGAGTGCGTGTTGGCTGGGCACGGTGGCTCACACCTGTAATCCCAGCACTTTGGGAGGCCGAGGCAGATGGATTATTTGAGGTTAGGAGTTCGAGACCAGCCTGGCCAACATGGTGAAACTCTGTCTGTACTACAAATACAAAAATTAGTCGGGCAGTAGTGGTGGACCTATAATCGCAGCTACTCGGGAGGCTGAGGCAGGAGAATCACTTGAGCCTGGGAGGCAGAGGTTGCGGTGAGCCAAGATCACACCACTACCCTCCAGGATAGGCAGGAGAGTGAGACCCTGTCTCAAAAAACAAAACAAAACAAACAAACAAACAGAAACAAAAAAGAGTACATGATGATAAAAGTGTTTGTAAATGCAGATCTCTAAATAGAAGCAGATATTGTTATTATGGACCAGTGTTATTGCACTATGGCTGGTGACACTCAACGCCAGTCCTTTGGAAGATGCCTCATTTAAGTGCATCAGTGAACTCTTGATAAGTAGAGAATAACCCCCAAACTTAGTAACTTAAAACAATAAATATTTATTCTTTGGCATGATTCTGTGGGTTAGCTCAGTGGTTCTTGTGGTCTGGATTAGCTCAGCTGGGGTCACATGAACTGGGATGGCCTCATGGATAAGGCTCAACCAGGTGTGCTGGGACTGCTCTCCATGTGTCTGTCATCACCCAGGAGGCTAACCTGGGCTTATCCACACAGTAGTGGAGGGATCCCCAACAGCAGGAGAGGGCGGGTCTCAGTGCTCAATTGCTTTCCTAGCTTCTTACATCACATTTGCTAATGACCCACTGGCCCAAGCAAATCACAAGGCCAAGCCCAAGCTGGAGTGCAATGGTGCAATCTCAGCTCACTGCAACCTCCAGTTCCCAGGTTCAAGCGATTATCCTGCCTCAGCCTTCCAAGTAGCTGGGACTACAGGCACGTGCCACCACGCCCGGCTAATTTTGTATTTCTTTTAGTAGAGATGGGGTTTCACCATGTTGGCCAGGCTGGTCTCGAACTCCTGACCTCAGGTGATCCACCCGCCTCGGCCTCCCAATGTGCTGGGGTTACAGGCATGAGCCATCATGCCTGGCCTCACCACCACTATTTTATCATACAATCATCACTATCCTCACCATTATAATTAGCACCATCACCCATCATCATCACCATCACCATCACTACCAATGTCATCCCCATCACTGACATCAATCAGCATCAACACCATCACCATCACTGTCATCACCATCAGCATCTCCGTTATCACCACCACCATTATCTTCACTAATTTTAGAGGACAAATATCATAAGCCAGGCACTGAGCTAAGTGGTCTACATAAACCATATGCTTTTTTCTCATGAAAAACCCCAAAGCGAGGTTTTATTGTCATAGCTCTATTTTACAGATAAAGAAACTACTTGATATTCGTATCCTGGCACTTTACACAGTTCTTGGGTTTTTATCGAGCTCAAAGGAGTCTGAGCCAGAGATACAAAGCATTTCCCCTCACAACATTGTGTGCTCAATAGCTATTTATTGAATAAAGGAAAGAATGAGTGAATGGTTCTGCCTTTGCTTTGAAAAGTTGTTCATCCTTTTAGAAGAATAATTCCATCTTTAGTGACTGCATTGAGTAAAACAGGACTCACAGGGCCTGCCCCTAGACTTCCAAGGGATTTTCTAACAATATCAATACTTTCATCCCCAGACCCACTCAAATTCTGGGAGGGACTGAACTTGCATGACATGTGGGGAAGAAAGCAGATCCAGACAGAGAGTAGACCTGAGGTCCTCCTCACCTCTTCCCACTGTACATTTCTAAGTGTGGGCTTAAAATAAACTTTAAAGGCATAGGAGTTTGGCATTCTAATACTACTGTGAACCGGACTGAGTTGCAAGGTTAGATGGGCGGGTGGACTATCTGGGACCTTACCCAAGATATCACCCAAAGGGTGGGGGAAAACAAAGCCCCAGAGAGGATTCGGAAGAGCAGTGAAAGAAAAATTATGGTCTGGTTTGTTCTATAAAATTCAACATAGCGTAATGGGTAAAAATCAGTCATGCGATTAAGATGTGCCTCAGAAGCACTTACTTCTGGAACAGAAGGACCTGTAGATGTGGAGTGTCTTGAAAGAT
>NW_012109008.1:132658-169967 GCF_000951045.1 Mandrillus leucophaeus | reverse complement strand
CCGCGGCGGGCAGCCCCTCGCAGGGCGAGTCGGTGGCGTTGCTGCCACTGCTCCCCCAGGGGCCCTGCTGAGTGATCCGGAAGAGCGGGACCTTCTGGAGAAGATCTGCCCAGCTGGGGTGCAGCACCGTCAGCAGCAGCAGCAGCAGGGTTTGCCGCATGGCGTCTGGAGAGAGAACAGCAGGACGCCCATCAAATCCACAGGAACCTCCGAACAAAGGGGCAGATGCGCGTCCCAAACCCACCTGCAGGGCTCTGAGGAGACGCACAGGCCCTGGATGTTCCCTGAAGGGCAGGGAGACGTTCCCAGAGTCGCCTGGTGTGCAGTGACCTCGCCCCTATCTGCTTTTGCCCTGTCGTCTCTCCCAGGAGCACCGTGGTATCCCCTGTTCTTCCTCCCCTCAGGGACGCCTTTCCCTCTTCTTGTGAGAGGGACGCCTTCCTCATCTGTCCAGTCTGGGCCCGAATCTCTCAATAACTCCCTCCGTTTTTGTACCCCCATCCTGTGAGCTTCTACAGGAAAGGGATGTCCCCTTTATTGCTGCAAACTCTCCCCAGGTAAACAGTCACTGCTCCATACACGTGAATGCCCTCAGTTAGAAAGAACCTCTGCTGGGATAGAAACAGGTACTCTAGGAAGATTTTGTCAGTTCCTCGACTCTCGGTTACCCCGCTTTTCCCCGTTAGACCTGCCCAGCCACAGGGGAATCCTAGTTTGCCTAAAATAAGTCCTGGAGTGCGTTTCTTGGGAGCATGCCCGGGGTTGCCTTCAGCAGCAGAACAAAGCCCTGTGAACCCTGGAGTCAAACATTTCCTGGTCCCATGTGGGTTCCAACAAAACCAGAGCCCCCAGTATTAGCCCTGCCCAGGACGGACGGCTGAGAGCTGCTAGTTGTGGAATTTCTGGAGTACTTAGGGTTGCACAGGTCAGCTAGGAGATCAAGCTGGAGGAAGATCCAGCGGCCATGGGCTAGCTTGGGAGTGGCAAAGATACTGTTAACCAGGCCCTGGCCATGAGGTCACTGCTCGATATCCCTCATGACTGCAGATGTGTATTCCTTTCCCAGCTCTCTGTGCTGACCAGTAGATCTCCCAGCCACCACGCAGGGGCCAGGGGAAGGGTCTCCCTATTGCTAGCTGGGGATGAAGGCAGTGAGAAAGATCCTGGAACCTGAAGCCAGGAGCGTGTGCATCCAGCAGTGTGTCATGCTTACCTGGAAGTGGTCCTTTTGGAGTGTGGCTCCTCTGGCTGCACCTCTGAAGTCCTCGGTTTTGTTTTATAGATTCCAAGGACCACTGATTTGGACAGCAACTCAGCGCTGAACTCCAGAGGGAGACCTGTCTCCCAGCCTCCTCTCTCCCACAACACCCATCCACTGAGAGGGCCTGAGACACTCCAGTCTTCCCCATCGCTCCTCCTTTCCCATCAAGACACTGTTGTTTTTAGCCAACACCCTCATTGCTCAGCTCCCTCCTCTCCCGCTAGGGCCCGCGCCTGCCCCTTTCCAGGCCTGGCACCTCCCCCTAGCCCTCCCCATCTTCACCTCTCCGAACACCGCCTTTCCCAGGCTGGAGAAATGAAAGGAGTCAGTGATGAGGGCTAGTGGAGTGCAGTGAGGCAGAGCAGCGCTGTCACCTCTCAGGAATTTGATCCTTCCTGCTGGTGGCTCCCATTTCCTGGGATGGCTGGAGGCTAAATGGCGAGCCAGCGAGGGGAGCAAGCCACTTCTCCCAGAGGGAAGGCATCCGAGTCTAGAGGAAGCTTGCAGGGATTTCCAGGAAAAAGTGACAGAAGAGAGGATCCTCAGCAGGGTCTGGGGCAGGAGCAGGCTCAAACCAGACCCAGGAGGCCCCGCGGACAGTCTGTTTGGTGGCTCTGGGACCTCGCTCAGTGACAGTGTGGACGTTTGTCTCTCACAAGGAGTGAGAATAAACAGAGGGCGGAAACCCAGAAAGAACATTCCCGCTCCATGCCTGGGAGGTTGGGTCCTGATTACCGGCTCCAGGTCTCCCGAAGATGTGATGCTTGAGTGAGCTTTGTTTAGAGCGCTTTTGTTTAGAGCAGACAGCACTTCTCTCCCCCAAAGTCCCAAGGCAGAGCCTGGTCATTTCCTCTGAGGGCCTTCGATCTGCATCCTCCCCCAATCCTCCCTAGCCGGGTCTGAGAGTTCATCAGGGTTTATGAGCCGTAGCTTTGTGTGACAGACACTGAGACCAGAACTTTACGTATTTTTCCTCCTGTCAGTCCTTATCTGGACAGCCCTGAGGAACTCCAGGATACCTCAGAAACTTGCCTATTAGGGTTGATTGGTTAATTGGAAGTTCCTGAGGATCTCCATTGAGGCCTTCTCCACCCACAGCCTGAAGAAGATCCTTCAGTCTCAGTGCCAGCCAGGACCCTGCTGCTCAGAAGCATTGCTCCTCCGCCCGAGCAGGGCAGGGAGAGGCTGCTCTGTGCTCCCCAGGCTGAGGCTCATGCAGTCACCTCCCAGGGAGCCTGGGCCCAGGCCCCAGAGGTAGAAATACATACCATGGAGACGCAGGAGGCCAGGTGGGAAGAAGTCAGGAAGAAGTGGGTTCAACTTAGAGGCGGAGTCAGCATGCAGACCAGTGGGCAGCCTGCTTCCTCTTTGCCTTTGCATGGAGAGCTCCATGCCCAAGAATTAAAACATTAAGCTAGGCATGGCGGCTTACGCCTGTAATCCCAGCATGTTGCGAGACTGAGGCAGGAGGGCAGGAGTTCAAGACAGGTCAGGGCGACATAGCAAGACCTTGTTTCTATCAAACAAACAAACAAACAAACAAAAAGAATTAGAACATCATGTTTCCCTCAGAGTTAAACCAGCCAGGTCCACCCATGTAAGGCGATTGACCACGCTGAGGCCAGCAGGGGTTTGGGGAGTCCATGCAGGGCTTTCCCAGATGAGAGGGAGCCTAATCCATGGAAACATGCCTGGATTGAACAGAGACCCTGAGGAGGAAGGAAGCTGGTTCACCACGGAGGCCTATGAAACAGGACCTTGGGGAGCCATGTTGGGGTGCTACTCCTCTGTGTACCAGTAGGCAAGGGTTCTGGAGTGGCCCTGACTGAGGAATCCCCCTGAAGGCATCATCCTGTGGTTGCCTGGAGTGGCCCATCCTGTGTGGCCCAGGCCCTCTGAGCCAACTTCTTGCCACTGCTGCTTGCTGGCCAGTTTGCCAGTGGTGGCAAGGGCCTGGCCTGGCCAGGCTGATCTGAGGTTGGCCCTCTGGACTGCCCTGTTGCCCTGGTTGTACCCAACCCTAGCACACCCATCCTTGGCAGGCTGCCCCGTTCAGCTTCTGAGCTGGGGAGGCTGATGGCAGAGCCTGCATGCCAGGGTTTGCTTATCGGTCTTTCTGGGACGGAGGGTTGACCTTGCCTCAGTGGGTAGTATCCTCTGTGTGCATCATCATCCCCTTTTTAAAAATTGAGCACTTACTGTAGTCAGAGCCTAATGCCATATGCATGGTCTCATCTAATCCTCCCCAGGTACTTACTATTATACTTACATTACAGGTGAAGAAACTGAGGCTCGCAAAGGTTTTTGTGCTCTAGATTCTGGAGAACATATGGAGTGAGCTATGTGATTGAACCACTGTCTTTTTTTTTTTTTTTTTGAGACAGTCTCCCTCTGTCACCCAGGCTGGAGTGCAGTGGCACAGTCGTGGCTCACTGCAACCTCCACCTCCCAGGTTCAACCGATTCTCATGCCTCAGCCTCCCAAGTAGCTGGGATTGCAGGCATGCATCATCATGCCTGCCTAATTTTTGGGGGGTATTTTTAGTAGGGACAGGAGTTCACCATGTTGACCAGGCTGGTCTTGAACTCCTGGCCTCAAGTGATCCACCCACCTTGGCCTCCCAAAGTGCTGGGATTACAGGCATGAACCACCGTGTCCAGCCAACCCACTGTCTTATATTGCCGTCCACAGACCTCAGCATCTGATACTATAATATGCCCTTAAGCACAAGAGAATCTTTTCCAAATACTTAGACCCAAATTGTGTGAGAAGCCAAGACACTGGGAAATTTCCTTCCATAGTTGAGCAGCTCATTCTCAAAATACACAGAGCTGACTTCTTGGGTCACTGTGGGCCCAAGACTGAGGAGGATGACTGGGTAGGGCCCACCAGGCACCTCTCGGGGAAGCTCAGCCCTCTTTTCCAGCCTTTTCTCCTCTTCTAGCACTTCTTGGAGGTCAGGACAAGAGGACAAAAGTGTTTGTCCTCTCCAGAGAAGAATGCTAAGGTCTTGCATCACAATCCTGGAACCAACAAATATGCATCCTTCAATTGCCGCACCAAGTGCCGTGCCATGCTTGCCCTCCCTGGCTTTACTGTAGCTGTTCCTCTGCCTGGATGTCCCCCTAGATTGCCTTAGTCTCCATTTCAGCTAATTTATTTGATTACTAGTGTGGGTCCCCTTGAAAGGAGACCCTAAGATACAGACCCGGGTGCCATGCAGGTAATTTATTTGGGAGCCCACCTCAAGGGGTACGGAGATGGAATAAGGACGTGAGACAGGGAAGGAAAGGTGCTGATGGTGTGTTGATGAGCAGAGACTGCTGTGGACTGCTGGGGCTCCATCTTGCTGGGGGCCTCTGCGAGACTGTGTAGCGCATACCTTAGGATTGTTCCATCAAGTGGCAAGAAGAGGGGATATCTTTCTGCCAGCTTCTGCTTTTTGTTGGTTGGAGGGATCTTCCTGTGGCTTTAACTTCCTGATCAAGCAACTCCACGGAGGGCTAAGGGAATAGGCAGGGCACTGACAGCACCTGCTATAGCACCCTTCAAGATTTCACCCAAGCAGATGCCCCCAAGCAAATTAAGTGCCTGCCTTGGTGTTTTTTCCTAGGGAACACTGGCTACCTGCCATCAAGCAGAGTGACGTGGCTTTTCTGTAATTTAGGACTAAACTTCCTGATAACTGGGTCACATGATTTATTTCCTAGCCCCGGTGCCTGGGGTGGCGTCTGGCACACAGGTGAAATGTTCTGACCAATGAATGGGAAAAGGCACGACAGTGTACATGGAGGATCATGGTGTTCTCCACAGCGCCCAGGAGTGGATGGGGCAGGACTCAAAACAGTAAAAATCAAATTCAAGTTCCTGAAATTCGCAGCTCAAGTCCTCCAGCATCCCAGCATTGAGAAGGGCTAAGGTGAGAGTTGAGACGGAGGAGTGAGCAGAAGTGGAGGAAGAAAATTGAGTCCCAGAAAACCTTGCAATTCAGATTCCCTATACTGTTAGGATCTTTGAGAGAAAAAAAAATATCTTGGAAGAAGATTACAAGATTAGACTGACAGTAAAACTATAGCAGCTGGGGCGGGTGGGGGGAGCGGGAAAGAGTCAGTAATTACATACTTGGCCACACTTTTATGGATTTAGATAAAAATCAGAGTCATGGATCTTTGGCCTTAGAAGGAACTTTAGAACTTGTCTGGTCCCATCCCTCCTTGTCCACTTTAGGAGAAAATGAGCCCCAGAGGGGGAAATTGGCTTGTCTGAGGTCACACAGTGTTGAGTTCCTAATCACCCAGTGAAAAGGAAGGGTGATCTAATTCTCACTGTTCCACTCTGGCTCTGGGCTTATTTGCACAGCTGACCAGGTCTCACCTGCCCTGATATTAGCAATGTGAGTCTTTCCCTGAAGGTATGGCTAAGTAAACACACCTGGTAAGCATCAAGCCACTGAGTAGTTTCAAGGGCTCTGACTCCAGCTGTTCCCATCTTACCCCCAGAACTCCAGGAATAAATACTCCCAACACAGACTGCCCCAGAGACCCAGAATTGGTACTAAGTGGGTCCCGTCCAGCTCTCTTTACAACTCTTGCAGCCTGCAATAGGGTGATGAGGGCTGACTCAGGTGACAGGTGACTGCTCGGCCAGCTGCCCCTGCCCTGCCCTCCAGATGCCAGTCAGCTACGCTGACAGGTTTTCCCCAAAATACGGCAGTCAGAATGTACAAGCCTAAAGATTACATTCTTCTCTGACACCAGAGATAAGCCAGAAGAATGGGAGGGTGATTGTGGGAGGCGACGGTACCAGGTTGTGAAGTCTCCGGGAAGAGCCAGCTCTCTCGAAATGGAATGTAGAGAAGAAGCTTCCAAGGGATAGAAACCAAGACATCCGAGTGGGCTCACTGACGTGGCTGACCTGCCTGTGAGGAAATGATCTGGAGGAAATAAAGTAGTAATGGGTTGAGACTCATGTTTCTTTTCTTTTTGAAGTGTCACTCACCAAGTCAGGTTTCAGCATGAGGATGGACAGAATGCTTAGAATTTTAGAAAATACCCTTTCAGATCCTTTTAAAATCCATAGTGGAAAAGATTCAAACAGAAATGTGAGGTCAGACTCTAACCAGCCACTTTATTTTGCATGTCACTGTAGGAAGTGGGATGGGACAGTGGATAGGAACATTTACAAATTATATTCTGGAATTTACCACAGCCAGAGGCAGCATACTAAGGGAAAAGGACCTTAACTGGGACACAAGATGCTGGATTCTCATTCCAACACCACTACCATCTTTCTGGGTACAGTGTCTATGTTCTTAAGCTTTTGTCTATCTCATATTTTTCATTTGTAAAGTAAATGAATTGGCTTAGCAGTTCAGCACCTGTATCTTAAGACCATGCTAATAAGTGACCCAGGTGCTCACTATATAACACGGGGGGTCAGAGATGAACAAGGCTTGGACCCTGCCCTCAAGCAGTTCCCAGCCTAGAAGGGGTGGAAGAGAGAAAGAAATCATGTACAGTGTGAGCACACTATCATATCACAAAAAGTTGAATTGTGAGCTCTGTTCGTCCTGGAAGTGTGTCCAGCTTGTTCACTGCTGTATCTGAGTATCTGGCAGCACCTGCACACAATAGATGCTTAAGAGAGATTTACTGGGCTGGTCATGGTGACTCACACCTGCAATCCTAGCACTTTGGGAGGCCAAGGCAGGCAGATCACCTGAGGCCAGGAGTTGGAGACCAGCCTGGCCAACATGGTGAAACCTCATCTCTGCTAAAATACAAACAATTAGCTGGGTGTGGTGGCATGTGCCTGTAATCCCAGCTACTCAGGAGGCTGAGGAAGGAGAATTGCTTGAACCCAGGAGGCAGAGGTTGCAGTGAGCTGAGATTGCACTGTTGCACTCCAGCCTGGGCAACAGGAGCGAAACTCCATCTCATACAGGAATAAAGAGAGAGAGAGAGAGAGAGAGAGAGAGAGAGAGAGATTTACTGAATGAATGACTGTGACTGTGCCCTGTCCTTCTCCTGTTTCTGATCAGTTACATTTCCTTATTTGGAATTTTCCTCAGAAGAGCAGTCAGGGTTTGTCTGTGCATTTATTTAGATTTCTAATACGTTAACGAAAATTCTTTCAAAAATAAAAGTGCTTGACAAACAAAGCAATGATTTGGAATCTTGTGGAGCGCGAGTGTTATTTATTCCCCATTGCTATAGAAACGTGCAGATGCAGCATGGATGTTCAGTAACATTTGTTGAATGGAAAAATACATGCTGTTCAATAAGTATAGGAGCATGTGCTCAACATCATTATTTATCATGGAAATGCAAATTTAAACCACAATGAGATACTATTGTACACCCACCAGAATGGCCAAAATTCAAAAGATTGACAATATCAAGTGTTGCCAAGGGTGTGGAGCAAATGTAACTTTTTTTTGAGGTAGGGGCTCACTATGCTGTCCAGGCTAAGCTCAAACTCCTAGGCTCAAATGATGCCTGGCTAGAACTCATACACTGCTGGTGGGAATGTCAAATGGTATAGCTACTTTGGAAAACTGCTTGGCAGATTCCACGAATGCTAAGCATATGTCTAACCGATTACTCAGCAATTACACTCCTGGCTTTACACTCAAGAGAAATGAGTGTGTATAGCTACCAAAAGAATGTTTATGGCAACTTTGTAAATGCTCCAAAACGGAAACAACCCAAAAGGCTATCAATAGAAAAACTGATACGTAAATCATGGTATAGCCATACAACGGGTTACTATACAGCCACTAAAAAGAATGAACTCTGCCATGCTTAACAACACAGATGACTCTCATAGCCAAACACAAAAGAGTACATACTATTTGGGTTTATTTTTATGACATTCAAGAACAGGCAAAACAAATCAATGGTCAGAATAATGGTTACGTCTTAACAGCATCCCAGGCAGAGGGCTCAGTATATGAAAGAAATGGAGGCTTGACAAGGCATGGTGTGTTGAGCAAACAGGTAGCTCAATATGATGGGAGGGCGGAAGGATGGTAGGGGCCATGGAGGAGGAGTGTAGGGAGGAGAGATTGGAAAGGTTATTTGGGATCATTTTGTGAAAGGCTCTGTGGTAGTCATTAAGGCTATTGAGCATATAGTTCAGGTTTTCCCTGTTTTGGCTACTGGTAGGATTGTATTGCCTGGCCCTTTGTGGTTGGGTGGGGCCACGTTTCCATGTTTTGTTCTAGCCAATGATTTGCAACAGGAAGCTATGTGTGTCACTTCCAGACAATGCCATCCAGTTGTTAGTATGAGGCCCTCCAGAGCTCTTTCTGCCTCACTGGCATGCCAGTCGCCACTATTTGATGGTGGCTGCTCCATCAGCCTGGATCCCAAGGAAGACCCGAGCTCCCCCAGGGCTGATCACAATGCATATATAGTATGAGAAATAAACCTTAGTGGTTTTAGGTTGCTGAAAATGCCCATGGGGAGGTGGTGATGTTGCCCTGAGAGTAATAACAGTAACAGCGAAGACAAGTACACAGATTTGAAATACGGTTTGAAAGTAGAACCAATAGGATCCATTGGTGAATTGGAAGTGAGGTATGTTAGGCTGAATAAATAATCCCCAAAGATATCCATGTGTTAGCCCCTGGAACATGTAAATGTTATATAGCAAAAGGAACTTTGCATATATGATTAAAGACCCTGAATGAGGTGATTATCCTGGATTATCCCTGTGGGCCCTGAATGTAATCACTACTGTCCTCTTCTTTTTTTTTTTTTTTTTGAGACAGTATTTTGCTCTTGTTGCCCAGGCTGGAGTGCAACGGCGCAATCTCGGCTCACCATAACCTCCACCTTCCAGGTTCAAGCGATTCTCCTGCCTCAACCTCCGGAGTGGCTGGGATTACAGGCATGCACCACCACGCCCAGCTAATTTTGTATTTTTAATAGAGACAGGGTTTCTCCATGTTGGTCAGGCTGGTCTCGAGACCTCAGGTGATCCGCCCATATCAGCCTCCCAAAGTGCTGGGATTATAGGTGTGAGCCACCCCGTCTGTCCTGTAATCACTACTATTCTTATAAGAGGGAGGAAGAGGGAGATCTTACTACAGAGAAGGCAATGTGAAGACAGAAGGAAGGCCGGGCATGGTGGCTCATGCCTGCAATCCCAATACTTTGGGAGGCTAAGGTGGGAGGATCGCTTGAGCCCAGGAGTTTAAGACCAGCCTGGGTAACAGAGAGAGACCCTGTCTGTATAAAAAATTCAAAAATTAGCCAGGCATGGTGGTAAATGCCTGTGGTTCCAGCTACTTGGGAGGCTGAGGTGGGAGGTTGAGGCTGCAGCAAGCTGTGATTGCACTGCACTCCCAGCCTGGGTGATGGTGCCAGACCCTTTCTCAGAAAAGTAAAACAACAACAACAACAAAAATCAAAGGAAGACGCTACATGGATGACTTTGAAGATAGAGAAAGGGACCATGGAATGCAAGGAATGCCGTTCTCAAACTGGAAAAAGCAAGGAAGTGGATGGGGTCCTCTGGAGGATGTGTGGCCCTGGTGACACGTTGACTTTGGCCCAGTGAAACTGATTTCAGGATTCTCCCCTCCAGAACTTTGAGACGATGAATGTGTATGTTGTTGTTGTTACTTTTATTGTGGTAAAATATATATGACATAATACTTATCATTTAAACCATCTGCCAGGTGTGCACTCCAGTGGCATTAAATATATTCACCATGATATTAGGTAACCATCACCACTATCTATACCTGAAACATTTTCATCAGCCCCAACAAAAACTCTGTACCCATGAAAAAATAACTCCTTCTTTCCCCCAACCCGTGGTAACCTCTGTTCTACTTTCTGTCTCTATATTTGCCTATTCTGAGTACCTCCTATAAGTACTATCATACAATATTTGTCCTTTGGTCTCTGGCTTGACTAAGCATAATTTTCAGGGTTGATCCATGTTGCAGCACGTATCAAGATGTTATTCCTTTTTACGGCTGAACAGTATTGTGTTGATTCATTCTCACACTGCTATAAAGACATACCTGAGACTGGGTAATTTACTAAGAAAAGAGGTTTAGTTGGCTTATGGTTCCACAGGCTGTACAGGAAGCATGACTGAAGAGGCCTCAGGGAGCTTTTACTCAAGGCGGAAGGCAAAGACGGAGCAAGCATCTTCAAAAAACTGGAGAAGGAGGACGCGAGAGAGTGTGGAGGTGCCACACACGTCCAAACAACCAGATCTCATGAGAACTCGATCGTGAGAACAGCACCAAAGGGGGAAATCCGCCCCCATGATCCAATCACCTCCCACCAGGTCCCACCTCCAATATTGAGGATTACAACTTAACATGGGATTCGGATGGGGACACAAATCCAAACCATATCAAATATTGTGGGTTGGTTTCAGCCACCAAATTTGTGATAATTTGTTAAAGCAGCTGCAAGAAACTAATACATGAGGGATGAGAGGAAAGAAGGCATGAAGGAGGATCCTCGGGCTTTTGGCTGAGAACTGGCTGGATTGAGATGCCATTTCCTGGGATAGAGGAATCCGAGAGAGCAACCTATGAGGGGTAGGGAAGCCACAGGCTTGTTTTGGCCATGTGAAGTTTTGAGATGTCTGTCAGGTCTCCAAAGGAAATGTTGAAGAGACAATCGGCCTTCCAGTTCTGGAATTCAGGGGAGAGCTGGGACTACATTTGGGAGGCATCAGCGTGAGGTGGTGCTTAGAGCCAGTAGACGGGTTGAGGTCATCTAGGGAACGTGAATAGAGACAGAAGAGGAGGAGATTAAGCTATCATTCTATCCTTTGAAGGTGGGCAGAGGGGGAGGAATGAGCTGAGGGGGATGAGAAGGAGCAGTCAGGGAGGTGGAAGAAAACTCAGGAAAGTTTGGTATCGTGAAAGGGGAGAGGCCTGTGTTTCACTGAGGAGAGCATGGCTGATCAGGTTTTTAGAGACTAAATAAGAGGAGACATTTATGACCTGGACAAGGGCAGGGTCTCCTGAGGGGTTGAGACTGAAGCAGGAGGGGAGTGAGTTAGAACACGGGAAAGTGTGTTAGCCTTCTTAACTCTCTGGAGAAGTTCTGCGGTGAGATGGAGCAGAAAAATAGGACATGGTAGAGTTTAAAAACTGCTTAAGGTGGGGGACATTGTTGTGGTTATTTCTTGCTAACAAGTATCCCAAAACTTAGTGGCTTAAAACAAGTCATTATTCAGTACGTCGTCACTTAACGTTGTTGATAGGTTCTTGGAAACTGTGACTTTAAATGAAGCCGTGTGTAATGAAACCAATTTTACTATAGGTGAATTGATATAAACAAAAGTTAAGTTCCTGTGGTCACCAAATGTATAAATAAAGACCAAAACACTTCTAATGTTAAATATTCAAATAAATGGCCCGGTGCGGTGGCTCACGCCTGTAATTCCAGCACTTTGGGAGGCCGAGGCGGGCAGATCACGAGGTCAGGAGTTTGAGACCAGCCCGGTCAGCATAGTGAAACTCCGTCTCTACTAAAAATACAAGAAATTACCTGGGCGTGGTGGCATGCACCTGTAATCCTGGCTACTTGGGAGGCTGAGGCAGGAGAATCACTTGAACTTGGGAGGCGGAGGTTGCAGAGAGCCAAGATTGTGCCATTGCACTCCAGCCCGGGTGACAGGGCGAGACTCCATCTCAAAATAATAAATAAAATAAAATAAATGTGAGTTATACATATATTTTATATTTAAGAAAGATTAATAAAAACAAGTAAGATAATTATTTACCTGCTTATTCCAGTTCAGGGTAGCAGGTGGCCGGAGCCTATCCTAGCAACTCAGGGTGCAAGGCTGGAACCAGCCCTGGGCAGGATGCCATCCCATTGCAGGGTGCACTCACACACGCATACATGCTCACTCAACCTTGAACCATGTAGACACACCAATGAACTCGATATGCACAGCTTTGAGATGTGGAAGGAAACCAGAATGTCTGGAGAAAATCCAGGTAGACCTGGGGACAACCTGCAAACTTCACAGAGACAGTGGACCAATTTTGTTTTCTCATCGACATTATAAGAAAATGATATGGAATAAAACAATATGATTTGAGGACCTGCTGTGTTCGATTCCATGATTTTGTGGGTTAGGAATTTGGTTAGCGACCCCCTAGATGATTGTTTTGCTCCATGCAGCATGGACTGGGGTCATTGGTGGTAGTCAGCTGTTGAAAGGCCTGGTTTTGAGGGCTCAAAGTGGCTTCACTCACATGCCTGGCACCTTGATGGGGATGACCAGAAGGCTAGGCTCCACCAGGACTATTGATTGGAGTGCAGACATGTGACTTCTCTAGCATGGTGGCCCCAGGGTAATTGAAGTTCTTGCAAAGTGGCCTCAGGGCTCTGCAAGGGAGCTCCAGCAAACGAGACAGACGCTGCTTGGCCTTTCATGACCTATGGGTGGAGGTCACATAGTATCCCTTGTGCTGTACTCTGTTGGTTGTTCTCGCCACAAACCCACCCAGATTTAATTAGTGGGGACGTAGATACCTCCTTTTTTTTTTTTTTTTTTTTTTTGACAAAGTCTTGCTTTGTCACCCAGGCTGGAGTGCATCGTTTTGCTCCATGCGGCATGGACTGGGGTCATTGGTGGTATTCAGCTGTTGAAAGGGCTGGTTTTGAGGGCTCAAGGTGGCTTCACTCACATGCCTGGCACCTTGATGGGGATGCAATCTCAGCTCACTGCAACCTCCGCCTCCCAGGTTCAAATGATTCTCCCACCTAAACCTTCCTAGTAGCTGGGATTACAGGTGCACGCCACCATGCCCAACTAATTTTTTGTATTTTTAGTAGAGACGGGGTTTTGCCTTGTTGGCGAGGCTGGTCTTGAACTCCTGAACTCAAGTGATCCACCCACCTCGGCTTCCCAAAGTGCTGGCTTTACAGGAGTGAGCCACCATGCCCGGCCAGATCCTCCCTCTTGATGAGAAGACTGTCAAGGAATTTGCAGCTGTGCTTAAACCCCCCACAGATACAGAACATGTTTACAAATTAGATAAGAAGGCACCAGGGAACGGGGAGAGGTGAATGATGCAGAAGAGAGAAGAGGAAACTGCAGGAATAAAGTCCTTCAGAGGCCACAAGGGGACAATACTCCGAAGGCACTCCTCACTGGGACAGGAGGAAATAAGATATGGTGAGGACAGGTGCACAGTGAAAAGATGAGGCTGTTCCCATAGGATGACTTCACACTGCTCGATAATGTGCAGGTGAGCTCAACAGCTGATGCGTGGATGTGAAGGGTTGAGAAGAAAAGAGGGTAGGACAGTAATCTCGGAGAATTGGAACATTAGGTATTTTTTTGAAGCAGATTTTAATAGTGATGACATTTTGTCATTTCTGAAATGATTATAATACATGATTATTAATCCTTAATAATATATTAACACAATCTCTTTACTAGCAATTATTAATTATGTCAAGTATTTATGGAACCCATGAGACATACTCCACATTCTAGGTGTTGCTGACAAACTCTTGTTCACCACACTTCTTTTAGGAGGGAGGCAAATGCTATTATTTCTATTTTATTGCTGCAGAAATTATATTCAATTTCATAAAGCAAACCTGATAAAAGACCCAAGATTAGAACTCTGAGACCATTTTTGAGGGAGGAGTATTGAGAACATGGAGAATACTTGCTTGTTTTACTTGAGAGAATGTCTGGATTGGCAACTCTTAAGGGAGATAAAAAAGATTATCTGGCAAAAGTTAGTGTTCAGCAAAATTGCTTAGTAGGTGAAATCTTCTTGCACATGATGCCTCCAGTGTTAAAAACATGTTTGTAATTCATGTTCTGGAATTGCTTTCAGGAGGAGTTTCTGATACACGCACGCACACACACACTCCACAATGATCAGGATTATGTTTCTTTATTAAATCACTCACCCAAATATTTTATTTATCCTAATCTCACAATTCACCTTACTTAGTCTCAGATATTTCAAAAAATCAAACCCTTATGAAAGTACTGAAAAATCATCAACAGTGAGGAAATTATAGAGAAGGTGAATCAGGCTTTGCTGAGAATTTCCAAAGGGGGGTTCCAAGGATGTTCTGAGCAGCTCCATTGCAAAGGTCCACACATACGTCACAGAATCCCATTACGTCAGGCATGACTGAGGTCTTAGAGTCACCCAAATAAAACTTATTTATGTCCTCTGACCTCTCCTCCTTCTGACACTCTTTATATTTATCTACCAATTGGGTTTCCATTCATTCAATTAGTCAAACTAAAGATTGTAGGGTCAAGTTGACCCTCTGCTCCATTACTCTAAAATTCATTTGTTTCATTGCTCATGACGACCAGTTAGAAATAAGTTCAGCTATAAGGTACAGAAACCCCACCTAACAATGGCTTAAATACATTCGTTTATTTTTCTTACATAACAAAAAGTCACATCCACATTCAAGGCAGGAAGAACAGGAAGGTGAAGGGTGAAGCCAGCTGACTTTCCCTTTTGTTAGAATAGAAAAAGCTTTCCAAGAAATCTCCACAGTGTACTTTCCCTTAGGCCTCATTGGTCAGAATTGGATCCCACGGCCCCTCCCCGGCCCCACCAACCTGCAAAGGAAACTGATAAGTTAGGGAATACGATTGTGATAATTGGTATAGACCAGTATAGATCACTGATCTGGACACATTGATTCAGCCCAAATCAAGTTCTGTTAGCAAGGAAGATGGGAAGATGGTTTTGGGTAAAAAAGGTGTTGGCCACAATTGCAATCTGCTCATTTTAGTTCTGAGGCAGCTGATTTTAGGTATGGCATATTGGCTCATGTCGTATATAAATGGCCAGGTGTGGTGGCTCATGCCTGTAACCCTAGCACCTTGGGAGGCTGAGGCCAGTGGATCGCCTGAGCTCAGGAGTTCAAGACCAGCCTGGGTAACATGGCGAAACCCTGTCTCTACCAAAAATACAAAAAATTAGCCGGGTGTGGTGGTGAGTGCCTGTGGTCTCAGTTACTTGGGAGGCTGAGGTGGGAGGATCGCTTGAGCCTAGGAGGTGGAGGTTGCAGTGAGCTGAGATGGCACTACTCCACTCCAGCCTGGGTGACAGAGTGAGACTCCATCTCAAACAAAACAAAACAAAACAAAAACCAAAATCACAAATACTAAGGGCGGGCCTCACAAATCCCTGTGGTCTCATATCTGACCAACTGTGCCCACGTATGTTTCTTACCCCCACACACAGTAACGTGTGCAGCCCCTTATCTTAAAAGGGTGAACTTTGCTTGAGTTACATGCAATGGATTCAGCAGCTTCTTGCCAAGTGTTGGCTGCTTGTTTGCTCTCCTGATGTCTACCTGATTAAAAGAACCTTATAAAAGGAGGAAAAGGTCAGGGTAAAAGCATTTCATGCAGCCTCTAGAAGCAGATCTCAGTCCCTAAGGAAAAGTCACCTCTCTCTGGTGGGCCTTGGCACCAACGATTACCATGCACGAGTAAGAGTTGGGCCAACCAGTTGTAGGGGTGGAAAGGTCTCTGGTTTGGTGTTGTCTGTTGTCTCTGTCGGGTAAAAGGCAGAACTCTTCCCTCCCCTTCTTAACTCCACCTTTCACCCAGATTTGCAAGCAAATGTCAGAGAGGACCAACCTAGCGGGAATCGGAGAAATTTTTGGCAGAAATTTTCACTATTTTGGCATTTGAAACCTAGTGTAAAGTAATTGGAAGAAAAAGTGTCTATGGAGTTCTGTAGGTCTTTCTCAAACATGTTCTGAGAAAAACCAACTCAAGGACATTGTCACGAGTAAAGGTTATCTAGGGTCCTTGGCTCGGGAGGCCTTGCCATTCTCATGGGAAATTAAGAGTAGTGCTGAAGAGCACGCTCAAGTCAGAAGATTTTCATACAAATCCTTGATTCCCACATACTAGCTGAGTGACTTTGACAAGTTGCTTGACCTCTCTGTGCGCAGTTCCAATGTGTGCTGGAGCTGGTTTATCCCCACTGGAGAGACAGATGTTTGCATCTCTTCCCAACTCTGTGTCCACTGACATCATGTTGGCTGTGGTGGGAATCTTTACACCATGGGAATTGGCAAATCAGTGTTCCCCCAGCCCACAGAGTTGTAAACATTTACTGGTGTACCACTGCATGTTTCCTACTTTGTACAGTGGGCTGATAATACTTACCTCACCTAGGGGATGAATTGAGAGAACTCATAGGAGAAAAAAGTGATAGCCCTTAATACACACGAGCTTTCTAATTCTTTTAGCCATGTAAATGTTTGCTATATTATTGTTGAGACTGCTTTTTGGAGAGGTGGGAGCTAATTTCACTTGCTCTATCATTGGTTTGCAAAGTCGCATACCCTTCTGGTATCCCTGTTGCTCCTGGGGCCTATTTGACTGCTATGGCAATCTGTCAACCCACGCTGAAATTTGGCAAATTACTTAACTTCATGGCCTGGCCGGAATAATGGGGTTGTGTTGGCAGAGAGACACCGGAGTCTCTGAAGAAAACACATGCATAGTACAAAGGTCCCAGATTATTACACCTGAGTGGGGGATATATCTTGACCTGATTGTGGTGCAGATGGACTGTAATCGATGGAGAAGTACAATGGCGTGATCTCAGCTCACTGCAACCTCTGCCTCCCGGGTTCAAGTGATTCTCCTGTCTCAGCCTCCTAAGTAGCTGGGATCACAGGCGCGCTCTACCTCGCCCGGCTAATTTTTGTATTTTTAGTAGAGATGGAGTTTCTCCATGTTGGTCAGGCTGGTCTTGAACTCCTAACCTCAGGTGATCCACCTGCCTTGGCCTCCCAAAGTGCTGGTATTACAGGTGTGCGCCACTGTGCCTGGCCAATTTCCATGAATTTCAAATGGCTTGATAGCTTATTCAAATACAAACACAAAAATAGGAGACAGGATGGTATAAAGATGAGAAAGACACCCTCTGAAATGCCATCACCTGTGTCTTAGGATACTGCTATGCTAGAATGGGATCGATTTCTTATTCTCCTTTTTGGGGATATCTCATCCTGCATTAGTCAGCTATTCCACAATGATGCTGCTTAACACACTACTCCAGAACTCAGTGGCTTACAATAACGAGAATTTGTTCCCACACAAATTGTCTGTGGGCCAACTGATCTAGCTTGGCTTGGCTCCAGGCTGTGGACTCCATTTAGATCTGCTGCATGGATTCCATTCAGTGGCTCAGGCGATGACCTGGGGAATGCTGTTCTCACAGTGGAGGCAGGAGTACGAAAAGACTGCAAAAGCACAGTGGAGGCCCCTGCTCACATCACGCCCACTAACATCCCATTGGCCAAAGGAAGTCAAACGGCCAAGCCCAACAGCAAGCGGGCAGGTAGTACATGCTACCCACAGTGGAAGAGGAGAGGGGAGCAAATATTTGCTCAACAGTGATCCAAACTGTCACACAAACCATCACACTTATTTGAAAATAAGCTGATACAGTACTTTTCTAATTAAAAATATGTTGTTAAAAATAACACTTTACATTTGTATTGCATATTATGGTTTTAAAAGCATATTTGCATCATTCTCTCACATATTCCTTCCAGTGACAGAGTGGAAAGGCGGCATCCCCATTTTTAAAGATGTGAAGATTCTGGCTGCATTATTTTCCTAGAACTGGTGTAACAAATTCCCATAAGCCTTGTGGCTTGAAACAGAAATTTATTCTCTCACAGTTCTGGAGCCTAGAAGTCCAAAATCAAGATGGCGGCAGGGCCATGCTGTCTCTGAAGGGCGCAGGGAGGAATTCTTCCTTGCCTCTTCCTGGCTTCTGGTGTTTGCTGGCAGTCTTTGGGACTCCTTGACCTGCACCTGCATCACCCCGTCTCTATCTCCATCATCACATGGCCTTTCCTGCTCTGTACCTCTTTTCCTTTTAGACGGAGTTTTGCTCTTGTCGCCCAGGCTGGAGTGCAATGGCACGGTCTTGGCTCACTGCAACCTCTGCCTCCCAGGTTCAAGCGATTCCCCTGCCTCAGCCTCCCAGTAGCTGGGATTACAGGCGCCCAACACCACGCCTGGCTAATTTTTGTATTTTTAGTAGAGATGGGGTTTCACCATGTTGATCAGGCTGGCCTTGAACTCCTGACCTCAGGTGCTCCACCTACCTCGGCCTCCCAAAGTGCTGGGATTACAGGCGTGAGCCACTGCACCCAGCCTATCTTTTCCTTTTTTTTAAGGAAGCCAGTCATATTGAATTTAGAACTCACCCTGATCCAGTATGACCTTATCTTTACTTGATTACATCTGCAAAGAGCCTATTTTCAAATAAGGTCACATTCACAGGTTCTGTGTAGATGTGAATTCGGGGGGACACCATTAACTCAGTACACTGGCTGGCAGAATTTATGGCATCTATACTCTTTCTTGACAATTCCTCTGGTGTCTGGCATCCTCCCTGCCAAATCCATGCCACATCTCTAAGGCCAGAGCTTCTTAAACTTCTCTGGGCATACATATCGCTGAGAGTCTTGTTAAAACGCAGACTCTGACTCAGAAAGGTCTGGGTGGACCTTGGTGCTAGGACTAGGGTGAGCTGAGGAGGTGCCCTGTATGACTCTGACAGTGAGGGCCTCTTTAAATGCTGTGCCTGGGGTGCTCACCTGTGCCACCCTAGTCCTGGCCCTGTGAGATTCTGCGTTTCTAACAAGTGCTGCTGGGCCAAGGACCACACTTTGAGTTGCAGTCCGCGTGGGTTTAATGCTTGGTGTCTCACCCTCAGTAGTAATGAGGGTGTTTCCATTTTGAAGTTGGATGTCTGTAACTCCTAGAAAGGAAGCAGTGGTTCTGCTACATTTTTCTTTTTTTAAAAAAAATAACATTGGATCACATGGGCTGGGCTAGATACCAGTAATGTTGGTTCTGTAGTAGCATTTCAGGAAATTAAGTTGGTAGCACAGAGATTCAGGGCCCCTTTGTAAGCACCTGGTCAGACCTTCATCCCCAACCCTCCTGGGTTCCCAGAATATCTCACCGTTAGTTCTGCCTCCTGACCTCTGTAGCACTGCCTGGAAGTGGTCTTTGGTCTCTTCCAATAGCCTCCCGTACCAGCCAGGGGCTGGGCCCAAACCAGCTACCCCATCACCAGCAACAGAGCCTATAGAGCCTATGCACTGAGCCCTGACCCCAGGCCTTGTTGCAAGTCTTACTCTTTCCTTAAAGACATATATATATATATCTTTATAAGTATATATTCCTTAAAGACATATATATATATATCTTTATAAGTATATATTCCTTAAAGACATATATATATATATAAATCTTTATAAGTATATATTTATATACTTATTTAAAAGTTTTATTTTTGGAGACAGAGTTGTGCTTTGTTGCCCAGGCTGGAGTCCAGTGGTGCAGTCATAGGTGTCTATATTTTTGAACTTCATTTGCCTTCCCTGTTACTGGCCCCATTTATGTCCATCAACACATCTCTTGAGTCAGAGGGCACAGGCTTGGGGCATTGGGCCCTCCCTCCTCCAGGTCCTCTGCTTCTCTCACACAGGTCTCTGCCTTCTCTCCACGGTCCACTTTTCCATCCGAGGTATGTCAGAGAGCAGCCAGAGGCCTCCCTGCCCAACTTCCAGGGGTGAAGAAGAGAGACACTCTCCTGTTAAGACCCCACACAGCGTATGTCATTTGCAGTGGCTGGGGAGAAGTGGTTATAGGATTTTTTCCTCTGTAATGACTGAAGATACTGAGGCACATGGGGAATTATGGGTGTTTTTGGAACTCACACAGTGAGTTGGAGAAAGGGGGTAAATGGTTATAGCGGAAAGTATCTTCCCCACAGGTGTCAGGAGCATTCTCATTCAGGTTTTTAAAAAATTGGGACTCCTCTGAGATAACTGAGCCTTTACAAAAATTATCATGATTATTTTAAATAGAGACAGGGTCTTGGTTTTGCCCAGGCTGGTCTTGAACTCCTAGGCTCAAGCAATCCTCCCGCCTTGGCTTCCCCAAATGCTGGGGTTACAGATGTGAGCCACCCCACCCGGCCAATCACTGAGTCTTGATGCAACATGAAATATGTGGGCAAATGTCAGAGTAGCTTTTTCTTTTCTATATTTATTTATTTATTTATTTTTATTTTATTTTTTGAGATGGAGTCTTGCTCTTTCACCCAGGCTGGAGTGCAATGGTGCGATCTCAGCTCACTGTAACCTCTGCCTCCGGGGTTCAAGTGATTCTCCTGCCTCAGCCTCCCGAGTAGCTGGGATTACGGGCATGCCTGGCTAATTTTGTATTTTTAGTAGAGACGGGGTTTCTCCATGTTGGTCAGGCTGGTCTAGAACTCCTGACCTCAGGTGATCCGCTCGCCTCGGCCTCCTAAAGTGCTGGGATTACAGGCATGAACCACTGCGCCCGGCCTCCCCTCTTTCTGATAGCACTCAATATTTCCACACAACTCCAGTGAGGTTCAAGGAATTGGAAAAACTTTAATGCAAGTGAGGGCCAAGGGCTTCACCTTTTCAGATTTTCCAGTTATGATTTCCCGGACTTCAAGAGTCCTTGGATGTAGGGTGCATGAGAAGGAAAGATGGGTGAAATAACAAAGAGGAATGCTCCCCTTCTTTCTCCTACCACTGAGAGATTCTGGGGTGACAGGGATGGAAGGGGAGGAGGCAGGAAAGTCACGCTATGTGAGAAAATAAGAAAAATGAATATAGAGATATTAAATGTAGACGCCAAATTTTTTTTTTTTTTTGAGACAGGGTCACTGAGGCTGGAGTGTGATGGCATGATCATAGCTCACTGCCACCTTGAACTCCTGGGGCTCAAGGGATCCTCTCATCTCAGCCTCTCAAGTAGCTGGGGCTACAGGCATGTGCCACCATGCCCAGCTAATTTTAAAGTCTTTGCAGAGATGTGGTCTTGCCATGTTGCCCAAGCTGTTCTTGAACTCCTGGGCTCAGGTGAGCCTCTGTCTTGGTCTCCCAAAGTGCTGGGATTACAAGGTGAGCCACTATGCCCAGTCCCAAAAAAAGAAACCTTGTGAGTTAAAAAAAATTTTTTAAGTGATTTTAAAAGACAGATATTACAAAATATCTTGACTTCCTATATTAAATGAGTTTTCAAATTAAAGCTTCCTCATTTGCTTACTTTTCTGACCTTGGGACTAAAAATGAAACTTTCCCAGAATTAAGTGTGGTGGCTCACGCCTTGTAATCGCAGCACTTTGGGAGGCTGAGGTGGGCGGATCACCTGAGGTCAGGAGTTCGAGACTAGCCTGACCAACATGGAGAAATCCCGCCTCTACTAAAAAATATACAAAATTCGCCAGGTGTGGTGTTGCATGCCTATAGTCCCAGCTATTTGGGAGGCTGAGGCAGGAGAATCGCTTGAACCCGGGAGGTGGAGGTTGCGGTGAGCCAAGATCATGCCACTGCTCTCCAGCCTGGGCAACAAGAGCGAAACTCCATCTCAAAAAAATGAAAACAAAAAACAAAACAAAGAAAAAAACCCCAACACTCTAAGCACCTCATTTCTCTGGCTCCCAGACATTTTCGGTCTAGCCTCTCCTCCCACAGCTAACTGCTGTTAATGCCCTTGGTTCTCTTTTACCGGTGTGAGCCTGAGCTTGGGAACTCCTGCTCTGGAGCTGGGGTAAGGGGCATTTCAAGGCTGGGCAAGGCTGGGGAAGGAAGGGTGGGGTTTGCCGGGTTAAGCTTAGTAGCTTCTGGAGTCAAGACAAACACTGCTCATTATGAGGCGGTGTGACCCTGGGCAAGTTCACCTTCTGAGCCTTTCTCCTTTGTAAAGCAAGCCATTTCTACTCTGTATGGGCTGACATGAGAATTGCACAAAGGGATATCTATAAACTGCATGTCACTAAAGCAAAGTGCCCTCAACATTCAGCCATCAGAATCAGAGGCTTCTACTGTTCTATTGCTGCTGGGAATATTTCTTTGCTTGCTGGTGTCTGTGTGTGTGTGTGTGTGTGTGTGTGTGTGTGTTTTAATATGGATCTGGAAGGAGACAAAAGCGCTCACGATAAGGCAGGATATGCCAGGAAATCTGTGACCAAGTCAGTGAGAAAGGAGTTGAAACCAGCAGGTAAGTGAGGTTTCTAAGTGGCCCCCTGAGGACCCCCGGAATCTGCCACTCCCCACACCACGGGAGGGAATGACCTGGAATCTTGGCGCTGTGAGGAGAGACACATGTTAGACCTCAGAGTTGCAATCCCTTTTCATAATAGAGGAAACAGTCACGTTTTTGGAGACAGTAGGTTGGAGAGGACACAACAGGACCGTACTCAAGTCCATATAAATCTTTTACTTAAAAGTCATATAAAAGAATTAAAAAATGCAGATTTCTGAGTCAAGTGTAGATAAGGAAGCAAATGATGTTGAAAGGTGCCCATTAATTTAAAATTTCATCATAGGAAGCTGGGTGACCTTTTGCACTCAATATTAAAAAAACCGTTAAGTTGCTCTTTGGAACAGTAGCATTGAGGGTTTTTTTTTTTTTTTTTTGTCACGCTTGTTTATTTCTTTGGGATGTTGCTATGTGTCACGGAAGAAATGCTCCCCTGAAAATTGTAACCAAACAAAGTTTGGTTAAAACCAGTTAGTTCCTTTGTTTTCATGGAAATGTCAGACAACTATGAAAGCTAAGGAAGCGCGTTGAATGGAAGGTCTGGCTTTGGTAAATTAGGCAGAGATGTTCTCTGCAGCAAACAGGTAAAATCTGACACCAAGAAGCATTATTTTAATGTAGGGCCGGTTATAATCTTAAAGAACTGACTAGGTTCTAAAATAATAGAACTGAGAAATAGGACTGAGAAATGACCAACACCAAGTATAACACAGTACACTCAGCACTTGTTTCTACAGAAAACATTTCAAATCAAGTTCTTTATGATGTGAACCAGATTTTCCAAATGCCTAAACCACTTCCAAGCTTTAAGCAAGGCCTCAGAAATTCAGCGGGTTCCTGGGAGGCTTCATTCACATTCACCTCTAAGGAGAGGCTAAAAGAGGAATTTCCAGATGGCAGCTACTGGCTCAGAACCAGGGGGTCCCTTGCCAAGTCTGTCTCTATGTGGCTCCCGGAATTGCTGAGGTCTCATTTCTCAGAGGGCTTTGCTGGAAAATAAAGCAACAACTGACGCTCGTGGGCCTCGGAACTCTGGCCAGGCCCCCTGAGGGGATACATCCTAGGAGAACTGAAAAATGGGATTGGAGCTTTTGCCTTATCCTTGCAACCCAAGTTCTTTGTGTGGCTGAACATCTATAAAAAAATAATCAAATATTGTCTGATATTTCCCTGTACTTCTGGTATTGCTTTTAACCTCAAAACCCACCCCTCCCACCTCTAACAAACCAAAATGGAAAATGACAATTCAGGCAGCTGTTAATTGGCTCACTCGCTCAAGGCAAGCGCTGTCTCAAGGCAGAAATGACACAGCAAAAAACAGAGGGAGAGAAAAACGTCTATTATTGGCTCATGACTTACAAAAGCCAAAGGCCTTTAGAGAAAAGGCCAGGAGTCATACCAACACAGATCCCAAATCCAGGAGCACACAGACCAGCAGTAAGAGGGATGCTTCCCGTCAGACCTTGGACATGGTGGTCTTTGAGAATAGGTCTGCCCTTCTCTCCCTGACCAGTTGGAATAGAGACCTGACTGGAATCCTTGACGCTGACAGGTGTTTCTATGGACAGAGAGGACTGTGCCTGTCTTCCTGAATCCCAACCCAGAGTAGAAGCAGTTGAGACATGGATCTGGGTTGAGAAATGGGTTTTCCTGTCCCCCTGTGTCACCCACGTCTTCACAAAGGACTTACAGGTGGCTGAGAGATCTGTAGGAATGGAATGGGGATTGCAGGTGGCCCAAGAAACCTGAGGAGACCAATGACTAAGACCAGATGTGGGTCAGTGGTCATCTTGGCAGGTATCACTGTGGACAGATGACACTGAGGGCCACTGCTCTGACCTTGGGTCGTCAACTGCTACCTGGCAGCCCCACCCCTCCCCTTTCTACCCCTAGACCTTCGCCTCCAGGGAAAAAGTGTGTGTAGGAACTCCCTTTGCCATTTTGAAAAGACAAGAGCTAAAAGCAGTTTCATGAAGGACAGGCATTTAGTTTCATACCTGAGTTTGTGAAATAAGAGTTGTTCTTTCTTCACGTGATTTTTACCTTTCTGTCTTCTCCACTGACTTAGTAATGAGACAGATCAGGACAAGGATACTTGTAGCCATCCACCTGGCAGGTTCTGCAAGTCACAGAACTGTAACCACATATTGGGCCTTAGAGCAACCTTAGGGCACCTCCTTTTCTCCTGTTCACCCATTTTCTAGAAAAAACAAGAGAGGCTCCTTCCATGGCTGGTAGCACAGGGCAAAGTAAGGAAAGGGATGTGCCAGCAGTGGGTCTGAATGAGGTGAGGACCTGGGTGACCAGTGGTGAACGTATGTTGTCTGTTAGTCCAGCATCTACATGCTGGGCAAGTTATGGATCCCATCCCTCCGGGGAGGGGCGCCTTTGGCTTGCCCTGTTGGTGTGAGCCGAGCACGCATGCTTGCTTCAATCCTGACCGCCGGTCAATTTGTGGAACAAGTCCTCGTCGAGTGTTTCATTCTGGTCCTTGGAGCGGGTAGACAAGAAAATGTAGCCGCCAATGTACTCATGCACAATCTTGCAATCTGCACTCAGGCAGGTGAATGCAGTAAAGACGTTTTGGTCAAACTCGATGACCACCTGGAAGAGGAAGGCACAGAGAAACTTAAACTCTGACAAGGAATGATAAGAAAGAGGCGCTTTGTTGGACTGGCCCCTGGAGCTGAGGGCTGCTGAGGTGGATGACAGATGGCTATCCCCCTAAAACGCACAGAAAACCATCACTTCCATTAAACACTTTCAGAAAACATCTTTGCTCTCTTTGCGCCCTCTGGTGGCGTCGACTTTGCTGCACATCTGGTTTAAAAAACTCCCAACACATTTTCTGTCTACAGTTTAGATATAAGGATTTTGCCCAAGCACTCCCTATGTTGGGGAGCAGGGTGCTTCGCAGGCACTTTATTTTTCTTTATTTATTTTTGAGACGGAGTCTCTCTCTGTCACGTAGGCTGGAGTACAGTGGCACGATCTCAGGCCACTGCAACCTCTGCCTTCCAGGTTCAAGTGATTCTCATGCCTCAGCCTCCCAAGTAGTTGGGATTACAGGTGTGTGCCACCACTCCTGGCTAATTTTTGCATTTTCAGTAGAGACTCAGTTTCACCATGTTGGCCAGGCTGGTCTTGAACTCCTGACCTCAAGTGATCCACGCCTCGGACTCCCAAAGTGTTGGGAGTACAGGCGTGAGCCACTGCACCGGCCTGCAGGCTCTTTAATGAATAATAAAAGTCTGCCTGAATTTTCTTATAGCCACTGCCCTGAACCCTTCCCTAGCTGAAAGTCATAAACTCTAAGCACCAGAAGAAAGACTTAGAGACTTTGCTGGTTCTCAACCTTGGCTGCCCATTGAAATCACCTGTGGACCTTTAAAAATTATTAATACCTCGCTCCTCCTCCCAGAGATTCAGATTTAACTGGCCTTGGGTGTGTTCTGGGCAGTGGTATTTTAAAGCTCCCCAGGTGATCCTTATATGCATCAAGGCTTTAGAGCTACTGCCTTAGAGGTCATCTAATCTCTGAACTTGATTTTACAAATAAGCACCCAGATGGTTATCAATACTGCTGAGAGGAAGTCAGGGTTCTTAACAAATGTGTGAGTCTCTTACCATCCCTCTACTTTCTATTGGAAAATGAGAATGCCAAAGGAATGAGGGAAGATTGAGTCTATATCAGCACCATCGGAATGTTTTAATTAATTCAAGAATGAATGAAACAGGGTCTCGCTTTGTTACCCAGGCTGGAGTGCAGTGGCACAATCATAGCTCACTGTAACCTCGAACCTCAAGTGATCCTCCCTGGCTGAGTAGCTGAAACTACAGGTGCACGCCGTCACACCTGGCTAGTTCGCCTTTTTTATTTTTTATTTTTTAATTTTCTGTAGAGACAGGGTCTCAATATGTTGCCCAGGCTGGTCTCGAACTCCTGGCCTCAAGTGATCCTCCCACCTTGGCCTCCCAAAGCACTGGGCAGAATGTTTTAAATTAGCGGCAGGATGCTAAGGTGCCTCTAACTTCATCTAGAATTTTCCACGATAGCTCCTGAACTTAGCTCCTAGGATGGGAGATGATGGGAGGCTGTAACACAGGCTAAGGGTTTGAGGGCTCCTGGTTTTAAGAGGTGAAGCTTTTCTCAGTCATCACTATGGACCTCATTTGCTTCTTCAGCAGTTTTTCCCTTTTGAGCCTGGAATGCTCTCCAGGTGAGCAACTGAATCTTCAAGTCCTCAATCGGGTTTCTTGGCAGCCAGTCAGATGAGGGCTTTTTTGGATTTATTTTGCGTAGCAGTTACATCTCCAGTAGTTTCTGGTAAGTAATTATCAACCTAAATCCTATATAATCCTACGCTGAGTCAATGAAAATTAATGAAACTGCTCAGTAATTTTAGAACCTGTCTGTATTGACAGTCTGCGTGGAGACTACGCCAACTTGCAGTGCTAATGCAAGAGCATTTGGCCTGTGCTTGTTAGGAAGCTGCCCAGAATTGCATATGATTATTTTAGCAGACAATTACCACATGCTTGTGGTTTCTTAGCTCAAATAGAAGAATACCTTTCAAAAATCAGAATAATCTGCAATTCTGAGGGAACACACATTTATAGGCTCAACACTGAAGAGCAAAAACTTTCACTTTACCTGACGGGTTTCCCAGTTTACATTCCACTGTTTGATATTTGTGAATCTCCATGTTGTCACTGGAATACCGGTGGCTGCATCAATTTTAATCAACCTGTTATATGAAACTCCCAGAATGTCATCTTTTTTGCTTCCTTTAAATCTGAAAAGAATCATAATATTAGTTAAGAGAAGCAACTGCTTCCTATAATACAATGTTCATTCACATATAACTTCTTAAAAATACTACCAGTATTTCTAAATCATTTCAGAGGAATGGAAAATGAAGAATTAACTTTCTGCAGGGGGGCATTTTTATTGGGACATAGAGAACATGAAAAAAGAATGAAGGCTATCCTGCAGATGGTCTTTAAGTAAAACTGACATCAGAGAAAAATAAAATAAGACGGAATCAAATACATTCATTCAAAATGATTACTGGTTACTGACTCTGTGTAGGGCACTCTTCTAGGCATGGGAGATATCGTAGTGAACTAAATGGATGGAAAATTTCTGACTGTGGGAGGGAGAAGATCATAAGTAGGAGGTACATATGCCAGATAAGATGAAGGAAAATAAAGTTGGAAGGGCTACAGGGAATACTGGCAATGAGGTGGCTACAGTTTAAAACAGCAAGGTCCGTGAAAAGGTGACATTTGATCAAAAAATGGATATGCATGAGAATGTGAGACACGTGGATATCTGGGGAAAGAGTATTCCAGGCAGAGGGCACAGCCACTTAAAAAAAATTTTTTTTTTAATGTGCTTAAGGACCGGCCAGGAGGCCCATGTGGCTGACACAGTGAAGGAGGGGAGAGAAATGTGAGTTCAAGAGCAAAGGTCTTGTAAGCCACTGTAAGGATCTGGCTTTTACTCTGAGTGAGATAAGAAATCCTTCGGATTTCGTGTGTGTGTGTGTGTGTGTGTGTGTGTGTGTGTGTGTTTTAGAGACAGGGTCTTGTTATGTTGCCCAGGGTAGTCTTGAACTCCTGAATTCAGGCAGTCCTCCTGCCTTTGCCTCCCAAAGTGCTGGGATAACAGGCATGAGCCACCACACCTGTCCCAGATGGTTTTGAGCAGAGACTTCACAAAATCTGATTTAAGATTTTAAAAGGATCCCTGTGGCTGCTAACTTGAAAACTTAGGGGGACCAGGGTCGAGGCAGGAAGACCAAGAATGCTTTAAGAAATGAGGCCTGGCTGGGTGCGGTGGTTCACACCTGAGATCCCAGCACTCTGGGAGGCCGAGGCAAGAGGATTACTTGAGGCCGAGAGATTGAGAGCAGCCTGGGGAACACAGTGAGATCCCATCTCCTAAAAGAAAGTTAGCTAGGTGTGGTGGCTCACAAGTCACAGCTACTTGGGAGGCTGACGTGAGAGGATCACGTGCGCCCAGGAGTTTGAGGTTATAGTGAGTCATGATTGAGAGAATGGAAGAAAGGAATTGGAGGTAGTGGGTAAGTACAATACATTCAAGAAGTTTTACTGTAAAGTAGGGCAGTGAATGGGGAAGGCAGCTGGAGGGGGATGCAAGAAGGGGATACTGATGTGAAAATTGATGTTGCAGGAGAGAGAAAAGCATAATTAAAAAAAAAAATCCTAGCTGAATATGTCACTTTTCAGATCATTCTTATCTTCTGCATGTCACCCTTGATTAAAATTTACTCCACTTTTTTCCTTCATTTCACCACCTTAATGCTTAATATCAGAAGTTAACCCACTTCTTACTCCACCTGCTTCTCTCTAACCTATGGGAATTCCCTGGGCTGCTCTCCATTATCCAGGGAGCGGTGAAGCAAAGACCTAGGTTTCTCGGGTGTCAGCAGATCCTGATTCTGCCAGCCATCTTATGCATAGCAGGGCTGCTCCAGCCTTTGACTCTGGCCTTGGAAAAAGCAGATCTTTGCCATACCCGGGGCTGCTGCCTCAAAGCCTCGCCTCCATAAACAGGTGTTAGAGATAGAGGGAGGCGCAGAGGGGAAAGAGCTGGTAAAGGAGGAGTTGTCACCAGAAACTTGTTCAGGCCCACACCACGCTTCACCACGGATCAGGCACTTTGCTTGCAGGCTGCACTGGATTCTCTCAACACAGTAGGTTCGGAATGCCCATCGAACACATGGAGAAGCTGCGGCTTGGGGAGGGCAACAAAAATGCCCAGGCCACAGAACTAGCAAAGGCAGAGGTGCGACTGAAAGCTGGGCCTGGTCAGTTCAAGTATTTTTGTGGTTTTCACTATGCGGGCTTGACTTCAGGGCTACAGGTAGGGGTGTGTGTGTGTGTGTGTGTGTGTGTGTGTGTGTCTGCACATGGACATGTATGCACACACATAGTGGGGATCCAGTATAACTCTGCCCTTCCTCACTCCTTTGTTGGAGTAAGTAAAGCAGAAGGAGTTGCTTGTTTGGGACAAACATTGGGGACTGATGTTAAATGAGATATTTCAGTGAATAGGAAAGTCCATTTTTTTTTGTTGTTTTGTTTTTGTTTTAGAGACAGTCTCACTGTGTCACCTAGGCTGGAGTACAGTGGCACGATCTCAGCTTATTGCAACCTCCACCTCCCAGGTTCAAGTCATTCTAGTGCCTCAGCCTCCTGAGTAGCTGGGACTACAGCTGCACACCACCACGCCCAGCTAATTTGTTTGTGTTTTTAGTAGAGATGGGGTTTCGCCATGTTGCCCCGGGTGGTCTTGAACTCTTGAGCTCAGGCAATCTGCTCACTTTGGCCTCCCAAAGTGCTAGGATTACAGGCGTGAGCTGCCGCGCCCGGCTGGAAATTCTGAATAGACTCCCCTGTTAGAAGTAATGGAGAAAAGGAGTCTTTGGAAAGGGCCAAGAAAACAAAAACTGTCAACACTTAAAAATACAAACCAATTTTCCCACCCGCAAATTATAAGACGAGAAAGTGACGGTATTTGCTGTACTGCAGGACTGGGTGTAGATTTTGCTTAAGCATCAGTCTTCTTTACTGAACTGAAAAATGTAATCTGATTTACAAGCATGCTGGTGGATATGTTTTGGGAAACCATGCATTGTATACAGTGGGGCAGAGCCGTAGTGCTGGGCAGGGATAACGAATGAGGACATAGGGCTTTATGCCAAGGTGTGCCCTGGACTAGGGGGTGAACTTGGACAAGTCACTTAAGCTGTCTTTCTGGGGGCAATAGATGGGCCTCGTATGCATCCTTCAGATCCAGAAATCTTCAGAGACCAGGGGGAACAGGGTTGCTACCTGATAAAGCTGGGTAGAAATAAGACAGAGCTTGCTGGGGCCTCTCTAAAAACCTAAAAATTTTGCAAAGCCACACTACGAGACACAGTATGAGACACAAAAATGAGAAAGCTGACATGAAAGAAAGTCAGAGCCAGGTGTGGTGGCTCATGCCTGTAAACTCAGCGCTTTGGGAGGCTGAGGTGGGAGGACTGATTGAGATCAGGAGTTTGAGACCAGCCTGGGCGGCAAAGTGAGACACCCCCAACCCTGATCTCTTGGGGAAAAAAAAAAAAAAAGAAAAGTTACAGATTTCATAAAATCAATATGTGATGTTTACCGTCTGGTTTTGGAAATGTAGTTATCCTAAAAGAACCTCCTTTTAAAATTTCCTTTCCCACATCTAGCTGAGTTTCAGGGGTGTTGGCACTTAGAAGGTATGGAAAATGTTTATGAGCAGCCCAAAGTATCAGGGCTATTTGTAAAAGGGCAATATTCTCAAATAAAAAGCGTTCTGTATTCTACACTAAATGAGAAAACTGGGGCTCCCCAAAAGCCACTTAAAATTGAATGGAAAGTGTGAGAAACAAGTGAACATTGTAATCACCTGACAAGGTAGTAGGTGAGGCCGAACTCAGGCAGTGACTGCCACGCCTGGATGAACCGCAACTTGGCTTCGACCAGGGGCATCTGGGCCACGTTCTGGTGCGCCTCCAGGATCCGGGCAGCCAGCTGAACAGAAACAGACATCAATCTCTCCTCACAGGCACCGACTGCTCTGTAATCACCCTGTTAGCTCTGGATACCCCGTAAGAACAATACACTAAGGCCCGACTGCGGCTCTACAAAGACAATCCATTCTCATCCATTCGTTCTCTCTCTTTTTCTACAAGATACAACAATCACTGGGAGAAGCAGGAAAAGGATCACCCGACACATAAACTTCTAAAGTTGGTGCAGTTGGAGAGCTCTGGGGTCACTCTTTCTGAGGTCCATGGAGTGGCCACAGACAATGGTTCTACATGAATCAGCTCATCTGTGCAACTTTTAACCCACTCCTATAGAAGCATAATTTTAATTATTAATTTGTGAGAACTAAAGCATTAAGTTCAATCTGGGAATACCTGCATGTTGAGTCAGCAGTACAGTCACCTCTAACAAAATTAACAATAATTTCATAACATCATCTAATATTCTGGACATAGTCAAATTTCACCATCAACTGATTTTTTCATGATGATACTCTTAATCAGATGGAATTACTCTTTTTTTTTTTTTTTTGGAGACAGAGTCTTGCTTTGTCACCCTGGCAAGAATGCAGTGGTGCAATCTCAGCTCACTGTAGCCTCCACCTCCTGGGCTAGAGCAATTCTCCTGCCTTAGCCTCCCAAGTAGCTGGGAATACAGGTGTGCACCACTACATCTCACTAATTTTGTATGTTCAGGATAGAGATTTTACCATGTTGGCCAGGCTGGTCTCAAACTCCTGACTTCAAGTGATCCGCCCAACTTGGCCTCCCAAGTGCTGGGATTACAGGCGTGAGCCACCATGCCCAGCCGGAAATCCTCCTTTTATTTTTGTTGGCATAAAGAATTTACTGCAAACAATTGCCCTAACACGATGAACAGTACCTGTTTAGATTTGTGTTTTTTTGCACACCGTGGTGACACAAAACATTCTGGGTTCATATCCATGTTTTCGAGACCGGAAGCCACCTGAGATGCAGAGTTCCTGTTTTTCATCCTCAGAAAGGAAAGGATGTTGAGGACCTCTGGCTGGTAGGAGCTGTCTGCCATGGTTTTGCCCTTCGATGCCAACATGCAGGCAGCCATCCATTGGGCGTATTGATTCTCCTGCAACAAACAGCAGAAGGTTGAGAAGCACGCTCAAGTGCAAAGCCCCCTGCTGCACACAGAGGCGGACTTGGGCTTTCTTCCCCGTTACATTGCAAAACCATCACCTTCCAAGCAAGAAGTGAAGTGGCACACGTTTTGAGTGACTGCTCATCACCTAATGTAACACCTGACAGTAGCTTTTGAGTCCTGCATTAAGTTTCTAGATGCTGGGAGGCTAGAGGATAGGAATGTCAACTCTGATAAATTGCATGCAGGGAATTTTGCATTTAAAGATGATCCAAGAGCCGGGTGTGGTGGTTCATGCCTGTAATCCCAGCACTTTGGAAGGTTGAGGTGGGTGGATCACTTGAGGTCAGGAGTTTGAGACCAGCCTGGCCAATATGGTGAAACCCTGTGTTTACTAAAAATACAAAAATTAGCTGTGCGTAGTGGCAGATGCCTGTAATCCCAGCTACTCAGGAGGCTGAAGCAGGAGAATCCCTTGAACTCAGGGGATGGAGGTTGCAGTTAGCAGAGATTGCGCCAATGCACTCAAGCCTGGGCGACAGAACAATAGCTTGTCTTCAAAAAAAAAAAAAAAATGCTGGGCGTGGTGGCTTACACTTGTAATTCCAGCACTTTGGGAGGCCAAGGCAGGTAGATCACGACGTCAGGAGATCAAGACCATCCTGGTTAACATGGTGAAACCCCGTCACTACTAAAAAATACAAAAAATTAGCCAGGCATGGTGGTGGGCACTTGTAGTCCCAGCTACTCGAGAGGCTGAGGCAGGAGAATCGCTTGAACCCAGGAGGTGGAGGTTGCAGTGAGCCGAGATCGCACCACTGTACTCCAGCCTGGTTTCAGAGCGAGACTCCATCTCAAAAAAAAAAAAAGAAAAAAAAAAAAGATCCAAGGACACAAAGAAGTGCCATGGGGCACAGATAGGTGGTGAAACTGTAAACTATCAGAGAACTTTCCTTGATATGTATTTCCATTTTCGTATCACATCTGATCTCTATGACAAAAGAAAATGATGAAAAAAATTAGCTGATTTCCTATATTATTTGTACCCTTGTCTGTCCTTGGTAAAGACTCTAACTCTAAGGTTAGAGTCTAAGGTTAGAATCATGGCCATTATGGGATCTTAACAAGTCAGTGGTGGCTTCTATTGTTGTTTAATGTCTGTGTTTTATTTCTGACTTCAGGGAGTAAACAGGAGTGGTCCTCAGAAGTGCCCGGGATGCAGTTAAAGATGGGCGTTCTTCAGTGCGACAGTAGGTGAGCAACATTGAATTACTGGCCTCAATCTTTACTGCTGCTGATATGGTTTGGTTCTGTGTCCCCATCCAAATCTCATGTTGAATTGTAATTCCCAGTTTTGGGGGAGGGACCTGGTGGGAAGTGATTGGATCATGGGGGCGGATTTACCTCTTGCTGTTCTCGTGATATTGAATGAGTTCTCATGAGATCTGATGGTTTCAAAGTGTGTGGCACTTCCCCCTTCACTCTCTCCCTCTCCTGTCACAATGTGAAGATGTGCTTGCTTCCCCTTCACCTTCTAAGATTGTAAGTTTCCTGAGGCATCCCCAGCCATGCCTCCTGTATAGCCTGTGGAACTAGGACTCAACTAAACCTCTTTTCTCTCCCAGTCTCAGTTAGTTCTTTATGGCAATGTGAGAATGGACTAATACACACCTGCACTGCCATCCACAACCTTTGCTATATAATTTTACAGTTCCTCCCACCAGGGACAGTGCAATTCCCATCCCTTGACTGCCGGCTAGTCATGTCATCTGCTTTGGCCAATGGAATGTGGGTGGAAGTGACAGTGTGCCAACTTCATGCCTAAGCTTTAGGAGGTGCATGTGTTGCCATGTGCCCTCTCACACATCTGCCCTCATCAAGAGGAGATCTTCCCCAGGCAACCTGAGACCCAGAATAAATAAAATCAGCTAAACCAGAGGCACAGTCCTGCCAAACCTGTGTCTCCAAACCCATATGACGAGCTGACACCACCGTGGATCATCCAATCCCCAGCCTACCTTTCAGCACATCTTTCAGAAAACAATGTTTATTGTTTTTATTTTTTGGGGGGGACAGAGACTCGCTCTGTCACCCAGGCTGGAGTGTAGTGGTGCCATCTTGGCTCACTGCAAACTCTGCATCCTGGGTTCAAGTGATTCTCCTGCCTCAGCCTCCCAAGCAGCTGGGACTACAGATGCGTGCTGCCATACCCAGCTACCACTGCAACTTCTGCCTCCCAGGTTCAAGCCATTCTCCTGCCTCAGCCTCCCAAGTAGCTGGGATTACAGGCATCTGCCACCATGCTCGGCTAATTTTTGTATTTTTAGTAGAGATGGGGTTTCACCATGTTGGCCAGGCTGGTCTCGAACTCCTGACCACAGGTGATCTGCCCGCCTTGGCCTCTCAAAGTGCTGAGATTACAGGCATGAGCCACTGCATGGCGAATGTTTACTGTTGAATGTCATTGTGATTTTGTTACATTGTGATTGTTTGTTATAAAGCAGTAGCTGACTGACACAATAGTGCTCTAAATTTGTGAAAACATTTTTAGGTTTTGCTCTTAGGCTTAGTAGAGGTGAAGTGACTTAACATTCTTGGGGTTTTACTCACATGGTCACATCTCAAATACATTTCATTCATACCATCGGCAACAGGGATTAGTAACTTGATTCCAAATTTTCTCCCTGCTACATTTACATCGGGCACAACTTCGCAGCCTGAAGGACAAAGATCAGGGAAAAAAACTGAGTTCTGAGGCATCTGTTAGATAAACATCAGGTGTGTATCTGAAATAAAGACTTTGATTATAAGCCCCTCAGATTTGGTTCGGTTTTGAAAAATGGAGGAGCAAGCTGATAACATTAATTAATGGATAACTAGATAAATCTTATGAACAATTAACAGATAAAGAAAAATGCTTTTCTTTTATGGTTTTCTTAAATCAAAAAGTCAATTTAGTTCATTTTCAGGTTAATGTTGGCTCTCCAAACTCATAGAAAAAATTATGTATATGAACTTTAAATGAAAGCAGAAGGAATTCTCTGATTGCCACAATAATGAGAGTTGAGTGTACTGGTTAATTAAATATTTCAATTCATAGATGGTCATCAGGACGCTCACAGTGACCTTCAGAAATTAGAATAGGCATTAAAGTGACACTGAATTAAATATAACTGTTCTGGAATACAGAAGGCTTTTCAGGATCTTGCAGCACCTCATGTGCTATACTCTTGGAGATGAATTACCACCACATCATAAACTCTGGACACACCGGGAAAGATGGAACAGCAAAATGCAAATAACCATGTTTACTAGACTGCATTCAAGGCCTATGCTCTGAAGAGCAGCTGCAGCCAGGCTGTCATTTGGAAAACAGTGACATGGTTATGGTGGTTCCTCTAGAAGTAAACAATGCCTCATTGTGTACAAATCCTGCCTTTAATCTACTCCTTTTTTTTTTGAGATGGAGTCTCACTCTATCACCCAGGCTGGAGTGCAGTGGCACGATCTCGGCTCACTGCAACCTTCGCCTCCCAGGTTCAAGTGATCCTCCTGCCTCAGCCTCCCAAGTAGCTGGGACTACAGGCATGCGCCACTATGCCTGGCTAATTTTTGTATTTTTAGTAGAGATAGGGTTTCACCATGTTGGCCAGGCTGGTCTTGAACTCCTGACCTCCGATGATCTGCCCGCCTCGGCCTCCCAAAGTGCTGGGATTACAGGTTTGAGCCACGGCGTCTGCTCTGACTTACGATGAGCCACAGCAAGACATAGGGTACTCTTACCTCTAAGATTTAGTTTTTCTACTGGTTCTCCTTGTTCAAGCTCCTTATTTTTAAAGTAGGCTATGGATGTGTCTTTAAAGACAAACCAGTATTGTTTGAAAGCTTTTAGTAGTAACTTCTTGGGCCTGCAAATTAAAGGATAGTAAATGTTTAAACCACCATCCAGAAATGTAGGACACATTGCAAATTTTAAGCAGATCAGATGCTCTGGAGGTCCTGTCAAACAAAACACACTTTGTTTTTCCAAAAATAATTTTCAAGTTGCTAATTTCTGATTACGAGAAATGAAATGCTGATATGAGATGTAGGTTTTAACACCAAGGCTCCACCTGGGGCCACACCTGGCTCTGCTACTGTTTACACGTGTGCCCTGGGAAAGATCCTGCACTTACCTGGGCTGCATGCACTGCCTCTGTGTGATGGGGATAGCTGTAGTCTGGGAACCCAGGGCTTTTGTGAGGACAGAATGAGGTCATTTACATGAAGAGCTTATCATAGCGCCTGACGCAACTGAAGTGCTAAACTGTGATGGTGTATGTGAGAAACTGACATGAATCTGGTGACATTTGGAATCTCGGGGCATACTTTTTGCATTTGAAAAAGCTGTCGATATGGACAGCCCAAGCTTCAAGTTACCATACATACAAGTCAGATACAAACATGAGCAGCATTTTCTGTAGTTTCCTCTTGACTCTTAAGAGAAACTATGAGAGAATTCTCAGTGAGCCACGGAAATCAGCAATATATACAGCTAGTCAATATAGACTCTACTGTTATTAAAAACTATTTTGGGAGAAGGTATCCAATAGTGGTATTGGTATCTGTTGGGGCCCGAAAACTTTATACAGTGGACTAGACAATGTTGGTGGTGCCAATGGCAGGCTTAAAGGTTGGGTCATTCAAAATAGGCAATGTGAGAATGAATTAGGGGCAGGACAGGGGTTGGAGATAGGCAGAGAAAAGAAATTATTAGTATGCAGTTCCGTGGAAGAAATCCGGCCTTAGGGGCAGATCAGGGTATCTCATGCCAGAGGGGTGGGTTTCTGCATCAAGAATGAGAGAAGAGAGGAATCTTGGTGTTCCTCTTGGAGAAGAGAAGAACCATTCATATGTAATTTGGGGCAATTTTTTATAATATGTTAGTACTAGTCTTTCCTTAGCTAAACATATGTTATCCTTAACACAAAGATATGAAAGAAGGTGCACATTAAAAAAAAAACAAAAAGTATATGCCGGGTGCAGTGTCATCACCTCAGCACTTTGGGAAGCTGAAGTGAGAGAATTGCCTGAGGTCAGGAGTTCAGGACCAGCCTGGGCAACACAGCAAGATCACATATCTATAAAAAAAGAAAAATTAGCCAGGCGTGGTGGTGTGTCTATAGTCCCAGCTTCGTGGGAGGATTGCTTAAGCCTGGGAGGTTGAGGCTGCAGTGAGCTATGATC
>NW_012109008.1:130676-132003 GCF_000951045.1 Mandrillus leucophaeus | reverse complement strand
GATGGGGTCTTGCTCTGTCACCCAGGCTGGAGTGCAGTGGTACGATCTTGGCTCACTGCAGCCTCCTTCTCCTGGGTTCAAGTGATCCTCATGCCTCAGTCTCCTGGGTAGCTGGGACTACAGGTGTATACCACCATGGCCGGCTAATTTTTGTATTTTTAGTAGAGCCGGGGTTTCATGATATTGGCCAGACTGATCTTGAACTCCTGAGCTCAAGTGATCCACCTGCCTCGGCCTCCCAAAGTGCTGGGATTACAGGGTTGAGCCTCCATGCCCAAGCAGTTCTAAGGAACATATTTAGAAGGTTGTTTAATACTCAGATTCTCCAAAATGAATAGTATTTTCAGAATAATAAAGACACAACCTTTAACCAAAAGATATAGGTAATAAGGTCTTGGTTTAATCTTGGGCAGCTACATATTTTTCTTTAGGCTTAAGAATGAGGCCCTACTTCTCCGTTTTACCTGGACCTTAAGAGTATCAAGCGATCTCAAGTTCCTTCTCCTGTCTCCTGCCTGGAAGTTTGGTTCATCTTTCAGGATGCTTCTGACACATTAACAAAGCTAATCATTGCTGCTGTTCTATGCATCAAAGCCTGGGCAGGGTTGGGGAGAAGGGGGAGTGGAGGAGATGCTGAGTGGTGAATGATGTGCTTAAGAACGAGCGAGACAGGCTCTCATTAGAAATTTTCTTTTTGTTTTTTTTTTTTTGAGACAGGGCTTCACTCTGTTGCCCAGACTAGATGGAGTGCTGTGGTGCAATCTTGGCTCATTGCAACCTCTACTTCCCAGGCTCAAGTGATTCTCCTGCCTCAGCCTCCCCAGTAGCTGGGATAACAGGCGCACACCACTACCATGTGGCTAATTTTTGTAGTTTGAGTAGAGACAGGTTTCAACATGTTGGCCAGGCTGGTCTCGATCTCCTGACCTTAAATGATCCACCCTCCTCGGCCTCCCAAATTGCTGGGATTACAGGTATGAGCCACTGTGCCCGGCCAGAACTCTTCATTTGGATGATATTTAACACAGAAAAGTTCTGTCTCCAAGTTTTAAAAGTGTGTAGATTTAAAAAAAAAAAGCCACTGTATTGAGGTGTGATTGGCATATAAAGAGTTGTACATACTTAATGTGTGTATCTCGATGAGTTTGGGAATAAGTATACACTTGTAAAACCATCACCACCATTAAGACCATAGACAGCCAACACGGCTCTAAGTTTCCTCCCACTTCTTTTCTTCTTATTTTTTGTGATAAGAACACTTAACATAAGATCTACCTGTTTAGTAAACTGCCCTATGCAGTACAGTAGATATCTAGAACTTACTTAT
>NW_012109008.1:128709-129566 GCF_000951045.1 Mandrillus leucophaeus | reverse complement strand
CCCCTCCCCTCCCCTCCCCTTCCCTTCCCTTCCCTTTCTTTTCCTTTCTGACAGAGTCTCTTTTCCTTTCTGACAGTGCCCTTTCTGACAGTGCCCTGTTGCCCAGGGTGCAGTGCAGTGGAGCAATCAGGGTCACTGCAGTCTCAAATTCCTGGGCCTAAGTGATTCTCCCACTTCAGCCTCCCAAATAGCTGGGCCTATAGGCGCGGGTCACCACACAAACTTACAGAAGTAGAGGGTTGAATAGTGGTTACTAGGGGCTAGGGGTAGGGAAACTGGGCTCAGACCAGTCCTGCCTCAGCCTCCCAAAGTGCTGGGGATTAGAGGCATGAGCCACTGCTCCCGGCCTTATTTTTTTGGAAAAACAAAAATGTATAACCCTCCTTACAGGTGATTTTCCATATGAAAACCAGTGATCCTTACTGTGAGGCCAAAGATTTTCATCATCCCTCACCATCTTTTTATTTATTATAAAGATTCTAGTATATTTTAAGACTCTTGTTTCCATAAAATGAATCACTCTGATATCTCCTGTAGCCCACTGTGTAAGTCTGGCTGAAACAGTAACTTGCCTATAAATGACTCAATGAATGGACATTATGTGTGGTCTCTCTCTATAACCTTGTGGCGAAGTCATTTTGTTTATTTCAAAGTAGTTTCTCCAATAGTGGTTACCTTACAGTTTTGGCATAAATGATTGTTGATATTAAATATGTAATTTACTAGTAGGATTGTATCTTGTCTGGTTCATACCTAGGGGTGTGCAAAAAGCAGACTCTTGGGCGGGTCGCGGTGGCTCACGCCTGTAATCCCAGCACTTGGGAGGCCGAGGCGGGCGGATCACGAGGTCAGGAGAT
>NW_012109008.1:126950-128324 GCF_000951045.1 Mandrillus leucophaeus | reverse complement strand
GTTCTCTTCTCTTAGCACTTTCTGCATATCTCCCAGCCTACATTTATTGCCAATGAGAAGTCTGCTGCTCACAGCATTGTTGCTCCTCTGTAAGAATTTTGTCTTTTTTTTCTTTGTCTTATTAATGGTTGGCATTACCAAGATGCATATTTATAGTAAATTTATTTTGAGATCTGTGATTCCTAAATTTACAGATTTTTATTTTTAACAAATATGGAAAATTCTCTAGCCTTCTCTTCTGAATGCTTACTGCTCCTTCATTTTTTCTTCTGGAACTCCTAGTAGATGTTTGTTGAACCTTCTCCTTCTGTTGAAATCACTTCTGAGTCGTCTCTTCAACTGTGCTTTTTAACTTGATGTTTTTAATACACCCCATCAATTTTAAATTTCTATGATTATATTTTTTATTTCTGGAATTTCTTTTGGTTCCTTTTCAATACTGCCTGTTCTCTTTTATTATAATTTCTACTTTGTAATTTACTTATTGATTCTAAATGTACTCATTTTATGGTTTCTTCAGATTGTTCTATTACCTGAAATTATTGAAACTGCTAATCCTCTTGCCTGTCGGGTCTGTGTCTTTCATGGTGGTTTATTAACTCACATGATTAGTAATTTTTATTAGAGGTTTGTTTATTTTTTAGGAGGTTATTGTTTTGTTTTGTTTTGTTTTGAGGTGGAGTCTCGCTCTGTCGCCCCGCCTGGAGTGCAGTGGTGCAATCTCGGCTCACTGCAAGCTCCGCCTCCCGAGTTCACGCCATTCTCCTGCCTCAGCCTCCCGAGTAGCTGGGACTACAGGCTACTGCCACCTCTCCCGGCTAATTTTTTTGTATTTTTAGTGGAGACGGGGTTTCACCGTGTTAGCCAGGATGGTCTTGATCTCCTGATCTCGTGGTCCACCCCTCTCGGCCTCTCAAAGTGCTGGATTACAGGTGTGAGCTACCATGCCCGGCCGGGAGGTTGCCGTTTTCTATGGAAGGCCCATGCCTGCTTGGTTGTGGATATTCCCCTCTAGGTATTTTTGCAACTACATGTTAGGGCTTCATAGGTTTTGTCATCCCGGATCTGTTTCTATTTTATGTTTTCAGGATTCCTTTATTACATAAACACATAAAACATTTAAATTTGTATCTAGGCTGGGCATGGTGGCTCATGCCTGTAATCCCAGGACTTTGGGAGGCCAAGAAGGGCAGACCTTGAGTCCAGGAGTTTGAGACCAGCTTGGCAACATGGTGAAACTCTGTCTCTACAAAAAATACAAAAATTAATCAGACGTGGTGGCACATGCCTGTAGTCCCTGCTGCTAAGAGGACTGAGGTGTTGGGCCGGGCGCGGTGGCTCACACCTGTAATCCCAGCACTTTGGGAGGCCGAG